>NW_012267382.1:385161-392971 GCF_000151885.1 Dipodomys ordii
GTGACCCCCTTCCCGCTCCCCTGCCCCGTGACCCCCTTCCTGCTCCCCTGCCCCGTGACCCCCTTCCCGCTCCCCTGCCCCGTGACCCCCTTCCCGCTCCCCTGCCCAGTGACCCCCTTCCTGCTCCCCTGCCTAGTGACCCCCTTCCTGCTCCCCTGCCCAGGTGCCAGCTCCGCCTGACCCCCTTCCTGCTCCCCTGCCCAGTGACCCCCTTCCTGCTCCCCTGCCCGGGCGCCAGCCCCACCTGACCCCCTTCCTGCCGCCCTGCCCGGGCGCAGGGCAGCCACCGTGGGCATCCCTGGGGCCCCCGCACGCCCGCCCGCCTCTGTGAAGGGAGATGCACACACTGAGGACTGTTTGTTCTTTGTTTGCAGAGGTATTGTGGCCAGTATTTTGGTTTTCTTGTGTTTTGGAGTCACACAAGCCAAAGATGGGCCATTTTCCAGACCTCATCCAGGTAACTTGCCGTTTCTTTCTCCATGCGAGCCTCGTGGCACTTCTGTCCCCCGCACCACTGTGTCTGCAGCTGGGTGTGACCATCCCCTGTCCCTTGCACTGGCTCCCCTGCAGGGGGAGGCCTCGGGCTCAGGAAGGGGCCAGCCAGGCTGCTCTCCTCCCTTGTTGCCCTGCAGCTCCCCTTCCTCTTCCTACAGGTCGGGCTGTGGGAGGGGCTGTGCTCTGGCTGAGGGCCCTGGATGGTTTCCAGGCATCTGCCTCCCTCTACCCTTGGTGCTGACAAATCCCTGAACCAAACTGCCCCCCAGCAAAGCTCAGCTGGAGGACACAGACCCCCGCCTGCTCCCCACTGCTTCCCCAGAGGGCTAGCCTAGCTACGGTAGGGTGGGTAAATTTTCCCCTCAAGAGTGAACAGCATAGTAGTTAGGAATGTATTTCTTCTCAAATAGGGGTGTGAATTATAAAATACAGAGATGTTTTTATGTGTACCTGTGTTGTAATAACCTCCATTAAATCTTGGTGTGTTTGTGTGTGTACATACGTGACAGTATCTTACTGTACTCCCCTTCAGTCTCCCAGGAGCTGGGGTTGCAGGCATACAGCCCTGCACCTGGCTTCACTGATGACCTCCTGAGTAGCTAGGATTACAGGTGTGCGCTGCAGTGTCCAGCTGGCCACTGTGGGGGGGTTGTGGTATGGGATGCATGGACATGCCTGCTCGTCCTGGGGCCTGAGCACTGTCCCTGAGCATTTTTTTGTTGCTTGTTGTTGGTTTTTTGGGGGTCCAGTAGTGGGGCCTGAACTCTGGGCCTGGGCGCTGTCCCTCAGCTCTTCAGTTCAAGGCTAGCGCTCTACCACTTGAGCCACAGCGCCACTTCGGCTTTTTTTTCCTGCTTATGTGGTGCTGAGGAATCGAACCCAGGGCCTCAGGCATGCAAGGCAAGCGCTCTACCACTGAGCCACCTTCCCAACCCCCTGAGCATTTTTTGTTCAAGACTAGCACTCTACCCTTTGAATCACAGCTCTACTTCTGGCTTTTGCTGGTTAATTGGAGATAAGAGTCTCACAGACTTTCCTGCCCAGGCTGGTTCTGACCCTGGGCTCGCAGGCTCCAGACTGGATAGAATTATAGGTGTGAGCCACCAGCACCTGGCCTTTTTTTTTTTTTTTTCCTAAGATCAAGGTCTCAGACGGGCACCAGTGGCTCACGCCTGTCATCCTAGCTACTCAGGAGGCTGATAGGTTCAAAGCCAGCCCGGGCAGGAAAGTTCATGAAACTCTTATCTCCAATAAACTGCTAGAAAATCAGAAGTGGTGCTGTGGCTCAAGCGGTAGAGCGCGCTCGCCTTGAGCTGAAGAGCACAAGGACAGTGCCCAAGCCCAGAGTTCAGGCCCCACAAGAACAACAACAAAAAATCAAGGTCTCAGTGTTTCCTGGGATACTCTTAAACTCCTAAGCTCACGAAATCCGCTTGCTTCCCCGACTTTTAAGTAGCTGGAATCATATGCATGTGGCCACTGTGCTTGGCTGGTTTTCAGTTCTTCAGTATATTAGTAGTGAATTTTTGCACAAGTCTTCATGCTTATCTGATTTTTTTAATTATTTTTTGTCAGTCGTGGGGCTTGAACTTGGGGCTTGGGGCACTGTCTCTGAGCTCTTTTTTGCTCAGGGCTAGTTAGCACTCTTAACACTTTGGACCACAGTTCCAATTCTGGTTTTGTAGTGGTTAATTGGAGATGAGAGTCTCACAGACTTTCCTGCCCAGGCTGGCTTTGAACCACGATCCTCAGATCTCAGCATCCTGAGTAGCTAGGGTGACAGGCGTGAGCCATCAGCACCCAGCTCATTATTTCTTTAATAAAATATTCTAGGGTTAGGAATATGGGTTAGTGGTAGAGTGCTTGCCTACCATGCATGAAGCCCTAGGTTCGATTCCTCAGTATCACATACACAGAAAAGCCAGAAGTGGCTCTGTGGCTCAATGGTAGAGCACTAGCCTTGAGAAAAAGAAGCTGGGGACAGTGCCTAGGTCCTGAGTTCAAGCCCCAGGACAGGCAATAAAATTAAATAAAATGGAGGAAAGGTCAGTTATTACAAAACTAGAGCAAGGCTTTCTCTGTCCCAGAAGCGTGGGTGGGGCCTCGGGGCAGAGGCTGCTCTCCCCAGCAGGTCCTCGGTGCTGCGCAGAACCATGGAAAGCAAGGTGTGGTGTTAGGGCGGTGGGGCACACTGACCACCAGCGGCTCTGCATGCTCGCGGGGCGATCGGCAGCCAGACGCACGGGCAGCGTTGCTGTGAGCGGCCTCGGGCCATCCATCTCTGGCTGGGGGCATGCTGGCTTCTGAGCTGCCCTCCCCTCCCCTCCCCTCCCCTCCCCTCCCCTGCCCTTCCAGCGTACTTTGCTCTGCTCGCTGTGTTTCTTCACCAGTCTTCGCTTCATTCACGTAAAAAGTTCTGGAACCACCTTCCTCCTCGCATCTTGTTAGGCTTGGAAGCAGGGAGCCCCCCCCCCACCCGGAGGCATGCCCCTGGGGGCTACAGAAGGTCCTTGGCTCCAGGGCGGCCCTGTCCTGGGGCTCTGCCCATCTCCTGCCACCCCTGGGGTCTGTGCTGTGTGGCTGTGCCATTAGCAGCCGGCCCTGTAAGAGGGGCCGGGATAAGGCTCCAGATGACCTCTCTGGGGGGTTGCTTCATTTGGAAACGTCAGTTGACTGTAGTTCCACAAGAAGTCCTGGCCCATTAGGGATGGCCTCCCTCCCTTTCCAGTTTGGTTTGGTCTTGTCTTTGTGTGTGTGGTGCCGAGATGAACTCCAAGGCCTCACAGAAGCTAGCCCTCTACGGTTCCTGAGCTGGGCCCAGCCCCTCCTGGCTCTGTTACCTGTGGATTCCTCCAGAAGCTGGAGCTGTCAGATGTCCGGAGCACTGCGGAGATTACGCCTCACTATCACCTTTGATGCCTGGATTGATTGCTGTGTTTGGATGGAGGTGGGGCCCTGGAATCAGGGCCACCAATGCCAGGAGTGGTCCGAGTTGTTTAGGGAGATAGGAAGGATATTTAGGGATGGGCCTAAAGGGCCAGCGTTGGTCCAGCTTCTGGTTCAGGAGTCTCCCTGGCATGGCGAATGTACGCCAGGAGGCAGGGGTGGTGGAAGAGTCAAGCTCAGCCTCAGAGCCGGTGACCCCAGAGGTGTCTGTCAGGAACAGAGAGCCTTAGGCCTCGGCCTGTCCTCAAGAGAGCCACACGGTGGGACACAGAACAACTCTTATCTCTTGGGAAGCATCCCGAGTCCCCTTGAGGCCCCCTGCTGTGGGCTGGGGGTCAGCTTGTGATCCTTCAGAATCCTGAGTTGGTTGTACTTAGAGCCTTGTTGCAGCTCCTGAGCCTGCGAAGATTTCTCTCAGACTCAGCCTGCTCTTGGGGCCTGAAGAGCGCAACCTCAGGCATCCAGCGTCCAGCTTGTGTCCCAGAAGCACTTGAGCACTTTCCTGTGGGCTTCCCAAGTAGAGCAGGACCCGAGCCCTGCCCAGAGGCCCCGCAGCTGCCAAGCCTGCCCTGACAGCAGGCTCACGAGCCTACGCGCTCTGGGCCCCAGATCAAGAAGTTTCCAGCATCAAGAAGTGTGCTGATGTAGCAATCACATTAACTGTTTTGTTTTTTTAAATAAAAGACCTGAAACGTGCAGAAAAATATTGCCCATGAATAATACTGGAGTTAAAGGCGCTTTTCTTACCATGATAAAGGTATCCACCAAAAACGCAGGACACACTTGCTGGTAGATGCAGAGCAAGGGAGTTTGCCACCTCTGCCTCTACCCTGTAGTTCTGGGCCTCTGTGCCCCTGGAGAGACAGAAAGAAACAAAGTGCGCAAGGACTGTGGACGAAAATGGGGAGTTACTCCATACAGACAGCCAGGCGTGTGAGGGGCCCAGTGGGCGGCCTGACCCCCCCTGTTGTGTTGTCTTTGCAGCTTACTGGCGGTTTTGGCTCTGCGTCAGTGTGGTTTATGAGCTGTTTCTCATCTTCATTCTCTTCCAGGTAAGTGGTTTGTCTTCTTTTTTAGATCCAAGATCTGGACTGGAACTTGATACCTGACATGTTCGCTCATTAGCTAGCACTCTGCCAAATGAGCCATGAGCCATGCCTTCAACTCCATAAATAGTTTGTCTTAAAAGCTGTGGTGCCAGGCACCGGTGGCTCATACCTGTCATCCTAGCTGCTCAGGAGGCTGTGATCTGAGGATCACGGTTCAAAGCCCGCCTGGGCAGGAAGGTCCACGAGACTTACCTTGAGCACCAAGAGACACAGGGGCAGCACCCAATGCCAAAGACTGGCAGAAATAATTTTTTAAAGAAATAGGAGGCTGTGACATTAATGATGGAGGAAGCTTTGTGCAGTCAGGTTGTATAGTGCTACGAGGAGGCCATCCGGGATCTTTTCCTCCAGAAGGAGTCCGAGGTGGGGAAGGGTGCGTCTGTACAGGGCCAGCGGCACACGGGGCCGTACTTACTGGACGTCCGGCTGGTGAGCAGCTGTGGGTTCAGGAGCTTTCTCCTGTCTGGCACAGCCCTGCAACAGGCTAGTGAAGTTGCAAACTCACTTTGGTCATCCCTAAACAATGGTGTGTTGCCTTGTCTGTTTACTGATACTTGCTCTGCCTTGCTAATGAGCACACCTTTTGGTGGTAGACTCAGGATTTCATCCGTGTGGTGAGGCAGCTCTCTGGAGCAGGTGCGCAGTGCTGTGAGCGTCCGTGCACGTCCAGGCAGTGGGACTGTCACCACCTGTAGGACATGGGACAGGTCCGTCTCAGAAAACTCAGGGCGGCTTTTCGCTGATGGTCCTGCCAATGGAGCCTCACTGTGAGCAGTGGACACACTCCAGGCCCCACCATTTGTGTTGGTCATCTCCCAGGGAGTGGGCAGCACTGCTGCCCGTCCATTCGAGGTCTGGGCTTTCCTGTCCAGGCTTTGGGTGGATACCGGTTTCCATCTCTGGAGTGGACAGCAGTAGGCTGGCTGGGGACAGCACAGGGTGCTTTCAGCGGTCTGGGGAGCTGCTAACTGCCTCCCGGTGTGGCGGAGCTGTCCACAGCCCACCAGCACAGACTGAGAACTCGTGCTTCCTATCCTTGGTCTCAGCTCGTGTGTGTGTGTGTGTGTGTGTTCGTGTTCACACATATGCCCAGATTGCTGAATCCGGGAGTCACTCTAACTAATAGAATCACCATAAGGTGGTGTGTTCCTGTGACTTTGGTCTGCATGTGTTATGGCTGAAGGCCAGGCTCTATCAGATTGCCTTGGTTTTCACTTCATCATGTCTGTACATCACAGCTCCTCCAGGCTGTGCAGTTTCAGAGCTTCCTTGGTATTGGTTGGTCTGTTTTGGTGCTGATTTTATATATACGTATATATACAAGTGGCACATATCTATAGCTATACAAAGACATTATTGTTCAGCAAGTCACTTTTTAAGTATCATGCATCTTGATCCCTTTCATCACCTTCCCTGTTTTATTATTTTTGTTTCCTATTTGTGCCAGTCCTGAGGCTTGAACTCGGGCCTGGGCGCTGTCCCTGAGCTTTTTTGCTCAAGGCTGACACTTGAGCCACAGCGCCACTTCCAACTGACTGTTTTGGTGATTCATTGGAGATAAGAGTCTCACGGACTTTCTTGCTGCAGCTGGCTTTAAACTGCAGCACTCAGATTTCAGCCTCCTGAATAGTTAGGATTACAGGTGTGAGCCATGGATGCCTGGCTGCCTTCTCTGTTTTTGATGTGGGGTAGCTCTGAGGAGGGTTCGTTGAGTATCTAGCAGGTCATACAGCACTTATAATTGGGAGGTGTGAGTCTTTGCATTCCTCCCCCCCTTTTTTTGGTGCCAGTCCTGGGCACTGTCCCTGAGCTTTTTTTGCTCAAGGCTAGCACTCTACCATTGAGCCACAGCTCCACTTGTGGCTTTTCTGTGTCTGTGGTGCTGAGGGATGGACCCAGGGCTTCCTGCGTGCTGGGTGAGCTTTCTACCACCCAGCTGCATTCCCAGCCTGCATTTTCCTAGTTTTTTTATTGAGATTATCTTGAGTCATCTGGTTTCTTGCATTTACAAATGAACATTAGGCCTTATAAAAGATCCGGTGAAATTTTCTTGTTTTTTCCCCTCTCAGTGCTGGAGTTGGAGTCCAGGGCCTCCCGCACACGAGGGAGGTCCCCTACAACTGAACCCCAGCCCCAGCCCAAGCAGAGACGCTGACCGGGATTGCATTAACCCCACTTTCAGAACATTGTCATTCCACAGATACTGACTTTCCCGCCCACACACATGGGATAGCTGTCTAATTACTCAGGTCCATAATGTTATTTTTGTTGTGCTTTTCAGTTTGCAGAGTTTTAAGTTTTTCACTTCCTTTGTGGTGTTTTTGTTTTTGCCAGTCCTGGGGCTAGAACTCAGGCTCTAGACACTGTCCCTGAGCTGCTTTTACTCAAGGCTAGCACTCTACTCCTTGAGCCACAGTGCAACGGTTTTTGAGTAGTTTGGGTTTTTTTTTTTTTTTTAGTAGTTTATTGGAGATAAGTTTCATGGCCTTTCCTACCTGTGCTGGCTTTGAATTGTGATCCTCAAAGCTCAGCCTCCTGAGAAGCTAGGATTACAGGCGTGAGCCACTGGTGCCCAGCTTTCCTTTTTGTTAAATTGGTCCTCAAGTATTCACTTTAATGCAATTCTTGTCTCAATTTTTTTTTTTTTTTGTCGGTCGTGGGGCTTGAACTCTGGGCCTGGGCGCTGTCCCTCAGCTCTTCAGCTCAAGGCGAGCGCTCTACCACTTGAGCTACAACGCCACTTCTGGTGGTTTATTGGAGATAGGAGTCTCATGGTCTCTCCTGCCCGGGCTGGCTTTGAACCGCGATCCTCAGATCTCAGCCTCCTGAGTAGCTAGGATTACAGGCGTGAGCCACCAGCGCCCGGCAAGTTTAGGGTTTTTTTGGTGATGGTCTTGGGGCTTAAACTCAGGGCCTGGATGCTGTTCCTGGGCTTTTCTGTTCAAGATGAGTGCTCTACCGCTTGAGCCACAGCTCTGCTTCCAGCTTTTTGATGGTTAATTGGAGGTAAAAGTCTCACAAACATTTTTGCCCAGGCTGGCTTTGAACTGCAGTTCTCAGATCTCAGCCTCCTGAGTCTTAGGATTACAGGCGTGAGCCACCAGCGTCCAGCAAGTTTAGGGCTCTTTACTGTAATGTGTATTCGTGGAGACACTGGCACCATACATGAGTGGCCTCGTGACGCAAGGGCATTCCAGAAGTGGCCCCTGTCTGCATGCTGCATTTGAGCTCAGTGGGGGCCACGGGGTGGCCAGCTCCGC
>NW_012267382.1:393652-394299 GCF_000151885.1 Dipodomys ordii
TCTGGTGGTTTATTGGAGATAGGAGTCTCATGGTCTCTCCTGCCCGGGCTGGCTTTGAACCGCGATCC
Organism: Dipodomys ordii; assembly: GCF_000151885.1. Lineage (NCBI taxonomy): Eukaryota > Metazoa > Chordata > Mammalia > Rodentia > Heteromyidae > Dipodomys > Dipodomys ordii. The sequence continues at coordinate 393,721 of NW_012267382.1, forward strand.
TCAGATCTCGGCCTCCTGAGTAGCTAGGATTACAGGTGTGAGCCACCAGCGCCCGGCTCTTGTCTCAATTTTACTTCTAGGTTACTCGTTCTACTTTTGTGCTACTCTTACTTTTGTGCTAACCATGCCCTCAAGGCCTTGCTGAATTCACTAGCCGCAGTAGTTCCTTGTGCTTCCTCTTTCCAGCTCCTGTTGCCTGTGTGTGTCAGGGGTTCCATTCTTCCTTCCCAGTCTAAGCAGTCTTTTATTTCCTTCTCTTCCTAATCACCCTGGCCGGGTTGTGCAGGAGAGCAGGTGCTGCTTCTGCTTGTGGGAGCACCAGCCTCTCCACGTTCAGTGAGTGTGTGTGTGCTGGCTTCTAGACGCCCCTTATGAAGTGGAGGGAGTTCAGTTTATTCCTAGCTGATGGAGTGCTTTTATTGTGAAGGGCCGGTCAGTTTTGTCAAGTGTGTTTTCTGCGTCACAGGTGGAGGTGTTACACTGATGGATTTGCTTATTCCCCATGGCACACCCCTGAGGTCACTCGCACTGGGCCCAGGTGCACACCCCTGAGGTCACTCGCACTGGGCCCAGGTGCAC
>NW_012267382.1:394349-395387 GCF_000151885.1 Dipodomys ordii
GCACACCCCTGAGGTCACTCGCACTGGGCCCAGGTGCACACCCCTGAGGTCACTCGCACTGGGCCCAGGTGCACGTCTGCTCTAAACTTGGCTTCCTGCTGTTTTGTCTACATCCCGGTCTGAAATTTCCTGGAACTGCTTTGTTGTTGTTGTTGTTGTTGTTGATCCTGGGGCCTGATCAGGCCTAGGCCATGCCCGGGTTTGTTCACCGAAGGCTAGCCCTCTTCCTTGAGCCGCAGCGCCACTTCCCGTTTTCGGGTGGTTCATTGGAGATCAGAGTCTCATGGACTTTGCTGCCCGGGCTGGCTTTGAACCGCGATCCTCAGGTCTCAGCCTCCTGGGTCGCCGGCCTGAGCGGCCTTTTCTGCCTTGAGTTCTAACATTTGGCTGAGATTTGTCTGATGGTTTTCTCTGCCCGCGCACCCTCCCGGCCCGGGCCTCGGCAGGGCGCCGGCCGGCTCAGAGCCACGCAGCGTCCCCCCGCGGCCTCCTCCCGGCCGTGTGGCACGTCCCGCTCACCCCCTCCCGGGGCCTCTGCCATGCCACTGGGCGTCCAGGCCTGCAGCCTCCTCCTCGTCCCCGGTGGGCCTCCTGTCCAAGAGGCGCCTTCCATTGACGAGGTCCCAGAGTGCACTGAGCACCGGGGCTGGAAGGAGCTTTGGCAGGTGTCAGCGTTAGTGTCTGGAAGGTTCCTGCCTCGAGCGTGTGTGAAGATGGAGCCAGGGCATGCAGCTGCGGGAGGGGCGGGGCACAGCCAGCTCCCGGGGCCGGTGTTGTCTGTACCCTGCTGCCTCTGGGCGCCGTCCCCCGCCGCCGTCCCCGCCGCCCGCCGCCTGGCCCCACTCGCATGCTGCCTTGCAGACGGTCCAGGATGGCCGACAGTTTCTGAAGTACGTGGACCCCAGGCTGGGAGTTCCGCTGCCGGAGAGGGACTATGGGGGAAACTGCCTCATCTACGACGCAGACAACGAGACGGACCCCTTCCACAACGTCTGGGTATGGAGCCCCCCTCCCCTCCCCCCTCCCCTTCCCCCTCCC
>NW_012267382.1:395498-401493 GCF_000151885.1 Dipodomys ordii
CCCACGGGGGCCGAGGCTGAGGCTGTCTCCGTGCCCGCAGGACAAGCTGGACGGCTTTGTGCCCGCGCACTTCATCGGCTGGTATCTGAAGGTACGGCGGCCTCCGCCCTCCCGGAGCGCCCATCCTCCCGCGGGGCCAGAGCGGAGCCCTGACCCCCTGCCCACCTCCGCTCCATCCCAGCACGGGTGGCCGCAGGTCCGACCCTGCTGCACTCTGGGCTCTGGTCCGATTCTGGGGAAGGACACGCCCGCGTTGCCCTGGACCAGGGGAGCTCGGAGCCTGCCCGGGTCCCTTGCGGGGCCCTGCGCGGTCCTGGCCAGCCAGCAGGGGCCGCTTCCCTTTAGAGCTCCGGACGCACCACTGGAGCCGAACATCTTAGGAGATGTCCCACCTGCCGTGCTGACTGGGGACCCGGGGGCAGTGGGCACCCCCTGTGGGCGGCCCACGGGGGCCCCTGTGCGGAGCCTGACCGGGTGCCTCCCGGCCCGCAGACGCTCATGATCCGGGACTGGTGGATGTGTATGATCATCAGCGTGATGTTTGAGTTCCTGGAGTACAGCCTGGAGCACCAGCTGCCCAACTTCAGCGAGTGCTGGTGGGACCACGTAGGTACCTGGGGGCCGTGGGACAGCCCGGGCCGGGACAGCCCTGGGCGGCCGGCCTCCGCGGGCCTGGCCTCACCTCTCTCCGGCCCCTGCCCTAGTGGATCATGGACGTTCTCATCTGCAATGGTCTGGGCATCTACTGCGGCATGAAGACCCTCGAGTGGCTGTCTCTGAAGACATACAAGTGGCAAGGCCTCTGGAACATTCCAACCTACAAGTATGTCTCAGGAGGAAGGGGCCGTGTTGGGTGGCTTCCAGTGCCTGAGGATGGGTGGCTGTTTGGCCTCTCAGCCCCAGGGCCCTGCGCTCTGCCTCCCCAGCACCACACCCGCCCTCTGGCTGGCCCCCTCTGCTGCGTAGCGGGGGTGGGGGTCCCTCATGTTTCTTATTTCACTTCGAGATTTAAAAAAAAGAAAAAACAAGGTGGGTTGGGCACATGGCTCAGCGGCAGGGTCTTCGCTGACAAGCACAGGCCCTGGATTCCATCCCCAGAGCCACAAAGACAAGCAGTGCCAGGAAATGTGTGAGTCTGGTCCTCAGGAGGCTGAGGCAGGAAGGCCACTTGAGCCTGGAAAACACAGATCCTGTCTCAAACCTCAGACAAAGGAGGGAAGGAACAGGAGCCCAAGAAGAGAGCGCAAGGGCGGGGCCTCAGTCCCCTGCGGCCTGGGGGGGAGGTCCTACGTCCCCTGCAGCCTCAGTAGCGCGGCCAGTGGGGCCTCCGTCCGTAGCTGCTCAGGCCCCTGGCTCTCTGGCTTCCAGGGGCAAGATGAAGAGGATCGCCTTCCAGTTCACGCCCTACAGCTGGGTCCGCTTCGAGTGGAAGCCCGCCTCCAGTCTGCACCGCTGGCTGGCGGTGTGCGGCATCATCCTGGTGGTAAGGCCGACCGCCTCACGATTGCACGCAACCTGGGGCCCTGCGCCAGGCTGACCCTCTCCCATCCCCTAGTTCTTGCTGGCGGAGCTGAACACGTTCTACTTGAAGTTCGTGCTGTGGATGCCGCCCGAGCACTACCTGGTCCTGCTGAGGCTGGTCTTCTTCGTGAACGTGGGCGGGGTGGCCATGCGCGAGATCTACGACTTCATGGACGACCTGTAAGGGCCGCCCCCAGGCCTCGGGTGGGGGGCCCGGGGCGGAGCGGGCCGGGCATCAGGCAGCCGCCTCCTCTCCACAGGAAGCCCCACAGAAAGCTGGGCCAGCAGGCCTGGCTCGTGGCTGCCATCACGGTCACCGAGCTGCTCATCGTCGTGAAGTACGACCCGCACACGCTCACCCTGTCCCTGCCCTTCTACATCTCCCAGTGCTGGACACTTGGCTCTGTCCTGGTGCTCACCTGGACTGTGTGGCGGTTTTTTCTGAGGTGAGTGGAGGGTGGGACTCCCCTGCTGTCTGTGGTCCAGCCAGCTTAAACAGCTGTGGGTGTCGTCGGATCTACCTGGTGGAGTCTTTCCCCATCCTGCTTCGGCAAGGGGTGGGCAAGGGTCCCGGCAGCCCCCTCTCAGCCTTGTTCCTCCAGAGGACTGTGTGGGACAGTGCCTTGACCCTTTGCCTGGAGGACCTGGGCTCCTTGGGCTTCGTGGCCTGTCCTGGCCCGCACCTTAGCTCCCTTCTTACCCAGCCACTCCTCAGATCACACCCATGGTGCTCCTGTGGAACAGAGGTGCCAGGCGTCTATGGGGTCTGTGCCGGGACTCATGACCGGGCCGGTGGCAACATGGCCTTGCCCCCTCAGGGACATCACCTTGAGGTACAAGGAGACCCGGCGGCAGAAGCAACAAAGTGACCAGGACAGAGCTGTCGGCAACAGAGACGGGCACCCAGAGCCAGATGATGGCCTTGCAGAGCCCAGGGCGGCCGAAGAGGAAGCCACCAAGGAGGGGGCCTCGGCCTTCTGAGCCAAGGCCGCGGGGAGGGCCCCAGCCTCGCCCGCGGGTGGTCCCTTCCTCCTGTGGGAAGGAGGCCCAGTCCCTCTGTTTCCAGGTGTGCAAGGGAGTGCGTGTGCACATGCGTGTATCTGAGTGCGGGGCTGCCAAGCCGTCTTGGGGCCAAGTTGGCCAGCGTGGCAGGGACTCACTGTGGAGCACGGACCCAGCCCTGGCACGGCACGGGGAGGGAGACATCACTCCCCATGGAGTGGGCGGAGGCCCAGAAAGATCTCGGCTCCCTCCCTCCGGGCTGCACAAGTGAGGGACAGGCGCTCATCACCAAGATGGCTAAAAAGCCAGACGGAGTGGCAGCACGGAGCCCTTTCCTCTTTCCTCCGGAGCCTCCACTTAGCCTGGAGGGTGTGTGGTGGGTTGGAGATCACCAGACTGGCCCCTTGGCACCATCAAGTCAGGAGACATCTGGCTGCTCCTCACCCCTCTGACTCCTGAGTCCAAGGCTGCTGCCTTGAGCAGGCAGAACAAAATAAAGTGCTGTGAAGGTGCTCAGTCTCCAGCCTTCTTCCTTGTTCCCATTTTGCTGCTCCACCTTTCCAGAAGCCTCTCATGAGCAGCAGCAGTGGCCTAAGACACTCAGAGTCGAGGGAGGGTGACGTCCCGGAGGGCAGCTGCCCCCAGACCTGTCCCCGATGCAGGTCACTCACACCGGGGCCGGAAGGGCAGCTGACCTCTCAGACTAGTGTTTTTAGAACTTTAATAGTTGTTTTCAAGTTCAATCCTAGCACTAGGAGCTGAGGTACTTGGTGGGTTTAAAGCCATACCCTTTCAAAAACAACAGAAAAGACAGGCATGCATGGTGCCACACACCTGTCGGGCCAGCTGCACCAGAGCAGGCTCACGCTGGCAATCCCGGCTACGCAGGAGACCCACCTGTGAAGCCAGCCTAGCCAGGAAAGACTGAGACTCAGTTAACCAGCAGCATGTCAGCATCATGGCTCAGTGGTAGGAGCGCCAGCCACGAGCAAGAACGCCTGAGGCCAAGCCCTAGAACTGGTACAGGAAATGCGTTGTATAGAAAGCTGCCACGGCGGCTGGCTGTGAGTTCAGTCCACCTGCACGTAGTTCTCCAGAAAGTGAGGATTTGGGCAATTTTTCTTACACACAAGGTGGTCTCTTCCTTTATTGAAGCAACCTTTTTGTGTGCGTGCCAGTACTGGGGCTTGAACTCCGGCCAGAGCACTCTCCTTTAGCTTCTTCAGGCTGGGGCTCTACCACGTGAGCCACGGCCCCCCTTCCACTGTTTGGAATTTCCCACCCTCTCAGGAGCCTTGCTTCTGTGTGGTCCCGGGTAGGAAGGCCTGGCCTGACAGGAGCGGAGCTGGGGGCACCAGACAAGTGGCGTGGGTTTGAACGTTTTCCTGGACACAGGACTCAGGTGTGGGCGGCCTCAGGGCATAGCATCATCTGTCCCTGCACACGCTCGTCACTGCTTTGCGGTAAAAACATTCACAAACCTTTCTTCTAGCTTTTTTCACCCTGCCATTCACTAGTACGCTGGAATTGACTGCCCCTGTCCAGATGGTTCAGGTGCTGAACGACCTCTTCCTGGCAGGGCAGGGCCCAGTCTCGGGCAGGAAGCGAACAGGGAAAGCGAATGCTGGCGGACACGGCATGAAGGAAGAACAGAGACTTCCTCCCAACAAAGCTGTTTAATCATTACAAAGTGTCTAGATTTTTCTTGCAGAAATGATTACATTGTTTCTCTTTGGGCAGAAGCCAAACTCTAAGCTGCTGCCCCAGGGCAGACTAGGCTGTGTCTCCAAGTACAGGTCCAGAGGCCAGGTCCGTGTCCATCAAGAGATAACCCTCAGAGACGGCCTGGCTTCCTCCAGGGCCTGAAGCTGGTCCTCCATCGCCTGGGTCCAGTAGATGTCATAGAGGCTGGACACAGGCAGGAGTGGGCTGGGTGTCACACACGCACATGCACGTGCGCGTGCACACGCACATGCACGTGCGCGTGCACACACACACACCCATCCCTCAGCCTGAGCCCCGCCCGCCTGCCCGCCCGCCCGCTTACACTAGCTTCTCCAGGGCCAGGGCGCAGCCTGGCTGCCTGAGGCTGTCCACCAGCCGCTGAACGCCAGGGTCCCCCATGCAGTTGTTGCTGAGCTCCAGCACCCGCAGGCTGTGGTTGGCCAGCAGGGCTGACGCCAGGCTGCTACAACCGTTATTGGTCACGTCGCAGTCCCCTAGCCTGGAAGGGGGCGGGACAGAGGTCAGGACAAGGTCATGGCACTAGAGCTGCTGGGCCTGGGCGGCCCCCCGCGGTGAGACAGCGAAGGTCCACGCCGGGGCCCAGCCCTCCCCGCGTCCAGCACCAGGCGGGGGCTGCGCCCCACGTCCAGCCGTGGCAGGTCAATCGCACGGTCCTTCCGTGGCCCCAGGTACTTTCCCAGCAGAGGAGGTGTGTGTACAGCTTGCCTTGGTTGGACTCAGGACTCCGGTGGCCAGCTCTGGACAAGAGGCCGGGCGCCGGCCCCTCTGCAGGGTACAGAGAGGCACTGGGAGGAAGGTGCAGGCCATGAGACCCTGAGCTCATCACCAGCACTGCCCAAAAAACCGGCTCAGCTGGCTCCCAAGAGGAAAGTATGGGAGATTAGAGAGGGCAACAGTGAACAGAGGTTTGCAGGTTACAGAAAGAGATGGATGTCAGCGGAAGCAAGGAAGGCGCGCGGGGCAAGCTGGATGCCCGCGCCCGGGTGGGCGCTGCCGAGGCGCTGCTCGGGCTCTCCAGGGTGGATGACCAAGCTCCGGGCCCTGTCTTTCAGGGTAATGCAGGCAAGTGTCCCCTGAGAAGGAGACTGCAGGCTGGATGGCTGGCCGTGCTGCCAGGCCCAGCCTTCTGTTGGTGCCCAGGGCAGGATGAACGGCAGCCAAGAAGTATCAGTGGCTCACACCTGTAATTCTAGCCACTCAGGAGCTGAACTGTTTGAGGGTGGTAGTTTGAAGCCAGCTAGGCAGACAAATCCAGGAGATACATCTCCAGTTAGTGGCTCCCACCTATAATCAATCCTAGGTACCTGAGAGGCCTACACCCAGCTCCTCACCCAACAGCTAGGCGTAGTGCCGCATGCCTGTCTCATCCATGCTGTGGAGGCTGAGATTGGGAAGCAAAATATCACGACACCATCTCAGGGGAAAAGGCTGGACATGGTAGTGTGTACCTGCCATCCCAGCTACAATAGGAAGCCTAAAATAGGTAGGTCTCTGTCCAGGCACAGGCCCAAGCAAAAATCAAGACCCTACCTCAGACTAACCAGTTCCAAAGGCTGGAGGTGCGGCTCAGCAGAGAACGCTTGTGTAATAAATATGAGGAAGAGTTCTGTACTGAAGAAAAATAACTTCCAAGGATAGAAAGCAGATCTATGAAATTAGAGATAGCAGACCCCTCCCTGGAAGCAATGGGAAACAAAAGGGAGGGGGGCCTGGCAGGACTCGCGGG
>NW_012267382.1:407703-409671 GCF_000151885.1 Dipodomys ordii
GCACCTCGCTGTGGTCATGGGCCACCCTCCCCTCCCGCACCTCGCTGTGGTCAGGGGCCACCCTCCCCCCCGGACCTCGCTGTGGTCATGGGCCATCCTCCCGCACCTCACTGTGGTCACTCCCAGTGTCTCCCACACTGGACCGCTGGCCACATCTGTGCCATGGTCAGGTCGGGTCAGCCGTCAGCCCCTGGCAAGGAGGAGCCCCCAGCACCCCGGGGGGAAGCACCGTGGCCCGGAGGTCCCCACGGCCCCGGCAGCTGCATCCTGATGAAGGCCTGGGTGTCCCTGGCTGGGGAAGGGTGGGCCCCAGGGGGCTGGGACCACACTCACTGCAGTCTCTCCAGGTGGCACCGAGCATCCAGGAGCCCCTCGCAGAGCAGCTGCAGGCCCGTGTCTCCAAAGGGGTTGTCGCTGAGACAGAGTTCACGCAGGGTGGACAGGGCGCACAGCACGCCGGGCAGGACTGCACAGCCGGCCGCCGTCAGGCCGCAGTTCTGCAGGCTGGAGCACACTCTCTCAGCAGCTCCCCAGCAGCCTAGGGCGGGCCCCGCTTCTCCCCAGGCTAGCTCCCCATCTCCAGCTAAGAGCAGCTGCAGGAGGGCAGCAGGGTGGCGGGAGCCAGAAGGCGCCCTGTCCCTGCAGTGGCAGCCACCCGTCACCTGCAGCTGGAGCTGGGCCCAGGGCTCTCCACACCCTACCCCTGCCCGCAGAGGCTCTGCCGGAGCGCCGTGCTGACACCGGGCCTCACCTCAGCTTCTGAATCCTGCAGGTGGGGCTCTGCAGGCCCTGCAGCACCAGCTGCACGCCCGCGTTGCCCAGCTCATTGTTGCGCAGGTTCAGCTCCGTCAGGGCAGGGTTGGCCTGAAGCGCAGAGCTGAGGTCCTTGCACCGCACCTCAGAGAGGCCGCAATCATCCAGCCTGTGAAGAGAGCCCTCAGTCTCCACAGGTGCCCTGGCTGCAGCCCAACCATCACCCCATGCAGCAGCAGGCCAGAACTCAAAGGCAGTCCAGCCAGGAACCCAAGGGCACACCTACAAGTCCAGCTGCTCCGGTGACTGAGATCAAGGATCACGGTTCAAAGCCAGTGCTGGCAGCAAAGTCCAGGAGACTCTTTATCTCCAATTAATCCCCAAAAGCCAGAAGTGGCTGAGCACCAATGGCTTGTGCCTATAATCCTAGCTACTCAGGAGGCCAAGATCTGAGGACCGCAGTTCAAAGCCAGCCCAGGCAGAAAACTCCATGACACTCTTATCTCCAATAAACTACTCAGAAAAAGCTGGAAGTAGCACTGTGGCTCAAGTGGTAGAGTACTAGCCTTGAGTATAAGAAGCTCAGGGAGGGCTGGGAAGGTGGCTCAGTGGTAGAGCACTTGCCTTGCATGCTCGAGGCCCTGGGTTCGATTCCTCAGCACCACATAAGAAAAAAAAGCGGGAAGTGGCACTGTGGCTCATGGTAGAGTGCTAGCCTTGAGCTGAAGAGCTGAGGGACAGCGCCCAGGCCCAGAGTTCAGACCCCATGACCGGACTAAAAAAAAAATTAAAAAAAAAAAAAGCAGCTCAGGGACAGTGCCCAGGTCCTAAGCTCAAGCCCCAGGACTGGCCAAAAAAAAAAAAGGCAGAAGTGAAGCTGTGGCTCAAGTATACAGTGCACGCGCATGCACGTGCACGCACAGACACGCACACACACATAAATTTTAAAAAGCCATGTATGGTGGTTTAAGCCCGAAGTCCTAGGAGGCAGAAGTATCTTGAGTTGGAGCCAACTGTACTATACACAGCAAGTTCCAGGTCAGTATGGTCTACATTAAATTAATAATAGTATGAACCCTGTCCCAGAAGTGCTGGGAGCTGGCACGTGTGCAAGGCCTGGGCTTCCATCCCCACAGCAGGGAGGAAACCCCACAGAAGTGCAGGGGTGGAGGCGCGGCTGACAGGAGCGCTCCGTGTGTCTGACATGTCAGGAGC
>NW_012267382.1:409721-410459 GCF_000151885.1 Dipodomys ordii
GGACAGGGAGGGGAGAGGACGGGACGGGCACGGGAACAGGACAGGACAGGGGGACAGGGATGGGACCGGATGGGCCGGGCCCGGGACGGGAGGGGCCGGGACGGGAGGGGACAGGACAGGACGGGAGGGGAGGGGACGGGAGGGGACAGGACGGGAGGGGAGGGGACGGGACGGGACGGGACGGGACGGGACAGGGTGAGATGGGTCAGGTTAGGATGGGTTGGGTCAGGTCGGGTTGGGATGGGTCGAGTCGGGACGAGTCGGGTCGTGTTGGGTCAGGTTGGGTCGGGTTGGGTTGGGTCAGGTCAGGTTGGGATGGGTCAAGTTGGGATGGGTCGAGTTGGGACAGGTCGGGTTGTGTTGGGTCGGGTCAGGTTGGGTCGGGTTGGGTTGGGTCAGGTCGGGTTGGGATGGGTCGAGTTGGGACGGGTCGGGTCGTGTTGGGTCAGGTTGGGTCGGGTTGGGTTGGGTCAGGTCGGGTTGGGATGGGTCAGGTCGGGTTGGGATGGGTCGAGTCGGGACGGGTCGGGTCGTGTTGGGTCAGGTTGGGTCAGGTTGGGTTGGGATGGGTCGGGTTGGGATGGGTCGAGTCGGGACAGGTCGGGTCGTGTTGGGTCGGGTCGTGTTGGGTCGGGTCAGGTTGGGTCGGGTTGGGTTGGGTCAGGTCGGGTTGGGATGGGTCAGGAGGGATGGGTCAAGAAGGGTTGGGAAGGGACAGGACAGTAAGGGACGGGATGG
>NW_012267382.1:416454-421204 GCF_000151885.1 Dipodomys ordii
AGGAGCCTCCGTGTGTCTGACATGTTAGGAGCGCTCCATGTGTATCTGACATGTTAGGAGCCTCCGTGTGTCTGACATGTCAGGAGCCTCCGTGTGTCTGACATATTAGGAGCCTCCGTGTGTCTGACATGTTAGGAGCGCTCCATGTGTGTCTGACATGTCAGGAGCCTCCGTGTGTGTCTGACATGTCAGGAGCCTCCGTGTGTCTGACATGTCAGGAGCCTCTGTGTGTCTGACATGTTAGGAGCCTCCGTGTGTCTGACATGTTAGGAGCGCTCCGTGTGTGTCTGACATGTCAGGAGCCTCCATGCCTGAAGTGTACAGAGCACAAGACCCTGTGGCACGGGCGGGAAGCGTGGCCCCAGGAAGTGCTCTGAGAACGAGGAGGCGAGTCAGAGCGAGGCGAAAGCGTCTGAGGTGCCCCACCGCCAGCTACACCCCTGAGCACTGGACAGACAGTAACTGTAATTCAGCGACATGAAGCGCTTTCGCGTCCATCCCAACTATGAAAAACGGGAGACATGCAAGTAGGACAGGCAGTTCCTACCAAGAAAAATGACGACAGATGGATGGAGCGACACACAGAGATGACAAAGGCACCGCCTATGACCAGCAAGAGCCACATGGAGCGGACATACAGAAATGACGAAGGCACCGCCTATGACCAGCAAGAGCCACATGGAGCGGACACACAGAAATGACAAAGGCACCGTCTATGACCAGCAAGAGCCACAACAAGGGCTGAGGCGAGCAGCGAAGAGCTGAGTGGACACAGGTTTGGGCAGAGTTTCCGATGACCCCACTGGCTGCTCAGGGACTCAGAGCCCGTGGAGAAGCCCAGCAGGACAGGGACCCTGACCCCTGTGGGGCCAATACACATCGGGACAGGACACGGTAGCCAGAAAGGACCCACAGCATCTGTCTGCTTGCCAAAAATGTGCAACCATGAGAAAGCCTCAGACAAGCCCCGATGCCCCAGGCAGGCCTCCAGGACAAGTGCGCCGCGGGCAGCACCCCACGGGCAGGGACGGGTAAAGGACAGCTAGTGGCTGGGACAGCCTGGGTGTCTCCCCGAGACAGACACCCACGTGACCTCATCCCAGACAGCAGCTAGAGGGGGAGGCGGGACCAGGGAAACCCCTGTTTTATGTCTGTGGGTTTCTTAGAGCCTGGAGAACAACTGACCCTAACTCCCATTCGCTGTGGAGGAGGGCCAGGCAGCCGCTGTGGTAGCCACCGGCCTTCCTGCCCGCGGTCTCCAGAGGAGGCAGTTCCCCATGCCCACACCGGGCAGGCAGTCTACCGGTGCGCTGCCTCCCCAGCAGCTAGGTAGTTACTACCCTGCTGTTTTGGTACCTGGGATTTGCAGGAAGGGCCTGGCAAGGTAGGCACGCTGCCGCCTGAGCCAGGGCTCGAACTCACAGAGCATCACACTCAGCTGGCTTGCTTGGCTGGTGTTCTACCACAGGCCATGAGCCACTCAGCCAGCCTGGCTTCTGTTGGTTAATTGGAGATGGAGTCTCACAGACTTCTCTACCTGAGCTGGCTTTCAATTACATCTTCCAGGTCTAAGCCTCCAAGTAGCTAGGATTACAAGTATGAGCTACCAATTCCCAGATTAGTTTTTTTGTTTTGTTTTGTTTTCTTGGTGGTTCTGGGGTTTGAACTTAAGGCTTTCTGAATGCTAGGTAAGCACTCTACCTCTTGAGCTGTAACTCCAGAACTTTCTGCTTTGGTTATTTTTAGGATAGGGTCTTGCTTTGTCTCAATCAGATTTATGCTTCCTGCTCTGTGGTAAGGACAAGCACAGCTGCTTGCTGACCTCAAGAACTTTTGGGCTGGGCTGGGAAGCTGCGCTCAGGGATGCAGCGCTCGCCTCACACGCCTGAGGCCCTGGGCTGGGCTGGGAAGCTGGCTCAGGGATGCAGCGCTTGCCTCCCATGCATGAGGCCCTGGGCTGGGCTGGGAAGCTGGCTCAGGGATGCAGCGCTCGCCTCGCACGCCTGAGGCCCTGGGCTGGGCTGGGCTGGGAAGCCTCGCACGCCTGAGGCCCTGGGCTGGGCTGGGCTGGGAAGCCTGGCACACCTGAGGCCCTGGGCTGGGCTGGGCTGGGAAGCCTCGCACGCCTGAGGCCCTGGGCTGGGCTGGGCTGGGAAGCCTCGCACACCTGAGGCCCTGGGCTGGGCTGGGCTGGGAAGCCTCGCACGCCTGAGGCCCTGGGCTGGGCTGGGCTGGGAAGCCTCGCATGCCTGAGGCCCTGGGCTGGGCTGGGCTGGGAAGCCTCGCACGCCTGAGGCCCTGGGCTGGGCTGGGATGCAGCGCTCCCTCGCATGCCTGAGGCCCTGGGCTGGGCTGGGAAGCTGGCTCAGGGATGCAGCGCTTGCCTCGCATGCCTGAGGCCCTGGGCTGGGCTGGGAAGCTGGCTCAGGGATGCAGCGCTTGCCTCGCATGCCTGAGGCCCTGGGCTCAATTCCTCAGCACCACATAAGCACAAAGAAAAAAGCCGGAAATGGTGCTGTGGCTCAAGTGGTAGAGCGCTAGCCTTGAGCTGAAGAGCTGAGGGGCAGTGCCCAGGCCCAGAGTTCAGGCCCCATGACCAGACCCAAAAAAAGAAGACCTTTTGTGCTGAGGCGAGCCACTGGTGGGTGGCTCATCTCACACCCAGCATTTTGTACCATCAGAAAGGACCGGAAGCGGCTTTGTGTCCTCGCGTGACGGGTCCCGGAGCTGCGCAGGAGCACTCGGCCTCTGACCTCCACCGCGGGAGGAGTCAGCCTCCCCGCCGTCCCGTGGCCTCCAGGCCCCCGGGAGCCTTACCTGACCCACTGGCACTGCTGGATGCGGGGCAGGAGCTCAGCCCACCGGGAGTCGCTCAGCTGCTCACACTGAATGTTGAGGTCCATGGTGGGCATGCAGCGTTGTCTGAGTAAGAGAGAAGAGAGCACTTGGCAAACTTGCAGGTCAGAAGTATGAAATGAAGAGTCCTAGCAGGGCCCCCAGAGGCACACCTTTTCAGAAGGGCCCACCTCTCCTAGGGAGCGCTTCCACACACTTGGCCTCCAGGAGCAATGAGGCTGGGAGGGACTGCCTGAGGTGTCCCTGCAGGTGGCAGGCTATGATGCCTGCTCACCTCCCAGCCCCATGGCCCCTCCCACCAGAGCCTGGGGACAGAAGATCTGCCAACCCTGCCCTAGTCCGCCCCATGGGGGGCACACCCCCACCATGGGGAATTCCTGCCTGCTTAACCCACATCTTGCTCTAAGAACAGGTGGGGGGCTGGCAAAGTGACTCACATGCCTGAGGCCCTGGGTTCAATTCCTCAGCACCACATAAGCAGAAAAAAACAGAAGTGGCGCTGTGGCTCAAGTGGTAGAGCGCTAGCCTTGAGCTGAAGAGCTGAGGGACAGCACCCAGGCCCAGAGTTCAGGCCCCACGACCGGACAAAAAAAAAAGGACAGGCGGGGCAGCACATGGCCCACATCTACAAAGCTAGACGGCATAGGAAGCAGACACTGGGCCCACAAAGCTAGACAGCATGGGGAACAGACACTGGACCCACAAAGCTAGACGGCATAGGAAGCAGGCACTGGACCCACAAAGCTAGACGGCATGGGGAACAGACACTGGACTCACAAAGCTAGACAGCATGGGGAACAGGACCATGCACCCACAAAGCTAGACAGCATGGGGAACAGGACCATGCACCCACAAAGCTAGACGGCATGGGGAACAGGCCCTGCACCCACAAAGCTAGACGGCATGGGAAACAGGCCCTGCACCCACAAAGCTAGACGGCATGGGGAACAGACACTGCACCCACAAAGCTAGACGGCATGGGGAACAGGCCCTGGACCGGGCAGTCCTCAGTGCCCTGACCCTCCGTTCAGAATCAGCTCGGGAAGGCACATGGAGCCTTGTGCAAGGCCGAGTGGAGGCAGGGGCTGCAGGGGTGGGGCATCCGCGGGCAGGGCACCAGCCTCTAGGACCCCCTCCAGACCAGGCCACGGTGCATCCTCTGCCCAGCCCTGGCCAGCTTGGCTCCAGCCCCGGCCCAGAGAAGCCAGGCTGGGAAAAAGGAGGCCTCTCTGCAGCTTGGCTAAGGGGGACCAGGTCATGAGTTCTGACACCTGAGAGGGACAGGCACAGAGCCTGACTAAACAAGGCTGGCACTGGCCCTCACTGCCCCGGGGGAGGGCAAGTGTGCCGTCCCTGAGCACGGGCCAAGCTGCCGGCTGGAGTGACGTGGCTACCTGGGAGAAGTGACCAAGTGTGCTGGCAGCCCTGGGGAAGAGCAGACCGGGTTCTGTTCCAAGTGCTGCTCTGTTCAGAGTTCTGCTCTGAGTGCTAAGCGCTGCTCAGAGCTCTGTTCTGAGTTCTGTTCTGCTCTGAGTGCTGTTCTGCTCTGAGTGCTGTTCTGCTCTGAGTGCTGTGCTGTTCTGAGTTCTGTTCTGAGTGCTGTTCTGTTCTGAGTGCTGTGCTGTTCTGAGTGCTGTTCTCTGTTCTGTTCTGAGTGTTGTTCTGCTCTGAGCGCTGTGCTGTGCAGAGTTCTAGGTGCTGTTCTGTTCTGCTCGGAGTGAGAGGAAGCCCCGCAGGGCTCAGAGGTGGGTTCGGGGCCTGGGCCGCCTCCCGGCGGTGTGCGGGGCCTGTCCTGCTTTCAGGGAGGCCGATCGACCGAAGCCCGCCTGAAGCGCTTGAAAAGGGGGAAAAAACGGCACCGCCGGAATCCCGGATGCGTCACCGGCTGGAGCGC
>NW_012267382.1:422111-422487 GCF_000151885.1 Dipodomys ordii
CCAGTGGTTCCCTAACCCATGTCTTTTCTCCATCCGCCCCGCTCACGGACCGACCCGCTGGCCTGGACCGCCCCTGACCGCCCGCCCCCGGACCGCCCCGCCACGGACCGCCCCTGACCGCCCCTGACCGCCCCCGCCCCGGCCGCCCACCCGAGCTCTTTCCAGGCCGCACCCGGACGCCTCCCCGCCCCCGACGGTGCGGCCGGGATGACGGGCGCGGCGCTGGAGAGCGCTCTGCCACTTCTGGCTTTTTCTGCATAAGGGGTGCTGAGGGTTCGAACCCAGGGTCACGCGCGTGGAGGCAAGCGCCCCACCGCTGAGCTGCCCCGCCCCAGCCCAGCCCCCCAGGCCCGCCCCAGCCCCCAGGCCCAGCCCA
>NW_012267382.1:423660-428699 GCF_000151885.1 Dipodomys ordii
CTGAGCGTTGCGAAGCCCGGGCCGCGGGCAGGACAGCGAGGGCGCGCGTCACCCCGGTGGGCCCTGCCGCCCCGGCCCGGGCCATCACGGCCGGCCGGCCATGGCTTGAGGTATGACTGCCCCTGCACAAACCTCTCCCTGCTCCCCAACTCCACCGACCACCTAAAAGCCTTCAGGACAAGGTGACCAGGTGACCGCCTGACCTGGCCCAGGACTCCGGAGCCCCTCCCCTCCGGCCTGTGGGGTCCCAGCGACTCCAGGAGCCCCCGCTTTGCTGACCCCTCACACCCGGGCTTGGACTTTGGGGATGCCCTCTCCTGGTTACTGGGACCCAGGGACGCCTCGCTCGGGCAGCGGGACAGGCCCCACAATCCTACCAAGTTTTCCACATTGTCTCCATTGACCCCCGTTGCCTGATAGCTCTAATCTTGAGACTCTTAGGGTTAATGGTTGACAGTCAAAGAAAACTGACTGGTTTGCCCCACTGAAAGTGGCTCCCACTGGTCTGAATTGGGAGCCTCTGATTTTACTCTTACTGATTTAAACAGTTATCCAACAGGAGGGGTCTGAGGTCCCCTACACCCAGCCCCTCCTCCACCTTTACATGTGCAAAAACCACCTTCATTGACAGCCCACTACGGGGTGGGCCCTGAGGTTTGGGTCGGGGGTGAAGCCTCCAACTGACAAAGAGGGACTCCCACAGCGACAAGACCGATGTCCCTGGAGGAGATGACACAGAACCCACAGTCCTGTGGCTCTTTGAATACAGAGGTCATAACCCCCCTCCATGGGCTGGCCTGGGGTTGTCACTCAAGGCAGCTGCCCCTCTGGACACCTAAGACAGAGAGAAGGTATCTGCCTGGGAGCACTGTGGGGGTAAAGCACAGCTGCCGGGGCTGCTCAGCCGGGGCACGGCAGACGCGGCCCAGTCCACTCAGCCTTGCCAGCTGCTCTTGCCTCCACTGCTCTTCTGGTCCCCTCTAGTTCCCTCTTAAAGACTAGCCATCCTGGACCAGTGGTTCCCTAACCCATGTCTTTTCTCCATCCTTGCTCAGTCCGATTCTGTCTGCTCCAATCAGGGGAGCCTAGGCAGAGACAAAGGCCACAGGGTGGGATTTCATGTGACCACCACTCTCCCTCCAAGCTTTACCAAAATTGTCTTAGAGGTTTTTCTGTTCTGGTTATTTTATTTGGTGTTTCTAGTGTTGTTAGGTTTTTTTAAAAACCTAAGCATACCTTAAAACTTTGTGCACAAGGGCTGGGAATGTGGCTCATTGGTAGAATGCTTGCTGCTCATGCATGAGGCCCTGGGTTCGATTCTTTAGTACCACATAAACAGAAAAAGCTGGAAATGGCGCTGTGGCTCAAGTGGTAGAGTGCTAGCCTTGAGCAAAAGCCACTCAGGGACAGTGCCTAGGCCCTGAGTTCAAGCCCCAGGACTGCCAAAAAGAAAAAAAAAAACTTTGTGCACAAGTGTATGTGTGATTGTGAACATGTTCAAAGTAATCCATTGTAATACATAAAAACTGTCATCATGGTGCAAAAATTATTTGTTTTTAACTAAGGTAAACCTTGTGTTAAAGATAATTACCAAGTGTGCTGCTTGTTAGAAGGGAAAATCTTTATCAATGGACGTAGTAAAAGGAATGAGACCCAGCTCCACTCATAACCAGGTGTGATGGAGGAAACCAGTAAGGAAAATGTAAAGAATATCTTGAAAGACAGCCATGAGTTGGTGTGTAATTAAGTTGGCTGTGATTTACACTGAAAACTAACATCTCATTCTTTATGTCCCATCTAAGAAAATTACAGTTTGTGTGAACCAAAGTTCACTTAGTGTTTATGTTAAGGCCCTTCAAATGAACACAACTGTAACTCAAATGCCATTCTTTCCCTGATTAATATGTAAGCTGCCTTGGATACAGACATCAACTCCTACATTCTTTGTAATTACAAAGGCTTAGTGACACCTGCAAAATCTTAACCTCAATTAGTATCCTAAACTGTTACATGTAATTAAGAATAACTCTATTTCTATTCGGTTGCCTTAACTGAGAGAGAGGGGGGCAGTTTGGGGATCACGGTTCAAAGCCAGCCCAGGCAGAAAAAATCCCTGTGAGACTCTCATCTCTCAAAAATAGCCAGCAAAATTCTGGAAGTGGTGCTGTGGTTCAAAGTGGTAGAGGGCTAGCCTTGAGCAGAAGTGCTCAGGGACAGTGCCCAAGCCTTGAGTTAAAACCCATGACTGACAAAAGAAATGCCAACTGGGACAGGCCATCCCAGCAGCAAACACCTAGACCCCCCCCCCAAGACAAAGCTAGTCCTGGAGTAAGAGGGGACAGTGTCACATCCTATATGGAATTACCCCTCCAAAGTTAACCAGAGCCAGGGATCAGAAGAAAATAGTTAATAAGCTTGCCCACCTAACATCCATACCTGTCTACCTTCTAACTGGCCAGGAACTTACACTCTTGCCTTTGTTACCTGCAATTAACAGGAAATGATCAAGGCCTCTTACTGGCCCCTTAACCACTCCAATCCAGCCCTGTTTCTGGCTGGTTGTGGGCTCCTGGCCAGGGTGTGTTTTCCTGTGTCATTCACACCGACTGGTCCTGCCACCTTGTCAGCCTTCTGCCCGGCCTCACCCTTTCAAGGTTCTTTAGCAGGTTAGCAGCCCTCACTGAGGACACCACCTGGGAGCAAGCCAAGGACATCCTGTTATAGGTCTCGCTTACACCGCCCTGCGCTGCCCAGCACAGACCTGGACCCTGAAGACCCCAGCCCCCCCGCCTCCTCAAGGCCCCCATGTCAGCAGGATGTAGCCAGAAAGACAACCGCTGACCCTTTCCCCCAGTCTCCCCTCTCAGCCCAACGATTTTTGGTTTTCCAGTCCTGGAGCTTGAACTCGGGCCTAGGCACTGTCCCTGAGCCTCTATGCTCTTGAGCCACAGTGCTACTTCTGGCTTTTTCTGCTTCTGTGGTGCTGAGGAATCAAACCCAGGCCTTCATGCATACAAGGCAAGCATTCTACCACTGAGCCAACTTCCTAGCCCCTCAGCCCAACATTTTTGAATGTATCCAAAGACCTTATACGAAGGACTTGCCTCTCCCCTCTGGTGAACCACTGGCGCCCAGAAGACTGAATATGAGCCAGATTCTGGTGGCTCACGCCTGTAATCCTAGCTACTCAGGAGGCTGAGATCTGAGGATCACGGTTCAAAGCCAGCCTGGGCAGGAAAAGTCCTTGAGACTCTTATCTCCAGTAAACCACCAGAAAATCGGAACTGGCGCTGTGGCTCAAGTGGTAGAGCGCTATCCTGGAGCTGAAGAGCTGAGGGACAGCGCCCAGGCCCAAAGTTCAAGCCCCATGACTGACCAGAAAAAAAAAAAAAGACTAAATATGGATTGACTCCTGCCTTATTCCCTCTGGTCAAGCAAGACACCAGGTGCGCACAAACAGACTTGACCACATGCCTGTCCCCAGCAGGTGATTCCAAACTAGGCCTAGCTGAACGTCCCCGTCACCCCAGGTGAGACTTTCCATTCTGGACCTAACCAAGACTACCCAGCCCTAGCCCCAGTAATTACAGCCTAAGTTTTACTCCTTTGGTTCCTTGTTAAGACCGTATAAACCTGGCCTGCAAATCTAGTCCCTCACACGATCTCCGAACCTGCAGGAAGGGCTATGCCTCTCGCTGGCAATAAACAGTCCTCACCTGTGGACGATCGAGTCCAGCCTATCCCTCTTCCGTTCTCCTCCATTCTCCTATCAGCCGGTTTAGACTGGCTGTTAGACTACTGCAGCTTCAGAAAGGCTGAGAACAGCAAGGTGCTGGGGGCTCACATCTGTAATAATCCTAGCTACTCAGGCTGAGACCTGAGGATCACAGTTCAAAGTGAGCAGGAAAGTCTGTGAGACTTCTCTCCAATTAACCACCAGAAAACCGGAAGTGGAGCTGTGGCTCAAGTGGGAGAGCACTCGCCTTGAGCTGAAGAGTGGAAGGACAGAGTCCAGGCCCAGAATGCAAGCCCCATGTCTAAGCCCTTCCCCAAGAAAAAAGGCTGAGAACGAGGGAAAGGAGGTAGCAAAGGGTGGAGAGAGGGCTCTGAGACAGCATTCCAACAATTCCAATTCAGATGCTAAGGTGGGAGAGTACCCTGGGTGGGCCTCCCACAACCGTGAGGGTCCTTCTAAGGATGGCAAGGGCTGGAAAGATGAGGGCAGCCCCTAGATGCTGGGAAAGGTAAAGGACCGTATTCCCTTTCGGAAGTCTCTAGAGGGAAACAGCCATGTGATACTCTAATTTGATTTTAACATCCAAAGACTCATTTTGGACTTCTGCAGAACTATAACAAGTTGCTAGCAAATGTTACAATACTGCCAGTAAACATATGCTTTCTGCAACTGTTAGAATAATCTTGAAGGCTACAATGTTAACTTGCAGTGGCCACATTGTATGCAACCATCTGCTTGAGTCCACTGAGTCAATCTCTTTATAGCCATTTAGACTGTTCTAAGTTCTTAGTTTTTAGGACCTAAAAGGGCACCTGTTCTAAGGTCCTTCCTACATTTCAGGACCCCAAACTGACCTGAAATGCTGCCGGAAACACACTACCTGTGCCACACCCAGACGTACTGTTTGGTTCCATACTCAACATGGCGGTCTCTCGGGACGCTGGCGCTGTGGCACCCTCCACCCCAAGCTGGGGTCCACCGGCTCCACAGGAAGTGGCCCTAGTCCCCCCGCCTCCCGCAGCTCTCAGAGAAGCAGGAACTGTGGCCTCCACGTCTGCGCTTGACCCACCAAGGTGGCAGCAAAACCTGGGCAAGTCCTCTGCCGACACTGTCCTTCCTGGGGAAAAGGTCAAAGGTTAGCTAATTTGGGGGGTCCAGCTAGGCCAGCCCTAGTTTCCAGGGACGGTTGTGAAGGAGGTTACGTCTAAGTGACTTCTACAGCCGCCCAGTGCCTCCAGCTGGACACGTTCTCCACGCAGGCCGAATGCAGAAGCCGGGCTGACGGAGGGCCCCGCGGGCTCCG
>NW_012267382.1:431794-447262 GCF_000151885.1 Dipodomys ordii
CTGAGTACCCCGCCCGCCACCGTGTCAGGAGGACGGTGCTGAGCTGAGTACCCCGCCCGCCACCGTGTCAGGAGGACGGTGCTGAGCTGAGTACCTCACCTGCCACCGTGTCAGGAGGACGGTGGGTGCACTTGTGTTTTCCAACGAGGTCAGATTTATATTTTAAATGTTACTTTCTTGAAGCAGCTGTACAAAAGGGTTTCAGTTCAAGTCAGTTTATAAGTCAGTGCCAGCCCCTCCGTCAGTTTCCATATTCTTCAACCCTCAAGTCATGTGGTCCCATTTTCCCGTGTATACGTGGAGTTATGACTATATTTGCCTGTCCTTCCTCTCTCCATTCCTGTCCTTCCTTTAACCCCTTTCCCCCCCAAAAAAAAATACACTTCAGCCTCCCTGTGTGTCAGAATTCATTGAATAATAACAAATTCACAAGTTATACCAATTTCATATGGCTTTAATTGAACAGGTACTACAGATACTTGGTAGCTGTGGCCACTGGAGAATCAGGTTATTTTACTCCAGTCTTAATTACTGATATTAACTCGTAGATCACACATCACACATCATTTGGTGTGGCACTTTCATCAGATACAAACATAATGAACCTAGACACAGGGGAGTCCAGAGTAAAGCTGGTTTGAATCCCAGAACTGGTTCAGGCTTACCAGACACAGGGGCGAAGTGGACAGTCAAGCAGGAGGATCAGATGTCATCTGGGGTACTGCTGTACCCCAGGACCCTCTGGGAGGTTGCATCATTCCTTGCGGTGCTGTGTTCAGTAAGCTAGGTTTTCTGATCTGGACTTGGTACATTCACATGTCCATGTGTTCCTGATTTATTAAGTTCCAATTTGTATTCTTTAGTTTTTTTCAATTGTTATTATAAAGGTGATGTACAGAGGGTTGCAGTTACCTGTCAGGTAAAGAAGCCGTTTCTTTTTGGACAATGTCATCCCTTCCCTTGCTCTCTCCCCCTTTTTTTCCTCCCATCCCCCCCACAAGTTATGTAGCTCATTTTCCACATAGGGTCTAGTGAGTACTACTGCTGCATTTACTCACTTTGTCCCCTTTGTCCCTCCATTTCTGTACCCCCCCACTCCAAAAGACAGATAAATGAGCAAACAAGACAAAAAGAAAACAAAACAGCAAAGAAAAAACCTCTTGCTTCCATTTCCTGGAATTCATTTCAATAAATAGTATTTTATATGACTAAAGACACACAGCATTGCACCTTTGCGCTCCCCCTCAGAGTATCTGCCTTTGGCTTACTGTGTGTGATTGTCGAGTTATAAAATATGTTATTATTAAGAGGGGTTACCATTACATAAGTCAGGTAATGAGTACTTGATTTGTATGAATCAGTTATCAACCTATGTTTGCACCGTCGTCTGTGATGGGCATTTATTCTTTACAGACACAAATTAGTCATTCCACCTCAATATTTGCACACAAAATAGAACAAACTGCCAGAGTCTTTGTTTGGGTGCCCATCCTGAGGTGGGCACAGGGAGGGATTTGAACTCAGGACCTGAACACTGTCACCAAACCTTTTTGCTTGAGGCTGATACTCTACCGCTTGAACCATAACTCACTTCCGGCTTTGTTTTTGGTAATGAATTGGAGTCTCATGGGCTTTCCTGCAGGGCTAGCTTTGGACCGCCATCCTCAGATCCTCAGATCTCAGCCTCCTGAGTAGCTAGGATGACAGATGCGAGCCACCAGCGTCCAGTGCATTTCTTATTTCAGTACCAAGTCCTAGAAATCTGGTAGGCATGTTGTCCTCACAGCCTCTCAGTTCAGGCGAGCTGGGTTCCCACTGCTCAAAGCCAGGTATGGCCAGTGATGCCTCATGGGACATCGGGGTCGTGGGCTTTTTCACGTGTGGGGGGGTGGAGGGTGCATGTGCGTGTGCTCACACAAGCACCCCTGCCCACATAGGAAATGCTTGTTTCTCAACTTAGGAACGTGTTACAGTCTCAAAACTTGGGGAGGAATGGCCATACGTGAGCAAATCGAGCAGGTGGAATCCAGGAATGTAATGGAACAGGCTGGTCACCGAGGGAGTCCACTGGAAGCTGCGCTCTATCCTGGCTTGTCACCAGCCCGGCACGTGCTAGGATGCCAGCGCCCTCTGGTGGGCATGGGCTGGGACTTGAGGAGGGGAGGGTGTGTGCCCCAGGAAAACACTCCTGGGGAGCAGGGCCCTGGAGGGTGGAGAGGTTGGGGCACTTCTGTCCCTGATGTCCTTCTACAAGTCCCACTGGCTGCCCTGGGAATTACAGAGAGATGGCGCGGTGATGCACGCCAAATTCATCAGCGGTCTTGGTGAGGCTGCATCGCCCAGCCGTCAGTGGTACCGGACAAGGACAGCATTTGTGGCTGGCCTAGCTGCCACCAGACCCTGAATGAGGTCCAAGTTCACATTCTACAGTTAGAGCATAGAATTCTGGCAAAATGCGAAGTAATTACTGTAAGAAACCAGAGCTGGTCTGCCCTCAACACTGTTGGACTGTGCCCTGTTGTCTGTGTGAAACAACCTTTCATCAAAAGTATTTTACAGCTCCTTAAGAATGATTCACATCATGCTGGGCACTAATGGCTCATGCCTGTAGTCCTTGCTTCTGAGATCCAAGGGTTGTGGTTTAAAGCTAGCCCTGGCAGGAAGTCAGTACACTCATCTCCAATTAGCCACAAAAAAGCCGGAAGTAGAGCTGCAGCTCAGTGGTAGAACACTAGCCTTGAGGAAAAAAATGCTCAGGGATATTACCAGGACTAGCATGTACACACACAATGATACACATTCCTAGACATGATACCAGTGGCTCACACCTGTAATCCAGGCTGTTCAGAGGCTGAGACCTGGAGGATTGAGATTTGAAGTCTTCCTGAACAGAGAAGTCCATAAGACTACATCATCAAAATAACCAGCAAAGCCAGGTGCTGATGATTCATGCCTGTAATCCTAGCTACTCAGGAGGCTGAGATCTGAGCATTGCAATTTGAAGCCAGCCCAGGCAGGAAAGTCTGAGTCTTACCTCCAGTAAACCACTCAAAGCCAGAAGTGGCGCTGTGGCTCAAGTGGAAACATGCTCACCTTGAGCAAAAGAAGTTCAGGGGCAACACCCAGGCCTAGAGTTCAAGCCTCAGAATGGGGGGACAGGGGGAAGCCAGCAAAAAGCAGGGCTGAAGGTGTGGCTCAGGCCTGACTAATAGAAAACAGAGTCCAAGCCATAGTACTGCCTAAATAAATACACATCCCAGAAGAATCTTTCTGTGTGTTGGGCCCAGGGCTTAAATTCAGCCTGAGTGCTGTCCCTAGCTTCTTTTTTTTTTTTTTTTGTCAGTCCAGGGCCTGAACTCTGGGCTGGGTGCTGTCCCTCAGCTCTTCAGCTCAAGGCTAGTGCTCTACCACTTGAGCCACAGTGCCACTCCAGGCTTTTTCTGCTTATGTGGTGCTGAGGAATCAAACCCAGGGCCTCATGCATGCAAGGCAAGCACTCTGCCACTGAGCCACCTTCCCAGCCCCCCCATTTTTTTCTTTTTTTTTTAATTTAATTTTATTTTATTTGTGAACATACTGTACAGAGGGGTTACAATTACGTGGGCAGGATAATGCGTACATTTCTTACCAAGTATTGCAGCCTCCTCCTCTTTTTTTTTTCTTTTGCCAGTCCTGGAGCTTGAACTCTGGGCCTGGGTGCTGTCCCTGAACCTCTTTCTGCTCAAAGCTAGTGCTCTACAACTTGAGCCACAGCTCCACTTGCAGCTTTTTCTGAGTAGTTTGTTGGAGCTAAGAGCCTGATGGACTTTTCTATCCAGCCTGGCTTCAACTGTAATCCTTAGATCTCAGCCTCCTAAGTAGCTAGGATTACAGGGGTGAGCCAGCAGTGCCTGGAATTTTTTGGTCAGTCATGGGGTTTGAACTCGGCCTGGATGCTATCCTTCTGTCAAGGGTTTTTTTGCTCAAGGCTAGCCCTCTTCACTTTGAACCATGACCCCACTTCCCATTTTGGGATGGTTAATTGGAAGTAAGAATCTTACAAACTTTTCTGCCTGGGCTGGCTTCAAACTGTGATCCTCAGACAGCCTCCTAAGTAGCTAGGGTTATAGGAGTGAGCCACCGGCGCCCAGCTCCCCAGGATTTTTTAGAAAATACAAAATAACAAAAGCAAAATCTGGGGCTGGGAAGGTGGCTCAGTGGAAGAGTGCTTGCCTTGCATGCATGAGGCCCTGGGTTGGATTCCTCAGCACCGCATAACAGAAAAAGCTGGAAGTGGTGCTATGGCTCAAGTGGTAAAGTACTAGCCTTGAGCTGAAGAGCTGAGGGACAGCGCCCAGGCCCAGAGTTCAGGCCCCATGACTGGCAAAAAAAAAAAAAAAAAGCAAAAGCAAACATAATCCATTGCTCAACAAAAAAAATTGCCAAGATCTGGGTATATGGCAGGTATACATGAGCTTTATTACTGGGTATTTCAGATATGCAAAACATTTTTAAGAAATGAGTACATGGACTTACTATCCACTTTAAAAATTTGACCAGTGCAGGGTGCTGGTGGCTCACACCTGTAATCCTAGCTACTCAAGAGGCTGAGACCTGAGGATCATGGTTCAAAGCCAGCCCAGGCAAGGAAAGTCTGTGAGACTCTACTCTCCAATAAACCACTAGAAAACCGGAAGTGGCTCTCTGGCTCAAGCGGTAGAGTGCTCACCTTGAGCTGAAGAGCTGAGGGACAGCGCCTAAGCCCAGAGTTCAAGCCCCACAACTGACCAAAAAAAAAAAAAACTTGACCAGTGCCTCTCCAATCCATCAAGAAACCTCACCCCAACGCAGGCAGTAACTTGGATTTCAACTTGAATATTCCTGTGTTTGTTAGATTTTACTATAAATGTATGCGTCCCAAAACAATAAACTCAACTATTTCAAACAATGTAAATGTGCAACTATTTATCGTTCTGCTTATTCTACTCAATAAAATTTGGAATGAAGCCGGGCACTGGTGGCTCACACCTGTCATCCTAACTACTCAGGAGGCTGAGATCTGAGGATCTCAGTTCAAAATAAAATGGAGCCAAAAAATAAAAAGAAGAAGAAAAAAAAAGAAAAAAGATTGCTAGTGCCCTTTAAAAAAACATTTTATATTAGCGAAATGTGGTACATGCCTATAATCCCAGCTGCTCAGGAGCTGAGACAGGAAGGCAGCCAGCTCCGTGACATGGGTGTAACTGGTCTAAGGGTCACATGGCCATGAGACAGGTTCTTGGGAGACACCTGGGATTCTTTTTTTTTTCTTCTGGGTCCGGTCGTGGGCCTGAACTCTGGGCCTGGGCGCTTTTTTTCTTTTTGCTTCTGTGGTGGTGAGGAACCGAACCCAGGGCCTCATGCATGCAAGGCAAGCGCTCTACCACGGAGCCACCTTCCCAGCCCCGACACCGGGGAGGGATTCTTTTACCAAGCCTACCCATACCAGAACTGCGCCTGCAGCTCCAATATTGCTGGTGCCTCCCTCTAGGCCTTACCCCGAGGCCAGGTCTTGAGGGAGGTGTGTCCGGTGGCTACGAGGCCAGGTAATGTGGTCAGGGTCTTGGCCACGGTCTGCACGTCTGTCTCAGCATTACAGGCCTTCTCCAGGAAGGCAGCAAAGCTAGCGCCATCCGTTTCCATTTTCTAGTAAAATTGTCGGTTCAGACACACAGGTAAATGGCTAAAAGTGGCCAAGAGCTGAAGTCAGTATAGGAACAAGAAGAAGGTGAAGTGCAGGGTCCAGGGTCTCCTGAACCTCTTGCTGCAGTGCGAGAGCATGGCCACACTGTGACCTGGTACTGCCTGCCCCGCAGAAGAGGCAGCCTTCTGAGCACCCCGTGAGGTCCCCGTGAGGCACAGCTCTTGGCAGCCTGAAGGAAGGAATCAAAGTTTACAATCCTGAACCTTTCCCGTATTTAGCTGTGGGGTCGAGGTTCAGTTCTGGTCAGACTCAGCCTCTCCCCAGGATCCATGGGCCAAAAGCTGACATTTTCTCCATGCTTACGCCGGGTCTCCTCCAGGGTCTCCCTGGACCGTGCCATGGGACCGTTTTTCAGTGGATGTCTCCCTGAGTCCCCGGGAGAGCCCTGAGCAGTGCCGGGACAGCTGTGTGGTCCCTTCTGCTGGGCACCTGGGGGATGAGAGTCAGGGGAGATGCAGGGGGGCCTGGGGCAGCAGGAGCAGCCTGGGCTGTGAGGAGCCCGGGTCTCCAGCTGGAGGGAGCTGGGCTAGGCCAGTCCATCCTGGGGGGGTCCACCCTACCCCATGGGAGCAGGGCCTGATACAGCCCCGTGAAGTCTCTGGCAGCCACGTTTCTCCCCTCATGAAGAGCTTGTTCCAACCGGAATTTGGCTCCACCTTTTCAAGGGAATAGTATTGAGGTACACTTTTAAGGATGGGGGTTGAGAAAGCTCAGGACAGCAACGTTCAACAGGCCATCTGGACCCCCAGGGCTCTGCGGACTGGGCTGGGCCAGGGTCCTGAGTGAGCCTCAGACGGGCATGCTGGGCATGCTCACACAGCCTTGGCCACAGGGAAACGCAGGGTTTGGATGCCTGGACTTCAGAAGCTCATAAATGCCACACAAAAAAGCAAACACCAAAACACAGAAAGGAGGAACAAAACCTAACACTGTTTTTTGATTTTTTTGTTTTTTGTTTTTTGCCGGTCATGGGGCCTGAACTCTGGGTCTGGGCACTGTCCCTCAGCTCTTCAGCTCAAGGCTAGTGCTCTACCACTGGAGCCACAGCACCACTTCCGGCTTTTCCTGTTTATGTGGTACTGAGGAATCGAACCCAGGGCCTCATGCTTGCAAGGCAAGTGCTCTACCACTGAGCCACCTTCCCAGCCCCAACACTGTTTTTTTGAAAAGGGTGGCATCAGAACTGTTTCCTCCTGGTCTGCTAAGTCTCATTCATGAGCTTTGGGACTCTGCCGGCACTGACTTTCCAGCGGATTATGTTGATTCAGAATTTAGTGCCTAGACTTTGGTGAGCCTTCCTCGGCCTTCTGGAGCATGGCCTACTTGGTAAAACTGTGCAACCAGGCATGGGTGGCTCACACCTGTGACCCTAGCTATTCAAGAGTGAAGGTTACGGTTCAAAGCCATCCCAGGTGGGAATGCATGTGACTCTCCTCTCAATTGAACATCAGAAGGCCAGAAGTGGAGCTGTGGCTCAAGTGGTAGAGCACTAGCCTTGAGCAAACAAAAGCTCTGGGACAGTAACCAGGCACTGAGTTCAAGCCCAGGACATACATACAATTCTCTCTCTCTCTCTCTCTCTCTCACACACACACACACACAATAGCAACCAGGTACCAGTGTCTCACACCTGTAATCCTAGCTACTCAGGAAGCTGAGATCAAAGCCAGTCTGAGAAAGAAATCTGTAAGATCCTTCCTTGCTTTGTTTTCTGTAAGATTCTTATCTCAGGGCTGGGAAGGTGGCTCAGTGGTAGAGTGCTTGCCTTGAATGCATGAGGCCCTGGGTTGGATTCCTCAGCACCCAATAAGCAGAAAAGGCCAGAAATAGTGGTGTGGCTCAAGTGAGTAAAGCACTAGCCTTGAGCTGAAGAGCTAGGGGATAGCGCCCAGGTCCAAAGTTCGGGCCCCACAATCGACCAAAAAAAAAGATTCTTATCTCCAAATAACTACCAAAAGGCCCAAAGTGGAGCTGGCTGAAGTGGTAGAGCCCTGGTCTTAAGCAAATAAGCTCAGGGACAGAGCCCAGGATCTAAATTCAAGAGTCAGGATTGGCACACATGCACCAAAACAAAATCAACCAAAATGAAAAGTAAAAATCAACTAGACACAAGATATTTGCATCTTACGCCATCAAAAAAAAAAAAAAAAGTGTAGCCAGGAGCTGGTGGCTCACGCCTGTCATCCTAGCTACTCAGGAGGCTGAGACCTGAGGATGGAGTTTAAAACCAGACCGGGCAGGAAAGTCCATGAGACTCATTTTTTTTTTTTTGGTCGGTCGTAGGGCCTGAACTCTGGGCCTGGGCGCTGTCCCTCAGCTCTTCAGCTCAGGGCAAGCACTCTAGGCTTGAGCCACAGCAGCACTTCCGTTTTCTAGTGGTTTACTGGAGATAAGAGTCTCACAGACTTTCCTGCCTGGGCTGGCTTTGAACCATGATCCTCAGATCTCAGCCTCCTCAGTAGCTAGGATTACAGGTGTGAGCCAGCAGCGCCTGGCTTCCATGAGACTCTTTTTTTTTTTTGCGGGGGGGGGGGGGTCTGGTCATGGGGCCTGAACTCTGGGCCTGGGCGCTGTCCCTCAGCTCTTCAGCTCAAGGTTAGCACTCTACCACTTGAGCCACAGCGCCACTTCCAGCTTTTTTCTTTTTGCTTATATGGTGCTGAGGAATCCAACCCAGGGCCTCATGCATGCAAGGCAAGCGCTCTACCACTGAGCCACCTTCCCAGCCCTCAATGAGACTCTTATCTCCAATGAACCACCAGAAAACTGGAAGTGGTGCTGTGGCTCAAGTGGTAGAGCACTAGCCTTGAGCTGAAGAGCTGAGGGACAGCGCCCAGGCTCAGAGTTCAAGCCCCATGACTGACCAAGAGAAACTGAGTTGTCCTGAGGGGACCACGGCATAATCCACAATCCAAACCCTGCCTGTATTTACTGCAGAAATTGCCAACGCCCAGGTAGCCAGCCAGCCCTCCCTTCATAGGCAGTGCCGTCCACCCCTGAGGGGGTGTGGGTTCCTGTTGGCATTGGGGGTGCTGCTTCTTCTCTGCTGGTCCTGGGGTTTTAACTCAGGGCTTAGGCGCTGTCGCTGAGCCTTTTTTGCTCAAGGTGAGTGCTCTGCTACTTGAGCCACGGTGCTGCGGTCGACTTTTGGGTGGTTTATTGGAGATGAGTGTCACAAACTTTCCTGCCCAGCCTGGCTTCCAGCTGGGAACCTTAGTTCTCAGCCTCTTGAGTAGCTAGGATTAGAGGTGTGAGCTGCCGGTCCCCAGACCCAGGGTGCCTCTTTTATGATCAGTATTCATGACCAACCAGGACACATCAAAGACACGGAGCCCACTGGGGCATGGAGGTCCAACACGGAGCTCTAGTCTACAGCCTAGGACGGGGCAGAAGGGCCCAGCTGAACCCGACCCCTCCTGAGGCTACCCTGGAACCCAGCGAGCTCAGCAGCACTTCAGGGCACTCAACTCAGCAGAAAGATGTGGCTGGCCCGTGAAGCACCGGGCGGGGTTGCCCATCAGTGGGGATGTGGCAGGTACCCACTGCTGCCCAGGAGATAAGGAGGGAAGCTCCACTGGGCTCCTGCCCCTGGGAAAGCGGAGGACTTGTATCACTTTTGATACCACTCTTCCCAGGAGACGCCCACCGTGGGGCTTCTGCCCAGCTGTCTAACTCAGGCAGACCATCAGCCATCCAGGCCCCAATACTCAGGGTCAGGGATGGAGTGCAAAGGTCACACTTCCAGAGGTCCTGGAGCCTCTAACAGCCCTAGCCTCCACCCTCCTGGTCCATTTCCTCCAATGGGGATTTGGACGGGTCAGGCAGGGATCACTGCCTGAGTCAGGCTGCTCCTGTTCCAGTGATGGTCCTCAATGAAGAAAACACCTTCTAGGCACTGGCTCGGCTACTGAGCTGTGAGGGGCACACTTGGCATGGTGAGCGCCCAGCTTCTCAGGGCCGCACAGCTGAGTCAGGTTGCCACCCATGCACTCAGAACCATAGCCACAGCACCTTCTCTCTCAAACTCGTTCTGGGGTCCCACAGACCTAGGACTGGCCGAGGACCCCATACCCCGAGTCGGACATCTGATGCCCCCACCAGCAGAGCCCTCTGTGCGGGCTGTCTGGTGATGCTCGGCTTCCTGCTGGTCCTTCTGACTCATACACAGTCGGAGCCTTCCTAACCAGCCATGGCCAGTGCCCCGATGCCAGCTCCTCACCCATGTCCCTTCAAGTAGCCCAGGAGATGACCACACACTCCAGCTCGTACCCTCACCACTGCACGGCCGCGTTGGCTCTCACACCCTCCTGTCTCTAGGGTCCTGCCCTCCCCTTCCGGAACCCCACACAGCTGGAAGCAAGTCCAGCCAGGCCTTGTGGGCGCCCTTCCGCCTCCCGCCGTGGGCCTCTGGCAGGAGGGGTTGCTGGCTCCTGGGACTCTGGCCGGTCCTCAAGGCTGCACTCCATCCTTGGGAACCGGCTGTCTGCTGAAGCTCCACAGGGCGTGCCCAGCCGTCCTGCAGCCCCACGCCCATCCTGAGCAGAAGCTGAGGGAAAGCCCCCCAGATCTGAACACGGAAGCCAAGGGACTCCTCTCAACGCCTCCACGGCCCTGGGCCTGAGGGGCGGTTAGAAGCTGAGGCCTTTCCTGGGCCCTGCGTGCTGCAGAAGGCTCTGGAACAGGCAAGGCTTGGACTAGCACACGGAGCCCTAGGAGCCTCTGCCCTCTGTGCTTCCGCACCTGGGCAAAAACGGGCAGGAAGACCCCACGCCAGGGAGCCCAGCCCCAGAAGGATCCGGCTCACCTGTGACCCCTTCCTCCAGGAGCCCTGTCCCCACCAAGTAAGTCCACCCGGCGACCCCTTCTTCCAGGAGCCGTTCCCAACAGCTGGCCCCAGGAGCAGCCCCTCAGCCTGTTGGGTGCAGCCTCTGGAGCCCCACCCCTGGGCCCCGCCCAGGCCCCTGCCCCAGCCTGGACGGGCAGGACCCCCGGCCTGCTGCCTCTGCAGGTCCCCTGCAGGCTGCCCTGTAGCGCGGGGACGGCCGTGTCCTGGAGCGTGAGCGTATGCACATGGCCACGGCACACTCGGGTGCAGAGAAGTCAGCCTGGGGACCCCAGGAACCTGCGGGGCAGACCAGGCCACGCCCAGGCGGTGCTCCACCGGATGCCCACGTGAGGTGGTCACCGAGGGGCCCGGCCAGTGTGGTGAGGTGGGCAAGGGACTGGCAATTGTTAGACACTGAACCCACTGCAAACAGATAAAAGCAGGAGTCAAGGCATCTCCTTGACCGAGCCTACCTCTGGCCATGGCCTCCTATGCAGTGATCCCTGGAGTGGACACAGGGGAAGGCAGAGGCAGCAATGCAGGGAGGACGTGGCACTGGAGCTACCCAGCACACCAACCCCACACCCAGCTCTGTACCCTGAGAGCCTCCTGAAGGTGCTCCAGGGTGGCTTGTGGGATTCTCTAGAGAAAGCTAACTGGGGCTGGACCTGGGCGGGTCACACACTGCCGAGTACCTTTAG
Source organism: Dipodomys ordii (assembly GCF_000151885.1). NCBI lineage: Eukaryota > Metazoa > Chordata > Mammalia > Rodentia > Heteromyidae > Dipodomys > Dipodomys ordii. The sequence continues at coordinate 443,043 of NW_012267382.1, forward strand.
CCTCCCTGGGTGAGCTCTAGCTAGAGGTCAGCTTCCAAAAGGGGTGTGCCCGGCCCCACGTCCATGGTTCCAACGCTACCACTTCCAGCAGCAGCCCTGGGTCCTCCATCCGCCTGCCCACCCCAGGACTACAGCACAGGGCCTGCCAGGGAGACTCCGTCCCAGGATGGAGCCATGGACGGCTCCACACGGCAAGCCTTACGTCTAACCCATGTGGCACACGCTGCCAACATGGCCCCAGGAAGCCAGGGCAGCACTGGCAAGCTGAAGCCCCATCCCTGGGCACAGGGAAGCTGACCACAGCCCCAGACAGCACCCGGGGACAGCACCCAGGAGCCCCAAACCCGCGTGCACAGCCCCTGACGGTGCCCGGGAGACCCAAACCCATGCGCACAGGGACGCTGGACATTTGCTACTGCAGAGAAGGCTAAGTGGGGTGTCCACATGCCCAAGCACCCAGCAGGTGCCTATGGGACTGAGCACCCTCCCGCTACACAAGTCCCAGACTTCAACCCAAGAAGGAAGGCACCACGGTTACCAGCAGTCAAGGTGTGGACGAGAGCATGCATGTCCCTGTGGCCTTGCCAGTCCTAGAATAGCCCAAGGTAAAGCTCTCTTGGAGTCCATGCAGCTACCTGGGCCTATGCATGGCCCTCCAGGCCACACTGGTGACTTTAGGTGGTTTAAGAATAACTGGGCTGGGGGGCTAGGAAAGTGGCTCAGTGGTAGAGCGCTTGCCTTGCATGCCTGAGGCCCTGGGTTCGATTCCTCAGCACCACATAAGCAAAAAAGAAAAAAAGCCAGAAGTGGCGCTGTGGCTCAAGTGGTAGAGCGCTAGCCTAGAGCTGAAGACCTGAGGGACAGCGCCCAGGCCCAGAGTTCAGGCCCCACGACCGGACCCAAAGAAAAAAAAAAAAAATAACTGGGCTATAGCCAGGTACCAGTGGCTCACATCTGTAATCCTAGCTACTCAGGAGGCTGAGATCTGAGGATTGTGGTTCAAAGCCAGCCTGAGCAGGAAAGTCTGTGAGACTATTATCTCCAATAAACCACTGGAAAACCGGAAGTGGCGCTGTGGCTCAAATGGTAGAGTGTTTACCTTGAGCTGAAGAGCTGAGGGACAACACCCAGGCCCAGAGTTCAAGCCCCACAACACAACAAAAAAAGAATAACTGGGCTATATAGACCAAGATCATGACAATTTGCTTTGTGATGGCTAAAACATGTTTGTAACTTTAAGTATCACTATCCTATAATTCTGTGAAATGTATGTAATCATTTAATCTCAATACAGTTATGTGTGTGTGTGTGTGTGTGTATGCATGTATGTATCTTAAAAATAACTGGGCTGGGAAAGTAGCTTAGTGGTAGAGTGCTTGCCTAGACTGCATGAAGTCCTATGTTTGATTCCTCAGTACCACATACAAAGAAAAAGGAAAAAGTGGCACTGTGGCTCAAGTAGTCGAGTGCTAGTCTTGAGCAAAAGAAGCTTAGGGACAGTGACCAGGCCCTAAGTTCAAGCCCCAGGACTGGCAAAAAAAAACAAAAACAAAAACCTGTCCACCTGTGCATGGATGGGGCACAGGTCTGAGACCACACGGAGCCTAGCAATCCCAGCTCTAGTCCCAGGACTGAAAGATTCTGGGCCCACTGGCTTCCTTGCTCTACCACCTTTGGGGCTGCATTTCAGGGCCCCAAAATTTCAGTGCAAGGAAACTCTACGACAGGGGACAGAGCCCCAGTCTGTACCCAGCATTCCCTAAGAAGGCCTCCTTCCTGGAACAGAAGAAACTCCCTTAGCTCAAGTTAAAGGACAAAAAACTGTTTTTCATTACAATCTGCCTGTTTTTGGAGCATCCAGAGCTATCGGTACTCGGCAAACAACTAGGGGAGGTAGGGGTGCTGGTGGTGGAGCTGAGGAGGGTGGTATGGCTCATGCCCTGGCCAGCCTCTCCAGCCTGCCTTCAGGAAGGCCAACAGCTGGACAAAGGCAAGCCCCTGGGACCACAGACAAAACACTCTACCCAGCCTGACACAGTCAAGACCGTCAAATAATTTACTGATTCAACCTGCACCCAATAGAGGCCCAAAGAGGGCTGGAAGGGGAGTCAAGGGCCAGGGTGCCTGTGGCATTTGGAACAGTTCATGACAGTCTGTGCAAAGCATCCATGCGAGGGTCTTGGTCACCTCTGTCCACCGTCCCTGGGCTGGCTGGGCTCCAGTGGCACTTGCTTCCTTCCTTCCTTCCCTCCTTCTTCCTTGCTTCCTTCCGTCTGCACCTCCTCCCCACATCCGGCTCCTCCATGTCCTAAGCCTGGGACTGGGTGGGCACAAAGGATGCCACTAATCATCGGCAGGGAGACATCAGAGCAGACACGGAGGCTCGTCTAGCCAACCAGGGCCACTGTCCTGGCGTTTGTCTGGCCCCGCCTCACCTGGCGTCAAGAGAGCACACACTTGCAGCTCATGCAGCCTGGGCCGCTCTCATCAGGCGGGTTTAGCTTCCTCAGCTTATGCTGCCGAATCTCTCGCACAAGCGTATAGAAGGCATCTTCCACACCCTAGGAACAGAGGAACTGGATAAGAGACAAATTCACTGGGGGAGAAGACGTGGGGACCCCCCCTGGGTGGGACATTCCCTGCCTTGCACTTAGCCAACATCCTAGAAGAGCCCGGACAGCAGACTGCTCCTTCCTTAGCCCCCGCTTCCCTCACACACAACTGGGGAGTCGGGCTGTGCGCAGCTGGAAGCCAAAGGGCCACCTTCCTAGAGGAACTCACTACTGAACAGCCCCTTAAAGCTTAGAGTAGCCCAGAACCCTCCAGGATCCTTGATTGGGGTTAGGCTTAAATACCCTACCAAACTGTTAAGGGCTAGGGACCAATAGGTGCCCACAGGACACTGGGGACAAGAGGGACTGGGCCTCAGGGTTACCGCTCCGGCCTGGCTCAGGGAAGCCCTCTCCATGGACCCCCACTTCCCTGGAGCTGTGGCAGCCCAGGACTGGAGGGCATGAGCCCAGACCCAGACCCTCACCTCCCTCGCTGCCCTGATGCCCAGGGAGACTTACAACATGGGGGCTGCTGGGTCACATGGGTCCCAGTGGGGGGGTCCCAGAGGGTCCCGGAGCTGGAGCCAGAGCCAGAGCCAGAGCGGCTGCCCTGTGTTGAGGGAGAGGGGCAATGAGCGCAGCTGCCTGACTAGGGTGGGGCGGGCGCGTCCCTGGCTGGCTGGGGCTGGAGCCTCTCACCTGCCGGGTCTTGGCGGATGTCTCAATGTAGGGGATGCCATAGCTCCGGGCAAGGTCCTGGGCCTGCCGAGACTCAACAGTGCGTGCGGCCAGGTCACACTTGTTCCCCACCAGCACCATTGGCACATCGTCTGAATCTTTCACCCGCTTGATCTGCTCCCTGAGACGGAAGAAGGTGTCAGTCTGCTGGGCCGAAGGCATGGCGGAAGCCAGGAGGTGCACGGAGGCCTTCGGATGCAGAGAGCCGCCCAGCTCCACCGGGCCACGGGTTCCTGGGCTCACCTATACTGATGGATGTCTTCGAAGGACTTGGTGTTATTGATGGCAAACACGCAGAGGAAGCCCTCCCCCGTGCGCATGTACTGGTCCCTCATGGCGCTGTACTCCTCCTGACCCGCTGTGTCCAGGATGTCCAGCAGGCACGTCTCCCCATCAATGACCACCTGCTTCCGGTAGGAGTCCTGCAGGAGGATGTGGCCACTCAAACGGAGGGTTTGCCGGACAGCCCCACCCTGGGGCCTCTCAAGCCACTGGCCAAGGAGGAGCAGGGCTGTGCCACCTGCAGGGTGCGGGACCAGAGCCAGCCCCATCTTGGCTCAAGGGGCCCCTAGTTCGGGCCACTGCCGGGGGCCCAAGTCAAGCGGTCCGGGCTCACCTCTATAGTGGGGTCATACTCGTCCACAAAGTGGTTCTGGATCAGCTGGATGGTCAGGGCGCTCTTCCCCACGCCTCCGGCACCCACGACCACAAGCTTATACTCCGTCATCGCTCTCCAAGGGGCTGCCACTCCCGGCTCGTCGGGGGCTCCTGCCCCACCTGCCGGGGAGGCCCACCTTCAGCCGGGCCTGGACACCCGGGGCGGCCCCGGCGTCCGGCGGGCGGGAGCGCTCACAACCACGCACCGAATGAGAAGGCGCCGGTAGGCGGAACGCCCGCGGGCGAGGCCGCCCCCAGAACAGGTCCGACCAC
>NW_012267382.1:452112-460522 GCF_000151885.1 Dipodomys ordii
TGTGTGTGTCATGAGATCTCTAATCTCCGTGTGTGTGTGTGTGTGTGTCGAGAGAGAGAGAGAGAGAGAGAGAGAGAGAGAGAGAGAGAGATCTCTAATTTCTGTCCTAAAATCCCAAAGCCTTTGGGCTCAAGCATTGGGGCCTAGCTGTGGGCAGGCCCTGACCCTGGCCAGCTCACAGCTCTCCGGGGCCTGGGGCTGGCAGGCTGGGCGGAGGTGACATCTTCCCAGGGGCACACGGATTCTCCCGGGAGCCTGAGGTGTTGGCAGGTGGCAGGGAAGAACTGATCTTGGAGCAATATGCAACTGAATAGGAAGGACCAGAATAAGGAGTCAAAAACTAGATGGAAGCTGGGTGCTGTTGGCTCACACCTGTAATCCTAACTACTCAGGAAGCCCAGATCTGAGGATCATGGTTCAAAGCCAGCCTAGGCAGGAAAGTCTGTGAGACTCTTATCTTCAGTTAACCACCTAAAAACTAGAAGTGACACTGTGGCTCAAAGTGGTAGAGTGCTAGCCTTGAGAAAGAAAAAAAAAAGCTCAGACACAGTGTCCAGGTCCTGAATTCAAAAAGCCCACAACTGACCAAACAAAATAAAAAAATTGGATGGAGGTGACAAGGTGGCCAAGGTCAAAGGATGGTGGTGTTGAATGTTCTGGTCAGAATTTTAGCTACGGGGGTGGGAGGGGCGGCGGCGTGGGGGGTGGGATGGGATGGGAAGGGGAAACAAAGGAGAAGGCTACAATGTTTGATAAGAATTGTACTCATTATCTTGCCCATGTAATTGTAACCCCTCTGTACAGTATTTTCACAATAAAGAAATAAAAATAAAAAAAGAATTCTAGCTACAGGCTGAGAATGTGGCTCAGTGGTAGAGTGCTTGCCTAGCATGCATGAAGCCCTGGGTTCAATTCCTCAGCACTACATAAGCAGAAAAAGCCAGAAGTGGCACTATGGCTCAAGTGTAGAGTGCTAGCCTTGAGCAAAAGAAGCCCAGTGACAGTGCCCAGGCCCTGAGTTCAAGCCCCAGGACTGGCAGAAAAGAAAAGAAAAAAATTCTAGCTACAGCCCAGAGCTCCTGAGTCTAGGGTCTAGGGCACAGCACAGGTTTCTGTGTCTTTCAGGAGCAACAGCCAGGGAGCCTAGTGCAGGTGAGCAGTGTCACCCCAGGTAAGCTTCTCCAGAGATCTGCAGAAGGGCTCTGAGGGACAGGGTGCAGAAGAGGCCGGTGTACAGGAGATGGTTCAGAGCAGCAGACCCAAGACATCCTTCTGGGATGGAAGAAGTAGGATTCAGATGAGGACTTGGTCCTCCTTTGCACAGTGTTCCTCCAAATCTGCTGGGCCAGGTCCCCTGTCAGGATGGTCACAAGTGCACTCAAGACCAAGCTCCAAGCCAGCAGCCCAGCCTAGGTGCCACTGGGCCCAGTGACCTGACTATGACTGTCACCATCCTCTCTCACAGGTGTCACCCGTGGACTCATGCTGCCTCCTTGCCCGGATGTTTGACCCACAGCACAAAGCAGCTACCTTCAGGTGTGGGGTCCGCCAGTGCAGAAGGGGGTAAATGGAATGCCTGAGACCCTGATCCTGGGCCCAGACTCAGACATCAGGAGGAGAAGAACCCACAACCCAGGGCCTGGGGCATGCCAGGAGCCTGTCAGCAAAAGCATATTGCTGATCACAGCAGGCAACTCATTCAGTACCCTAGCCTCACTGGGGCCCCAGATGGCCAGGCCTGGAGCCAGCACTGACTGTGGACACCAAAGTAAACAAAGACAGACACAAAAGGAGGATGGGAATGCAGGCAGGGGGCTCTAGGAATCCAGGATGGGAGATCTTCTGTGTGCCAGGCCCTGTCAGGGTTTTGTTGGGGTCTTTACTGGCCACAGAACGGAAGCTGGAGTAGAAGGTAGAAGGCCCTGCCTGCTTCCTCTCCTGGCAGGTTGGATGTGGATGGACCCAGCCTGGGATGGATCCCCGGGGCCTCTGCCTGGCACAGTCAATGTCCGGGTACGGGAGCTGAGCTGGCAGGGCCAGCACAACCCCTCCCCACACAGCAAGGGCTTGGGCAGCCATGGGAGCATCCACAGGGAGCAGCTAATAAAGGAGCACCTGTCTCCTGCCCGACTGGTAAGTGTCAGGGGCCAGGGGCTCAACAATGGGGGTCTGCATCCTGAGTGCTGACGATATCCAGCCCACCCTCATCCCAGCCCCTGCAGTGCGGTGCCCTCCATCTTTCTACCTTTGGGACCCTACATAACCCAAAGTATCAGCAATCCCAGGGTCTCAAGGCCTGAAGGAGGCAGGGATTCCACATGTACTTGCTAAGCCACTGTCCTCAAACAGAAGACCCTCCCCCATTCCTTGTGAACTTCACAGCACACACACACACACACACACAGAGGCCCAAAGTGCTGGGAAATAGGAGATCTTTGTGTGAGTTCCTTGTAGGAGTGTCTCCCCCAGAAGTCTAGGGGTGCTCCAAGCCCCGCCCCCCCATCCCTGGGCACAGTTCCTATTCCCACGCTCAGCTGACTGGGTCCATAGGCTCACTGCAAGTGGAAGCTTTTCAGAAACATGGAGTGGGATCTCACCAACTGTTGGACCTGGCCCTGAGCCTCAGAAGTTTGCATAGAACCTATCTAGACAACCTTGCATTTAGTACCCAGGAATTGCCTCCTACCCACCCCGGGGAGATGACCAAGCCCAATGCTGGTACCCCCAGGACCCCTCAGAATAAGATCCAACCTGCCAGTACAGGACCTTCAGGACTTCTACAAGGTCCCCACCAATCCCACAACAGGTAGGGCCAGGCTGGAAGGCCTTGCTTTCATCTGACACAAGCAAAAAAAAGGCCTCATCCAGAGACCCAGGACTTCAGGTAGAGTGGTCAGCCCCACCTCTGCATGTGTAGGCATGCTGCCAATGGGTTCAGGTAGGTAATGGCAGGTGGTACTCAGCAGGATGGGTTCTGGACTCTAGCTGTATGGTCGGGTCTGCTCCAAAGGTTCCATCTGAAAAACCAGCCACTCCAGGGGCAGGCTCGGTTCTAGTGTCTCCCAGCTGGTTACAACCTCCAGATACCATGTTCACCCGGGTTCCACCAGCCAAGCTGTCATGACCAAGGCCAACATAGGTGAGGCAGGGGATACTTACTACTGGTGCCGGGGGCACCGGTAAAGTCCTGCAGCTTGGAGCATGGAGGAAGCTGTTAGGGAGTGACTCCGTCTTATCTCTGCAGCAGGTCCTGGCCCAGGTGGATGACCTCCAAATGGTGCGGGTGCTGGAGATGTGTGTGGACACCCGTGAAAACAGCCTGGGGAACTTTGGTGAGAGCTTCTGAGTCACAGCCATCTCAGGCCACCATCACAGCCCTCACCTCTCTGTTTTGGTTGTAGAAACCAAGCCAGCAGGCACCCTGGACAGCACGTCTCTTTCCTTACGATTGCCCCCTGGCACTGAGCAAGCACTGGACAGAGGTGGGGGTGTTAGCCTGTTATCCAGACTTCAAACTGCCCTCCAGGACAGCCTCGCCCAAACACTGGCACACAGCACAAAGCAGCCACTGCTATAACAGTGCCCCTCGAAGCAACACAGCCCGGTGGTAGGGGCTCCCAAAGCTTATTTTGAAATAACTTGAAATGTAAGCACTTGCAGGAATGGCACAGAGATCTCCGTGGCCCTTCCCCAGATCCTCCACGGTGACGGACCTGAGGTCTGCACACGTGCACGTACACACAACAGGGCAACGTGCTGTTCTGATCTGTTGAGAGTCATGGATATGACGCCCATGTCAATTAATTCTTCAGTACGTATTTCCTAGTTGCAAGGAATGTCTCTGAAATGCAGTGCCATGATCAAAATCAGGAAATCACACAGATATGGGACTCTTATCTGTACCACAGACCGGTTCAGATTTCACCAAACAACAGGAAAGATTCTTGCTGTCCAGGATCCTTGTGGGTTTTGTTTTCATTTCTCTGGTTACAGTGAAACTAAATCTGCCCCACCTTGGTTTGTCTTGCTTTTTTTTTTTTTTCTGTTAAATCCTTAACAGGCCAGTGTAGCGAGCCTGTGTGCACACAAGGTCAGGGACATCTTCTCCCCCTCCAGCCCTGCTACCAGGCCCAGCTTGCAGTTCTATGCTGCACTTGTCCTCTGGTTCCGAGACTGTCTTCCAGGAACGGTACCCCACCCAAAACATCACTGAGAACACGGGCTTCCCCTGGGACTGGGCCACGCTGGATGGTGACATTGCTGAGAATAAGTGTTGGTACTGTGTGCTGACACAGACTGCCACTGGGGTCCAGGTGCCCAGGGGCAGACAAGGGAGGGCCCTGGCTCCCTTTCCCAAACTTAGTCCTGCAACTCATGGGCCTGTGGCCTTCCAGAGACAGCCTGTATAGTCCTATATGTGCAGCAGCCCCCACAGAAGACGGGGGGGCAGAGGGCTGCGGGCAACCCCTCTCAGTCTGCCTGTCCCTCTGTGGCGTAAGTAGCTGGTGAGCACACCATCCCCTTGGCATGGACACATTCCTTTTGGAATTGGGGGGGGGTAACCATGGGAGAGGAGGTGACTAAACAGACAAATGGGCGGAGGTGAGACAAACCCACTTCCTCCTGTGCCCACAGGAGTGCACCTCCCCAACCTGAGCCAGCTGAAGCTGAATGGCAGCCGCCTCACCTCCCTCAGGTAAGTGCCTGCCTTCCCTGGGAGGGCAGGGCTGCAGTACAGTGGGGACGGTAGTGAACTGAGGCCAGAGGGCCTGGCCCTTGGCTGGCTACCGCTGTGCCGCTCCACCCTGCTGACACCTGCAGACACTCTTTTCCAGGCAGCAGGGTCTCCCCTGGGTTGAGGCCTCTCCTGCTGGTCCCTGCAGGAGAATGAGGCCAGGTCCTGGATCCCTGGCCCCCAGGGCATCCTGACCTCTAGCCGTCCTGTGGGCTTGGGCTTCCCGCTCTGATTCCTTCCCGTGAGCTTTTCTCACCTCCATAGGGGGGACACTTGCTACACATGGCTGATGCACGTACCCAAGGCAGGTCCTGTGTCTGGCAAGCCAAAAAGTTCTCACTGAACTAACCAAGACGGTATCTCACATTACAATCCAGGGCATCAGCCACACCATGAGGCCAGAAGCTATGGGAGGGGAAGAGAGGGGGCTGCTGACCTGGAGAGAAGGGCCTGACCCTCCTGGAGGCCTGACCTCAGGCCAGAGCAAAAAATGCACCTTCCTAAACGCAGACTCGACTGTTGAGGAGGCTCAGCTTTGCTGTTTGTGTGTGTGAGAGAGAGAGAGAGACAGAGAGAGCGAGAACAAGAGACACAGAGGAGAGAGATGGGGGAGAGAGAGAGACAGAGACAGAGCGAGAGCGAGAGCGAGAGCGAGCGTACCATATCAGGCTTGAGTTTAGGATTTGGGGACTGTCCCTAAGATTTTTTCACACAAGATTGGCACTCTTATCACCTAAGCTGTGACTCCACTTCCAGCTTTCTGCTTGTTAGTTGGAGATAGTCTCATGTACTTTTCTGCCTGGGCTGGCTTTGAACTGTGATCCTCACATCTCAGCCTCCTGAGTAACCAGGATTATGGGTGTGAACCACCAGCACCCAGAACCAAATCTTTTTTAATAATTAGCTCTCATTGGACTGGAAAGAATCAAGACAAGAGAGTAACAGACTACCTGAGTGATCTGACCAAAGGGAGTCTTGTGAAAAACATCTTTGGCTTTATGTAGCAAGAATCTGGAAGCACATGGCAAAGTAATCCCAGTCAAAATTCTAGAAAGTTCTCCAGCTATCTGAGTTGGGCTCCATGTACTATATCTATTTATTTCTAGGTAATTAAGCAACTTCATGTTAGTTTTCTTGAATTTCCTTACTTACATCAAAGAGAGTTCAATCAAACATAGAAGGTCTGGAAGTGGAAGGTGTTTCCCTGGCAGCAGCCCCCAGAGCAGAATCAGGAGTAGGGCTCATCTGCTGACATGGGCAAGGCCCCACATTCAAACCCCAGCATCCCGAAAGAACGGCGGCAGCATAAGCAGTCTGGCCTCATGTATTCCATGTCCTGCACAGCTGTCCTTGCTGGGGATGTCAGGCCTTGCTCTGGGCACAGTGAACGAGCTTTCCAGGTAGATGTTGTTTTCTGGTTTCCTTGTAGGCATTTTTGTATATTCTGGGTACATTTTAGACTTTACTCAGTGTGCCATGTCAGCTTCGGGGTGTCCTCCACTTAAGCAGATTCCTTTGTGGTAATTGGTTAGAGATAAGTGTCTCGTGGACTTTCCTGCCCAATCTGGCTTTGAACCACGATCCTCAGATCTCAGCCTCCTGAGTAGCAAGGATTACAAGTGTGAGCCACCGGTGCCCGGCTTCACAGTGTTTTTTAAGGGCAAAAAGGCAAGTCTTTCCTCAAATTTCTCCACTGAAACATTCAAAAACCAGAAGTATCTACACATACTTGATGGTAAGGCAACACAACCCAAGCCCTCACACCCAGTCAAACAACAAACAAGCAGATGCAGCAAACATCCATGAGAGGCATCTGTGAGCACTCTAGAGTCAATGGACACAAACTCCAGCCTAGGAAGGTGATTAGAAAAGCCATTTAAACCAATAAATGAGATAAATGCTGACCCTTTGTAACTGAAGGACAAATACTAAGTAAACACAGATTCAGGCAACAGTAGCAAACTTAAAATCCTTGGTCTGGGAACATGGCTTAGTGGTAGAGTAGTTGCCTGGCATGCATGAAGCCCTGGTGCTGTGGCTCAAGTGATAGAGCTCTAGCCTTGAGCAAAAAGCAGCTCAGGGACAGTGCCCAGACCCTGAGTTCAAGTCCCAAGACTGACAAAAAACAACAAAACAACAACAACAAAAACACCTACCAGACGCATGGTAGATGAATGTAACCAGGGGGACTTCTGAGCTGGAGTAGAGCTGAAGAAAGTGCCCTGCAATGGTGGTTATTCACAAAGCCTGAGTGTGTGGTGAGGGAGCATTTGCCCAAGGAGGGAGCAGCCCAGCACCGCGGTACCTGCGTGAAGAGCATCCCACAGGAACAGGACACTCTACGTCCCCGGTGTGGATGCTGGCGATTCTGGTTGTAGCAGGGACTGATGGGAGAGGATGCACTGGGCAGCAGGTAGGGTAGGGCCGGGCTAAGCCATTCCCCAGGGCCAGACCCAGAACTTCCAAGGACAAAGTTGGAATGTATTTTAACCGTCTGAGAACAGGAGATCACAGCAAGGGGAGAAGGTCTGGAGACTTCCTCAGCTGAGGTGGCCAGAAGGCAGCTATCACTACCACTGGCACCTGGAGACAGCCAGCCTGGATGATGGCTTGCCACCAGGTCACCTCTGGCTAGACAGGGCTCTCCATCTAAGGACTGCCCCGACCAACTGACTTTTTTCCACAGAGACCTAGGCACCTCTCTGGGCTGCCTGCAGGTGCTGTGGCTGGCCCGCTGCGGTCTGACTGACCTAGACGGCATTGGCTCCCTCCCGGCGCTGAAGGTGGGCATGTGGCCCCTGGGGGAGGCGTGGGTCACAGGATCTAGCCCTGGCTAAGCCCCCCATGTGCCCCCCAGGAACTCTACGTCTCCTACAACAACATCTCGGAGCTGAGCCCACTGTGCATGCTGGAGCAGCTGGAGGTGCTGGACCTGGAGGGCAACAGCGTGGAGGACCTGGGGCAGGTGCGATACCTGCAGCTGTGCCCGCGCCTGGCCACGCTCACGCTGGAGGGCAATCTGGTGTGCCTGAGGCCAGCCCCCGGCCCTTCCAACAAGGTGTGGGTGCTGCACACCCAGCCAGTGCGCGCGCGCGGGAGGGGCCTATGGCCAGGGACCTCTGTCCACGTTGCCCTGTGGCTCGTCCTCGCTGAGCTTGAAGGCCTGGCAGCATGCTCTGCCTGGAGCTACTGCACACACACACAAACGGGCCCCACAGGCCACACACACCTCCCCCCATGGTGCACCTCAGTAGCTGCTGCTTGGAGGGGGGGGGGGTTGAATCGGGGGACCTGCTGGGCCCCGCAACCACCCAGGGCACAGTGGCCACTCAAGTGAGCGACAGCCAAGTTCAGGGCAGGACCCAGGTTGAAGGACAGCACAGGACCAAGGGCACATCCTAAGTGGGCGAAGACCCATCCCAGATGTCAGTAGGTGGGGCTGCATGTCAAGGCCCTGGCCCCTCGGTCCTGATCCATGGTGGTGTAGGGGGCAGGAGGGGAGCTCCAGGACACAGCCGGCCTCAAGAGTCCACCGGAGGGGCTGGGAAGGTGGTTCAGTGGCAGAGCGCTTGCCTTGCATGCGTGAGGCCCTGGGTTCGATTCCTCAGCACCACATAAGCAAAAAGAAAAAAGCCGGAAGTGGTGCTGTGGCTCAAGTGGTAGAGCGCTAGCCTT
>NW_012267382.1:460572-464769 GCF_000151885.1 Dipodomys ordii
TCCCGGGGCAGCGAGGGCGTCCTGTGGGCCCGCCGGTGCCCTCGGTGCCTGGGGACGGCCACCTGCGGTGCCGCCCGCGGGAGGGGCCGCGCCCTCGGGGCAGGTGACGGGAAATCCTGGACCTGGTTAATGATTCCTTCATTCCTGGAGCGGGCTGGACACGGGAGGCCGCGGCTTCCAGGGGACACCACACTGAACCTGTTGCGGGGCCCGCCAAGGCCCTGACCCTCGGGTCTGTGCCCTCCCCACAGGACAGGTATGATCTTGGAGCTGGCCGCCATGGAGCTGAAAGTGTGGGTGGACGGCATCCAGCGGGTGGTCTGCGGGGTCTCAGAGCAGACCACCTGCCAGGAAGTGGTTATAGCACTAGCCCAAGCAATAGGTAAGTACCTTGGAGGCAGAGAGACCCAGTGGGTAGGGCAGGGGCCCAATGGTCGCTGACCCTCCCCCTTCAAGGAGGGGGAAACCAGGTCCTGATCGCTCTGGTTCTGACTCTTCAAGTAAGGTAGACCGAGTCAAGAACACGGGCTGAACCTTTCTCTCCCCTACAGGCCAGACAGGCCGCTTCGTGCTTGTGCAGCGTCTCAGAGAGAAGGAACGGCAGCTGCTGCCACAGGAGTGTCCAGTAGGTGCCCAGGCCACCTGTGGACAGTTTGCCAGTGATGTCCAGTTTGTCCTGAGGCGGACAGGACCCAGCCTGTCTGGGAGGCCCTCCTCAGACAGATGTCTGCCCCCGGAGCGATGCCCAGTTCGTGCCAGCCTCCCCCCAAAGCCAAGAGCAGGACCCGGCCGTGAGCCCCGGAAAGCACTGACCTTCAGTTTGGGATGTCCCAGGCTGGCTCCCAATCCCCTACCCCCTGAGCCTGCAACCCCATTAGTACCCACACCGGGCACCTTTGCAGACCTGCAGGACCTAGAGCTCAGAGTACAGAGGAATGCCGAGGAGCTGGGCCATGAGGCCTTCTGGGAACAGGAGCTTCGGAGAGAGCAAGCCCGGGAGCGAGAGGGCCAGGCTCGCTTGCAGGCCCTGAGTGCAGCTACTGCCGAGCATGCTGCCAGGCTCCAGGCCCTGGATGCGCAGGCCTGTGCCCTGGAGACTGAGCTTCGGTTGGCCACAGAGGCGCCTGGACCTCCCTCTGCTACAGCATCTGCTACAGAACGCCTGCTCCAGGACCTGGCAGTCCAGGAGCGGCAGAGTGTGGAGGTGCAGGGTAGCCTGGCCCTGGTGAGCCGAGCTCTGGAGGCTGCTGAGCATGCCCTGCAGGTGAGCCCAGGAGACTCAGGCCCTGCTGCCTCCCTGTCCCATACACAGGCCAGCTTGGGGGTCTGGCAGAGGGTCAGACTAGCAAGCTTGCTCTGTGGGTTGTGGAGCTCCATGGTAGGCCCCTGAGAGTTCTATGTGCTCCCAGGCCCAGGCTCAGGAGCTTGAGGAGCTGAACCGGGAGCTCCGTCAGTGTAACCTGCAGCAATTCATCCAGCAGACTGGGGCTGCCCTACCACCGCACACACATCCGGACAGAGGCCCATCTGGCACAGAGGTTAGCGTGGTTCTGGGGAAAGGCAGAATGATGGGGGCAGGCCCAGCTCCCAGCTGACCTGCTTTCCTCACAGGATCTTCTGCCTCCAGCCAGTGAAGAGGCCCTCCAAGGAACCCCCCAGAGTCATGTCCTAGTGCCCAGCCTGAGTCCTGAGGGTATGTCTGCCAGCCCCCCACCTGTGGGATGGACCCTTCCCGGGCCTCAGCCTCCTCAGTTGTGTCTTCCCCACAGCTTCCCACATACGGCAGAGCTCCTGGAGGTAGCAGCTCTTGCCCAGGATAGCTGGGGAGAGTCGCCTGGACAGCAGGACAGCAGGCGTCTGTGGCCACAGAGGATTCCGTCCACGTGCAGTGAGAAGCACTAGTGTGTCCTGGGCTTCTGCTTCAGGAAGGTGGAGTGCCGCAAGCGCAGCACCCTAGCCCTTGCCAGTTGACAAGTCCCCTGGAGAGGCGTGGGCCAGCTCAGAACTCCCCTGCTCCCAGGGCCACTACTCCTTGCCAGGGAAGGGCCAAGTGTGGATACTACATTCACGCAGTGGTCACGTGCCTGTGGGCAGTGTCCTTCACTGCGTGCATGCCACCTCCCCTCCCCTACCCCAACACTTAAACAATAAACTACCCAAAGTGCCTTGAATGCGTCCCAAGACAGTGCTGTGCAGGTTCTGTGAGGCCCAGAACTTGAAGTCTACCTAACGGCCATGGTGGAGTACTCTGGATGGGCCACTGGGATCTGGGAAGGGGGTGCTTCAGGAACCAGAGCTCCCTGGGATCCAAGCTGAGACTTCCCTAGTTGTTTTGCCCTGCGGGTCTCTGAGACCTTTGTCATCTCCAGACTTATGAAGGCCTGCCAGCTCAGCTCTGGCCTGGGTTTTTGTCTGGACCCCACTCCCACCGGGCTTCCTGAGTCTGTCTGGCCTGCACCCCATATAGCAGCAGGAACTAGGGATGACAGGACTACAAGTAAGACCTGCCCGGCAGGTTTGCTGAGAACTTGTGGAGGCTGGTTCCTGGATCCTGGGTCAGGTCCTGGGTTTCTGGGCTGGCCAGGCCCCGGGAGCCTTCCTGAGGGGGGTATGGGCCCTGAGTGGCCAGGCTCTGTGCCCTTTCTCCTGTGGGAGTGCACAGCCCCTAGTGGGATTCCAGCTTTGAAATTAGGGTAGGGCTGCTTCCTTAGCTTAGCCCAACCACTCCCAGCCCTGGCTTCAGGGGGGCGTGGCATGGTCTTAGCAGCTAGAGCTGTGGCTAGGCTTAAGGTTTTTTTTTTTTGATAAGCAGAGCCAGGGGAGCCCCCAGGCTCTGGGCACCCAAGGGTGGTGATGGGGACAGGAAGTCACCTAGGAGGCTGCAGATGGCCCCTCCTCCAAGGCCAGAGCCACCAGGAGCCGAGGCAGGGGTGGAATGGGGAGAGGCTGGGGCCCAGCAGGCAAGGCCAAGCACGGGGTCACCGAGTGCAGCCTAAAGTGCAGAGGCTACTAGGGCTGGGCACCCAGCTCCCCACCCACCACAGGAGGTGTCACACACTCTCTGGGCACCAACCTTAAGTCCCCTAAGCACATAGGCTAGAGGGCACAATGCTACGGGGCGTCCAGAGGCCACCTCACACCAGGGTTCAGGCAGGAGAGGTCACATCTTTCCTGAGTTTTTATCCCTCTTCCCTGGCCCAGACTAGAAGCATGTAGCAGGTGCTGTCCAGCCTGTGGTGTGGCATTGACTGGCCCTGAAGAAGCTGCAGAGCCCTGGTCATCTGTGATGGGGGAGGGGCAGAGCCCCTCACCAGCTGTTCAAGGTGAACAGAATCCCACCTCTTGAGGAGGTGCCAGCCTGCTTCAGCTCACGAAGCCTTGGAGATGCTGAAAAGTTTAGTTTTGAGTTTGAAACTTTTATTTAGAGACAATGGTATGAGTTGTGCTGTGCAAAAGTAAGGAAAAGGGAGACGGCTCTCTACACACATCGGGTCTCCGAGCAGGACCTAGCCTAGCTAGCAGGCCATCTCCCTGAGCAATGCCTGGAGGGACCCCAGCACCTTTCAGTGTGGGGAGGTCTCTGCCCCTCCCTTTGCCTCACCCAGCCAGGCTGTGCTGTGCGTGCTGCTGGGGCCACTCTCGGCCTCGACCCCAGCAGTGAGAGCTGGGAGAGTCACCAAGGCCACACAGCCTCCCCCAGCCTGCGTAGCCGGCTGGGCATGGCAGGCCCGCACTGATGACAGGATGTGGCCAATCTGAACCCAGAAGGGCCTGGACCAAGTCTGTGCCTCCTCCACAGCCTCCGGAGAGAGGGGACAGGGCCTGCTCCATGTGTCCCGGCCCCGCAGGCCCAGAGCTCCTCCGGACATGGCCCTCCTGCAGACTTTCAGCAGGGTGGCCTGAGAACGCCCAGCAAAGAGGGCCCCTGGGAGGGACCTGGGACCCCACGAAGAGGCCCGTGGTCCTGCCTCCCGCGCTGAGGTTGAGCCGTCCACGTCCCTCGGTAGGAAGTCCCAGAAGTGGCCCTCGGAGGGGGTCCCGCGGGTCCGGTCCTGTCGGCTGAAGATCACAAGACACTAGCCTGCCCAGGGCTTCCCGGGACACTCGGGGAAGAGCATTCCCTCCAAAAGGGCTCCGGCCCAATCTCAACCCCGACCCGCGTGGCGCGCCGGGAGCTCCCCCGCGTCCCCCCACCCC
>NW_012267382.1:464819-470960 GCF_000151885.1 Dipodomys ordii
TGGGTAGGAACCTCCCACCTGGCGAAACCTTTGTCTGAAGGGCTTCTCTGACCTGCTCTTCCCTTGCTTTCTAGGGCTTTCCAGGACCTTGTGCTGTCACCTGATCCCTTCTCCTCCCAAGTACCCAATGCCACCCAATTCAGACCACAGCTCTCCCCGGGCATCAGACCTGCCCTTCAGGGGGCGCAGGCTCCGAGCCCTGGGCAGTATGGGCCCCACCCCCATTGAGAGGCCTGGCCTGGGTGAAAGGCTGGCTACAGCCACTGCCCGGAGAGCCCTGGAGGTGTCCTCAGGCCCCGGCCCTCGAATCCAGGGGTGTCCAGACACAAGCCCAATAACAGATCCAGCAACCAGGCCACCAGGTCTCTGCTGTCTACCTCATCTAAATCCTATCCCTCCAGCCCATTCCCACCCTTAGTCCCCCCCACCCTGCCCCACCGATGGGCTTGCCTCAGTAGGAGCTGAGAGGTGCCCAGAAGATCTTGAGACCACCACCAGGATTCTGGCCTCAGCATCTAGTGGGCATGGGGATGGGAGGTGAGCCTGGTGCTGGAGAGGCCCCTCTTGGCAGAGTGAAGTCCAGGACTTGGGACAGCCAGGGCATCCGAGTTCAGACCCCAGGTTAGGTCTGAGGGGAGGCCCAGCTCCCCACCCCTCCTAACCCACTCGCCCTCCCGGGGGCCTGGGGCAGAGGGGCAGGCCTGGAGTGGACGGCTGCAGCAGCTGGACTCTGCAGGTCCCCCAGGCTCTGTGGGACCTTCTTTGTTGCCCACGGTCCAAGATGCTCACCCTAGACCTCCAAGGGCGTACCTAGCACTCGGGAAATGGTTCTGTAACAGTCAAATCACTTTCGACTCTCAGGTGTTCAGAAATGCTGTTTACTTTGTAGGCAAAGTTGGTTCAATAAATTATGCAGCTGGTACTGCCTGCCTGGCCAGACCCCCTCCACCCTCCAGCACACATCCTCAGCTACATCCTCCAGCACACGTCAGTGGTGATGGGTGGGCAGCTGAGAAAGCGGAACCCGTATTTGCTCTCAGCTGTGCTCTGCACAGACAAAGCCACCATGGGGCAGCTCCGGTCTACACTTTTCCGGCATACCTGCAGAACAAGCTGAGCATGAGCGCCAGCTCCGAGGAGGAGCTGGGCCTGAGGGCCACCCAGGCCGGCCAGGCAGACGGGGAAGGAGCTGGGTGGGCGGGAGCACTTACCTGGAACTTGTCCTCCCTCCTACTCAAACACTTCTCGAGGGGCAGCCCGGCCTCTGTGTAGGACAGGCCGGAGTGGAGTCAGGCTGGCCAGCCATGGTCCCTATGGCAGAGGGGGTCAGGCCACCCCCGCTCTGCACCCCATGCTCACCAGGGACGGTGGGCGGAAGCTGCTGTACCTCAGTCTTGGTGCCCTCCCGCTGTGCCGGACCCTTTCCTGGGTGACAAGGCTTGCGAGTGCTTAGCTGTGGCAAAATGCCCCAAGTCCTGGTGGAACCGGGCATCTTGGTCAGCCTGGGAAAGGGACGGGACCGGCAGGGTGCGCGAGAGTTCAGAGCAAGTTCAGAGCAGTGTTTCTAGCTGTGGCCGGGCCTAGGGAGCCGAGGTGCTCCTGGGGAGGGCGTGGAAGCAAGTTTTGCTGGCGAGGATAGACTGAGGGACTCACACCCACCCCGGCTTCCGGCGTCCAGCCCTGGACTCCTGCACTCTGCCCTTGCACATGGGTAAAGGCCGGCGCTGCTGTTCCTGGGTGTCTGTCCCAAGTCCAGCCTCGGAGAGAGGAAAACAATCGATAGACCAGTCCATGTTGTCCTCAAAGGTTCTGGAGCCCAGGGTGGCACAGTGTGGGGCTTGGTGTTCACTGAGGACCTTCGGGGCCAGCAAGGGCACATCAATGACCCCTGCCCTGCCAGGCGTGCCCAGCCCTTCCCAACTGGGACCAGCACTGACCTGACCCTCAGCGTTCAGGAGCAGCGTTACGCAGCCCTGGCTGGAGTGGAAGTAGAAAGGTTCCTGGCCCAAGAATATAGGCGGCTGCTTCTTGGTGCGGCGAGTCCCCTCACCCCACACCTGGGAACGGCACGGGATGTTGGGGGAGGAGCAGAGGGCTGGAGTGGGGCCACACGGGCTCATGGACAGGGGGGCGCACCGTAATGTGGTGTCTTGGGGCCAGCAGGGTGCCAGGTGGGAAGCGGAACATGCACACTGGGAAGTTCTGCACCAGCTGCTGCAGCAGGAAGCCACCCAGCTCCACAGTCTCCTCTTGGGACTGGTTGAGGATGCGGACAAACCTCTCCCGGCAATTCACAGCTACAATCTTCAAGCAGCAGCTATCCTGGCTGGGGCAGAAAAGGAGTGCCAAGGAGGTGCCCTGACCCGAAAGCTGCCCACCGGCCGGTGTGCCGATGGCCGGGCAACCCCCTCACCTCAGCTGGTACCCAGAACCTTGGTAGTCAGGGTCCGCATAGGGCTTCGGGACCGTCTTGCTGGGGTGGCCCAAGTGGGGTTTCTGGCGACCTACGGAAATGAGTGCTGTCAGGGAGCAAGGCCCACAGGTGCTGTCCGGTGGGGACAGTACCTTATGAGGCCAGACAGGCCTGCAGCATGTTGGGTCTGCCTGGCAGGGGAGCAGGGCCTGGAGAGGTGGGGAGGCCTACCTGCGCCACCTTCTGTGTCTTTGCTGAAGCTCTCGCTCCATGTCTGGTTCTGCTCAGAAGACAAGTCTGGGTACCCGGGCACCTTCTGCCCTTGGGAATGCAGGACCGGCTGGCAGTGGTGGGAGTCAGCGTTGGTGCCCTCTGAGCTGCTGGAGCGTACCACGGGCAGGGAGCTCCACTCCAGGCTCTTGCCAGGCCTCTCCGGGTGCTTGTCAGGGGAATCCAAGCTCAAGGAGTCCAGTGAAGACGGCGGGCGGGGCTGGATCTGCCTGGGGCCACCTTCTGCTCACTGGGTGCCCTGGCTGGCAGCCCCGCCTTCATCCAAGCCCACAGCATGGTAGCAGTGGCCCAGTGGGTCCTTCCCTTCATCTTGAACCCATCCTACAGATGAAAGCCAAGGCTTGGAAGAACTAAAGGACTTGTCTAGGGATACTTAAAGACAAAAGGAAGCCTGACTTATTTCTGCCAGGCCAAGCCTTCCCCCTTGCCCTGGCCCCTGGGGCTCCCAGCCCAAGGCAGCTAGTTACTTCTGCTCCACGCTGGACGTGATGTTGGTGAGGAGGTTGGGGAATCGACGGGCAATGCTATTCCAGTCCACGTCCTCCAGCCGGAAACCCTGGGCAGGAAAGCAACAGGCACGTGGCTCCCTACCCGACAAGTGGAATGCCCCTTGCCTGCAGCAGGGGGGTCCTGCTCACCTCCCCAGTCTGCTCATTCTCCGAGAAGTCACTGGGTTCCATCAGGGTCTCCGCAGTGATCACCTGCGAGGGACACAGGCCAGGGGAAGACGCCTCTCCCCCGGTGGCACCCCTCCCTCCCTCGACCTCATCAGCACCTTCTGCCAGGTGGGCAGGAATGCAGGTCACATGACTCCCCTTGGTGGAGGCAGCCTGACCAAGGGCAAGCTAGGAACCCTAACAGAAGCACTCAACAGAGCAGCACGATGACCTCCAAGGACGGCCGGGAAGGGGCCCGGGGGCTAAGCTCACTTCCACGCTGCCGGTCTGCGACCGAAGTATGCGGCCCACCCAGGAGGAGTGGGCCAGATGCAGGAGGCATGACTTCTGGAAGTTCTGTAGCTCATCCTCCAGCTGCTGCACCATGTGGAGGGTCTGCATCAGCTGCTTTTCCAAGAGCTCTTTCTCCTGCTCAGGGGAACCGTCCGTGAGGAGCTGCCTGGTGTCCTGTTCCCAAGACCAGCCTAGGCACCCCTGCCAGCGCCTGGCCCCGCTCCCCGCGCCCAGCGCCTCACCAGCCGGGCTTGTTCTTTTTGCGCTTTGAGATCCAGAGTCAACTTCCGGACCTGGTTCTGCAGGAACTTCTCCTGAGTGCAAGGGCTCCTGGGAAGAGAGGCAAGCTCATCTCAGCAGGCCCTGCGTCAGGGCCAGGCAGGGCTCCTGAGGGGTCAGCATCGGAGCCGCTTGCTTGACTGCCATGGCCCCCTGGGTGTGGGCTAGGGCTTAGGGTTACAGTGCAGCAGGTTAAGGTTTGAGGAGGGGTCCACATGCTCCGGGCTACACTTACACTCAGAGCGTAGTAACTTACTTAGGGACTAGAGCTAGCGATGAAGGTTGTCAAAGTGCAAGTGCTAGAAGCAAAGAAGTGCTAGCTCAGCAGCTGGGGTTGGGGTTTGACAGAAACCAGAAGCTGGGGAACCCAGAGGCCGGGCTGAGCTGGGGCTGTCACTGCTGACCTCTCCGGGGGGATCCCTGCCACCTCCTGTAGGATGTGGCAGTGCCGGTCATTCTGGAGGGCGGACCGCAGTGACTGGATCTCCAGTTCTCTCAGTTGCCACAGCAGCCTCAGGGTCCGGGGGTCCAGGGCCTCAGGGGACAACCTGCAATTCCAGTCCCTGCTGCTTAACCAGCCTGGTCTTCCGGTCAGCGCAGGAGGCTGGCCACCTG
Organism: Dipodomys ordii; assembly: GCF_000151885.1. Classification (NCBI taxonomy): domain Eukaryota; kingdom Metazoa; phylum Chordata; class Mammalia; order Rodentia; family Heteromyidae; genus Dipodomys; species Dipodomys ordii. The sequence continues at coordinate 469,368 of NW_012267382.1, forward strand.
TCCTTCCTGTCCTTACTGCAGGTTGACAACTGGTGGTTGACTTGTGGTGTCCTGGGAACGGGAGGGATTCCCTTTATCTGTAGGTGTGTCCACTGGAGGCCCCACATCGCTGCTGGCCGGCTCTCCATCTGCTGGCACCGGGGGCGCCTCCTCCTCTTCAGACTCGAGGGAAGATTCTGGGGCCATGCTCGATGTTGGTCAGGAGCTGGGAGGGAAAGTAAGCTCAAGTTTATCCTTGTACCCCAGGTATGGGCACCTCATGGAACTCACATGGTAGCGCTACCAGTTCACTCGGGGTCACTGAGGCCCACATGTATGTGTCCACCCCATTGGACAGAGGGCTGTTGGTCACTGAGAGTCTTCATCTGTTTCAGGTTGGGTGGCAGGTCATTTCCCTGGCGTCATGTTCTCAGTGTGGCCACCAGCTGTCTCCTCTTTGCCCCCCTAACCCTCAGCCTAGAGCAAAGGTCAGAAGTGCTGGCACTTTGCCGAGACCTCACTCACATGCCCCCAGCCCAAGGGGCTCACCACCAACACCCACCTGAGGCTTGAGCCGTTAGCAGGCTAGGGAGGGATGGAGAGGTGGGTTCTATGCAGTTGCCATGGGTACCTGCATCCAGAAGAAGGGCTGTTTGTTAACAGAAGCTTCCAAGGAGACCCAGTCCTAGAGCCATGAATGAGTTCTGGGCCAGCCCAGCCTAGAAGTATAGGGAATGGGCCACTGCCCAGCTAAAGACCAGAGGACCACATAGACACCTGAACCCTTCCCTGGTCAATGGTGACTGGTGGCCTGGGGGCTCAGGGGCTGTGCTGGCTAACAGCAGTGAATGGTAGACTTGCCAGTCTGAGGCCGCAGTGGTCTAGGACCGGGGACCTAACCCAGAAATGGAAACTTCACCTTCCCTCCCCATCACCACACCCCCTGGGCCGCCTCAGTGGCGGTCCATCCTAGGGAGCCCTAGGGACAGTTCCTTTGCTCCAGGATCAAAGTGAGGCCTAGAAGTGGGGTACTCCAGCCTTTGTGTCCCGTCCAACTTGGTGCTTTCTCTCACACTTTCAACCTTTGCCACTTTAGGCTTCAGGAGGGGCCTTATGGGGTGGACACACAGGCCTCCACGCCCCCTCCCCCCACTTCCACCTGATGGGGCAGAGCAGATAGCCAGAGGCCTGGGATTCTCTCACCAGGATGGCAGGGGAGGTGGAGGGGCGGCTCTAAGTGCGACTCAGTATGCAGAGGCCAGGGCCAGCCTGCTGCTCCCGAGGGCACTGGGCCCCACTGGGGCGGGATGGAGCCTCAGACAAAGAGCCTGGGGCCTTTGTCCTAAGCAGCCTCAGAGGGTACTCCTCCCCCATCATGGCTGCTGCGCCCACCAGCCCTACCCTGCCCGGCGGGGGGAGGAGTGGGGGGCTCCCTCCTCCTCCTGCCCGGCGGGGGGGGAGGGCTCCCTCCTCCTCCTGCCCAGCGTGGGGGGGCTCCCTCCTCCTCCTGCCCAGCGTGGGGGGGCTCCCTCCTCCTGCCCGGCGGGGGGGGGCTCCCTCCTCCTCCTGCCCGGCGCGGGGGGGCTCCCTCCTCCTGCCCAGCGTGGGGGGGCT
>NW_012267382.1:482648-482951 GCF_000151885.1 Dipodomys ordii
GGAGGGTCGCCCCGCTGCTCCCACTTAGGCAGGAACCCCCGCGACCCCCGGGAGAGGACGACCCCGGAGGCGCGACCCCGCCCTCCGGCTCGGTACCCCGCGTGCGTCACCTGCGACCCCGGCCCGGGGCCGTCGCTCGCTCTCAGACCAACTTCGGTGGACGTCTCGGCCCCCCTGCGCCCCCGGCGGGCCCGGACCGGGCCCCACGTGCCCGCCCAATATGCAAATGAGAGAGCTTCCAGCCAATGGGCCGCCGCGCGGGGCCCGCCCTGCGGCGCCTCGGCCAATGGGCGCGCGGCGGTG
>NW_012267382.1:483286-487703 GCF_000151885.1 Dipodomys ordii
GGCAGCGCCGCTGGCGGAGCCGCCCTGCCGTGCGCGGGGACAAGGCCTGCGTGCCCGCCGCCCCTGAAGACGTCGCGGCCAGAGCCGCCTGCAGTCCCGACGGCTTAGGAGGCTGCAGTCGGGACCCAGCAGACCCTCACCTCCCGTTCCCCGCAGGAAGTCGGAAAGGAGGCGTGGCCCGAGTGGCAGAGCGCCAGCTTTGAGCAGAGCCAGCCCAGCAAGAGCAGGAGGCCCTGAGTTCAGCGCCCCGTGCGTGTGTTACGTGTGTGCATGCGTGTGCCCGCTTCAGAGGCCAGCAGCCAGGGGACGCCTGGTCCCCGTGGTTGTCCTCTCTTCACTCCCTTCCCTTCCGTGGCCAAGGTGGACCCTGAGGGGAAACCGTGGATCTTCTGACCCTAAGCAGGCAGGAAGGTGCTTCTTTTGCTTCCAAAACAGGAGTCCTTATGAGCTCTTTGTCCCCCCCCTCCCCAATCTCCCTCAAATCAACCAGTTCCTCACATTCTTGCCTCAGAAACTGACCTGGTGAACCTCCCCGCCTTGCTCCAGCACCTCCAAGAGGTTCCTTTGCCCTTCCCAGTCCCCTGTCCATGGCTGCCCTCCTCCTCTCATTGGACCGTCCTTGTCTTCTCGGCTTCCACAGAGTCCCACATCTCGTACAGTCTGGGTTAGCGCTTGTCAGCTGCCACAAACCCAGCCTGGGCAGTTGAGTGCTGGGGCTCCACAGGGGTGTCGGATCTAGACCTCAGTAGCATAGAGCTTTGGGACAGGCTCTAAGCACAGGGTTGTGCAATGCGGCTATCTATGGATGGAGCACCAAGAAGGCAGAAACCAGCTTAGTTCATTGGCAACCAGAAATTTAAGGGTTATGATTGGGCTCCAATGCTCGTATCTGTAATCCTGGATCCTTGAAAGGTAGAGATTGGGAAGAGTACGGACTACACATCTGTTGTCTCACCCACAAATGAATTGTAAAGATAATGGCTGAGGTCTAGACCAACCTAAGGATAAACTCTAGATCCTATCTCGAAACTAAAGCAAAAAGAGTTGGTAGCAGAGCACCTGCCTAGCAATGTGAAGCCTTTAATTCAACCCCTAGTGCCCTCAAAAAAGAAAGGAGGAAGTGAAGGGTCAGCAAGACTTACATCATGTGGAGTTTTTGTTTTTTGTGCCAGTCCTGGGGCTTGAACTCATCCCTGAGCTTCTTTCACTCAAGGCTAGCACTCTACCACTTGATCCACAGTTCTGTTTCTGGTTCTTTGGTGGTGGTGGTGGTGGTGGTAGTGGTGGTGGTCATGGTCATGGGGCTTGAACGCTCGGCCTGGGCTCTGTCAGCTCCTCAGCTCAAGGCTAACACTCTACCACTTGAGCCGCACCACCACTTCCAGCTTTTCCTGCTTATGTGGTGCTGAGGAATGGAACCTAGGGCTTCAGGCATGCAAGGCAAGCACTCTACCACAGAGCCACCTTCGCAGCCCCCTCTGGCTCTTTTTAAATAGTTTTATTGGAGATAAGCTTCTCACAGACTTACCTCCCTGTGCTGGCTTCAAACCCCTTGGATCTCAGCCTTCTGAGTAGATAGGATTACAGGTGTGAGACATCTGCACCCAACTAAATCATGAGTTCTTGAGGGATCATATGTTTGTTTGTACCCATGCTCAAGTCTAGTCTTCTACCACTTGAGCAACTGCTCCACTTCAGGCTTAATTGGAGATAAGAGTCTCACAGACCTACCTGCACAGGCTAGTAAGATCTGTGATCCTCAGCTCTCAGCCTCCTGAGTAGCTAGGATTACAGGTGTGGATCATGTGATCTTGAAGGAATCCCTTGGATCATTAGGATTCCTGAAGAGGGCCCTATCTTTAAGATAGAGCACAGATTCAGAGGGAAGAGTCAGGGACTGGAGAATAGGAAGAAATTTAACCACAGGAACATGATTCCCACATGTTCCCCAATCCTGCCAATCCCCAAAGTACTTATATATTCATGCCCAGGCCCTATAAATGTAACTGTGACCTTATTTGGACAAAAGGGATTTTTCAGAAAACTCAAGTGAAAGATCTTGAAATGGAATGATACTCAATTACCTAGATGGACCCTGGACCCTGAATCCAATGACAGTATTCTTTATTTTCTGCACTGGTCCTTGGGCTTGACTTAGGCCTGGGCACTATCCCTGAGCTCTTTCACTTAAAACAAGTGCTCTACCACTTTGAGCCACACTTCCATTTCTGATTTTCTGGTAATTAACTGGAGATAAGAATGTCACCAAAGCTGGGAGCAGGTGGCTCTCACCTGTAATCCTAGCCACTCAGGAGCCTGAGATCTGATGATCACAATTCAAAGCCAGCCCAGGCAGGAAAGTCCTTAAGACTCTTTATCTCCAATAAACCACTCAGAAAACTGGAAGTGGTGCTGTGGGTCACGTGGTAGAGCAATCACTTTGAGCTGAAGAACTGAGGGACAGAGCCCAGGCCCAGAGTTCAAGCCCATGACCGACCAAAAAAAAAAAAAGAATGTCATAGATTTTCCTTTTCGGGCTGGCTTTGAACTGGGATCCTCAGATCTCAACCTACTGAGTAGCTAGGATTACAGGTGTGAGCCACCAGCACCCAGCTTTATCCCTGGGCTTTTATGCTTAAGGCTTGTGCTCTACCAGTTGACTAACAACTCTCAGATTTTTTTTGGGGGGGGGTCCGGTCATAGGGCCTGACCTCTGGGCCTGGGTGTTGTCCCTTAGCTCTTCAGCTCAAGGCTAGCGCTCTACAACTTGAGCCACAGCACCACTTCCGGCTTTTTTCTTTTTGCTTATGTGGTGCTGAGGAATCGAACCCAGGGCCTCAGGCATGCAAGGCAGGTGCTCTACCACTGATCCATCTTCCCAACCCATCTCCCAGATTTTTTATTTTTGGTGATTAATTGTAGATAAGTCTCACAGACTTTCCTGCCCCAGCTGGCTTTGAACTGCGATCCTCAGCCTCCTGAGTAGCTAGGATTTTAAGTGTGAGCCACTGGCACCTGGCAGACATCTGTTGTTTTAAACCATCCAGTTTGTGGTCAAAAGACACTCAAGTATCTGCTTTCCCTGGTCTCAGAAGGCGTGCTGCCTGTCCCTCGACACCGCTGGGCGTTTGAATTCCCTTGTTCTCACCCCTTTCACTGCCCCTGCTTTAGCCTCGTCGCGATGGATGGAATGGGATAAAGGGCAACACCAGGGTTCAGGGCTCACCCAGCTGTATGAATTACAGGCATGATGGGGAAGGGTCCGGACCCTCTGGGAGAAGCTGGCTCAGGCTAGGTAGAATTGAGAGAAATCTCAGCCTATCTTTGCCCTTCTGTGTAAGCCAGAATACATACCATATCTTTGCTTGTCTGTGCCCATGTGAGGCAGGAATAGCATGAACCAGCACAAAGGAGGAACCCAGCAGAGACCTACCTCTGGGTACACGTGTGAATCTACACTGGCAGTCACATGGGAGAGATGGCAGGAAGGTAGCCAATGCATGCATGACAACTGACAGTACTAATGTGGGGTGTTGTAATGGGGGTGTCTGTGCCTGTCATTCACTCCATGTGAGCTGATAAGGAGAAACTTTATATCAGTGGGTGAAGGGAGAGAGCATGAGTAGGTCAGAGGTATAGATACGTGTTGGAGCCCAGTCTGGCCTTGCGCAGCTAGCTCCTTGTGGATACTTCGCACATGTAAGCATGGGTTGGCAGGGTTGGGTCATTTCTGTGCTCTGCCCAAATTTGCTCACTCAGAAAGTGTTCTATGTCATTGTGGGTACACAAGTTTTTCCAGGGCAGCTGTGGAGATTCAGGGCCTTGCACATGCTACACAGCACTTCACCACTGAGCTACACCACAGTCCCATTCTGTTATATCACCGTCTCTCATATCACATAGTTCAATTCTCCACAGGGTTCAAGTTATTTTGTTTCGTTTTGCGCCAGTACTGGAGCTCGAACTTAGGGCCTCGCACTCTTGGCTTTTTCACTCACACATGATACTCTACCACTTGAGCCGCGTGACCTTTTGCTGTTTAACTGTAGATAAGAGCCACAGATTCATCTGCATGGGCTGACTTCCCACACTGCCCTCAGATCTCGGCCTCCTGGGTAGCTAACCTGATCACACAGGTGTGGGCAGCTGGCACAGACTCCTATTCAAAGTTTACTCTGTCTCGCAAAGCTGGGGCTCAGGAGCCCGCACTTGAAGAGCCAGCACACACCAGGTGCAACCTGAGAGCCCTGTGCATGCTTCAAAGGACAGACAGGAGCAAAGCTGCGGCTGAAGGAGACAGCCAGAGCCCACACCCAGCCCCACCTCGGGGCCAAGGGCGACCCAGCCAGACCCCAGGCTCGCGCACGAAGGGCGGGGCCTGCGCGGGGCGGGGCCTGCGCGGGGCGGGGCCTGCGCG
>NW_012267382.1:488753-523585 GCF_000151885.1 Dipodomys ordii
GGGGGGATCTCTGGAGGAGCAGTGGTGCCTGGTGCTTTCTCCAGGTTGCTGACTGCCCTTGGGAGGTTGTATATGGGTTTTTAACTTCAGCCTTCGCATCTGCCCGCGGGAAGGGCACCTGGGGCCGCGGCGGCCGGGGCCGGCTGAGTCCGAGGTGGAACGCGGGACTTGGCGTTCCTGGACCAGGCCTCCTCCGGACGGAAAGGACCTTGGGCCAGCAGCAGCAAGAGGCCTTTCCGGGACTGTCCCGGCGCTGTTGAGAACGCCCTGCCTGGCGCCACCAGCCCGGCTTTACTCAGAAGGGCGGCGTTGTAGCCTCGTGCTCAGCCTAGCGGAGACTTTCGGAGGCTCCTAGTGTCCACTTCCATTGCAGCGTTTCATACACGTCGTAATGGTACAGGATCGCGAAGAACAAGCCCGAGCTGGGTTCTGGGGGTTCATGCCTGTAATCCAGACCACTCAGGAGGTGGAAATCTGAGGATTTCAGTTCAAAGCCATCCTGGCAGGAAGGCCCATGAGGCCCAGCACAGTTAACCGATTAACCCGCACAAAGCTGGAAAGTAGAGATATGGCTCAAGTGGTTGATTGTCATCCTTGAGGAAAAAAGCCAAATGAGAGTGTACCAGTTCAAGCCTCAGGATGGCACCAAAGAAGAAAAAGTCAACCTGAATAGAGAAGCTGGAAGCAGGCTTTGCCCACTGCCTTTTTTTTTTTTTTTGCCATTCATGGGGCTTGAATTCTGGGCCTGAGCGATGTCCCTCAGTTCTTCAGGTCAAGGCATACACTCTACCACTTGAGCCACAGCTCCACTTCCGGTTTTCTGGTAGTTTATTAGAGATAAGAGTTTCACAGACTTTCCTGCCTAGGCTGGCTTTGAACCATGATCCTCAGATCTCAGCCTCCTTAGTAGCTAGAATTGCAGGTGTGAGCCACCAGTGCCCAGCTTTGCCCACTGCCTTTCATACGGTTTCCTCCCTGATTTCTCATGGCAGCCTTCTGAGGCAGGGCCTGACCCTTACTATGGCTCTCAGTGAAGAAAGAATCTAAGCGTTGCCGGTTCATATTTTGAACTTGGGAGTGTGAAATATGTTATTAGAGTGGGGATTTGCTCTTGTACATCAGACCTTAAACTACCCCATTTCTACCCTGTTGTCGTCTAGTGGTTTGGGGGCTAAATTTTCTGCTGTCTTTGAATTGTTTGCTGATTGGTTCATAAATGAGTATTCACCTTCCCCTCAGCTTTCTTCTGGACAGGGGCAGACAGGGCAGGCATTGTAGCATATGCCCTAGGATGATATGAGGTCACAGGTATGGGAAGGGTACAGGTGAGCAGAATTACAGATCTCTTGTCTTTCAACAGTAGCCACTTTTAGGTTTGATCTTTGATCCTTGATAGCCATGCGTCGTCTGGGTCCTAGTAGACACAGGAGCCCCTGGGCAGGACTCCTGGCTGCTAAACAGGGTATAGACTCTTCGTAAGGGGCTGTGGATACTTAGAACAGATAGAGAAAAGGTTAATAATTTGTCAAAACCACTTCTCAGATGACAACTGGCCAGTGAAAGCTTTCTCAAATTACATGCCCTTACTATGTAGAAAACTTGAGCTAGAACCTGGGGCTTTGTGGTGCCTCCTTACATGGGAGGTAGGGCAGTCCCTATCTTTGAGCTGGCCTTCACTCCTTCGTGAAGGTTATTTTGTGGAGGGATTACCCCTCTCCAGCCTCTGCTAGGTGTGTGTGATCCTTATGGCTGAAGGACATAAGCAAGCCTGCATCTCAGGGTTCAGTAAATAGACCTGACCTTGAGCACTTCTCTTACCCCTGTGTGGCGCTTTCCTTCAACTATAGATAAGAGGCTTGGTGGAAATGCACATGGTGCCACCGAGTGGGCTTCACTCACTGTGCCTCTGTGAACTGGGGTAAGCAGCACTGAGGACTATGTGCGTGGATTGGTTCTCCTTTGTGGACCCAAGTCTGAGGCTCTGGATAGGAGGAGGGTCATGTCCAGAAACAAGTCAAGTGTACTAGCTGTCTTTACAGGGCCTGCAGAGGGGCCCTGGTAGATTTCCTACTGACAGGTGAAAATAATTTGTTTCTTCAGCCTCCCCATCTGGGTACCACAGAAATTCCAAGGCCCCAGGAGGCTCAGCTGATAGTAGTCAACTGAATGAAGGCCAGTGGACCAGCCTTGGCCAAGAGTGACCTTTTCAGGGAGTGCTAGGCAGATAGACTGTTCTTCCCTAAGCCTCTGATGACCAGCTCTCAGTTGTGCAATGCTACTTTGCTCTGCTCAAAAGTCCACGTGGTTCATTCTTGGTGTTGAGACTCTTTTTTTTTGGGGGGGGTCCGGTCATGGGGCCTGAACTCTGGGCCTGGGCGCTGTACCTCAGCTCTTCAGCTCAAGGCTGGCGCTCTACAACTTGAGCCACAGCGCCACTTCTGGCTTTTTTCTGGATATGTGGTGCTGAGGAATCAAACCCAGGGCCTCATGCATGCGAGGCAAGCACTCTACCTCTGAGCCACCTTCCCAGCCCCCCTGCTATAGTCTTTAGTTTCCATGTTCAGTTTGATGACATGGTTTCATAGATGTCTCTTCTGGTAGGTGCGGAAAATGTGCAAGAACATCAAGAAGGGGCTGGGAAGGTGGCTCAGTGGTAGAATGCTTGCTTTGCATTCATGAGACACTGGGTTCAATTCCTCAGAACCACATAAGCATAAAAGCCGGAAGTGGAGGTGTGGCTCAAGTGGTAAAGTGCTCGCATTGATTTGAAGAGCTGCCCAGGCCCAGAGTTCAGGCCCCCAAAAAAAAGAACATCAATAAGCACAAGCTAAGCCAGGCACTGGTGGCTAACGCTTGTAATCCTAGCCATTCAAGAGGCTCAGATTTGAGGCTCATTGTTTAAAACCACTTTGGGTAGGAAAGTTCATGAGACTTTTATCTCCAATGAACTTCCAAAAAGCTGGAGGTGGAGGTGTAGCTCAGGTAGTGAAACGTCAGCAGAAAGCTCATGGACAGCACGGAGACCTGAGGTCAACCCCAGGGCTGGCACGAAGTAAAAGAGAGGAAAAAGAAGCACGAGCGCTGAGAGGACATGATCATCTTCTGGTGCAAGGTGGTTCAGATACCTACAAGGTTGTGTGGGCTGAGATTTCATCCAGCAGATAGGCTAGTTGGCAGGTCTGCCCTGTGGTTCGTTCTCTGCTGGTGCTTTCCAGAACTGGGCAAACTTCTTGTGTGGTTTTATTAAGAAAGTCTGAATACTAGCTGAGGTTTGTGCCCTTCACCTTTTTTAGGGAACAGTGCTTAAAAGGGCAGGTATGCTCTAGGTAACTTCCCCATCCTTCATAGCCACTTCGGCCTACAGGCAGCCAGGGCCTCAGGTGGGCTGCTTTCTGTCTTAGTTTTCATGCCAAGAGCAAGCACTTTTTTTTTTTTTTTTGTCGGTCGTGGGGCTTGAACTCTGGACCTCAGTGCTGTCCCTGCGCTCTTCAGCTCAAGGCAAGCGCTCTACTTCTTGAGACACAGCTCCACTTCCAGTTTTCTAGTGGTTTATTGGAAATCTGAGTCTCATGGACTTTTCTGCCCGGGCTGGCTTTGAACTGTGATCCTCAGATCTCAGCCTCCTGAGTAGCTAGGATTACATGCATGAGCCACCGGCGCCCGGCTAGAGCATGCACTTTTGATGCATCTCTAGCACCTGTGTTTTATTCTTTCACTATGATTCTGTGGCTGTCAGTGTTAGAAAATTGGAAGCACCTACCTCCTGGGCCTGCTGCTGGTGAGGCCCCAGCCCCAAACTTGAAAAATGGATCTGATAAAGCAAACGGCCCATTAAGAAATCTGCCAAGCCAGGCGCCCGTGGCTCATGCCTGTAATCCTAGCTACTCAGGAGGCTGAGATCTGAGGATCACAGTTCAAAGCCAACCCAGGCAAGGAAAGTCCTGAGACTCATCTCCAATAAACCACTAGAAAACCGGAAGTGGCTCTGAGGCTCAAGCGGTAGAGCGCATGCCTTGAGCTGAAGAGCTGAGGGATAGCACCCAAGCCCACAGTTCAAGCCCCACAACTGACCAAAAAAAAAAAAAGAAAAAGAAATTTGCCATTCAGGGGCTGCTGTCCTAAAATAGGCATGCCTGGAGGCTCAACAGTTGTTCCATTCTTTGAGACCCATTCTGGCCCTGGGGTCCATGGCTTTAATTGGGCTCTGACTCTGCCCTAAGTCTTGGGCTTGAGCAGCTGATGTGGCTGCTCAGTCACTATCCCTGTCCGCTTGACTCAGAAACAGCTCTGGTTGAAATGGATTCAGGTTAGTAGCTGTGGCAACCATAGCTTGCAGGTCATGAGGACCGGACTCACCAGGCACAGGTGCACTGAGTACCTTCCAGGTAGATGGAGAATGTATCCCTCAAGGACTTTCTTTTTTTTTTAGTTGGATATGGGGCTTGAACTCTGGGCCTGGACACTGTCCATCAGCTCTTCAGCTCAAAGCTAGTGCTCTACCACTTGAGCCACAGTGCAACTTCTGGCTTTTTCTGTTTATGTGGTGCTGAGGAATTGAACCCAGGGCCTCATTCATGCAAGGCAGGCACTCTACCACTGAGCCACCTTCCCAGCCCCCCACAAGGTACTGGGGCTTGAACTCAGGGCTTTGTGCTCTTGCTTAGCTTGTAAATTCAAGGCAAGCCCTTCACCACTTGAACCAGACATCACTTCTAGTTTTTTGTTGGTTAATTGGAGATAAGAGTCCCTGGGATTTATCTGCACAGGCTGGCTTCAAATCTTGATCCTTTAGACCTGTCTCCTGAGTAGTTAGGATTATAGGCCTGAGCCACCAGTACCCAGCCCTCAAAGACTTATCTGAAAGCTGTTTTCCTGAGTGAATCTTGAGCCTGCTCCCAGCCATGAGCTTTTGCTCATGTAGTCGTGTGTGTGTGTGTGTGTGTGTGTGTGTGTGTGTGTGTGTGTGTGAAACTCAGGGGAAGGCTAGCACTCTGCCACTTTGAGCCACAGCTTCACTTCCTGTTTTCTCATGGTTAATTGGAAGATTAGAGTCTCACGGACTTTCTTGCCCAGGGTGGCTTTGAACCACAATTCTCAGATCTCACCCTCCTGAGTGGTTAGGATTAGAGCTGTGAGCCACCAGCACCCAGCTCCCAACCCTTTCTTTCACTGAAATTGTAATGTTTTGATTTACCCAAGGTTCTGAGGATTCTGAAGATGATATACAAACCTTAGTGGCGGCAGCAGATGCTCGGGGGAAGCTGGATCCCAGCGGTGCACTCAATTCTGACGATGATGCAGAAAGCTGCCCCATTTGCCTCAATGCATTCAGAGACCAGGCTCTGGGCACCCCAGAGACCTGCACCCATTACTTCTGCCTAGACTGTATTGTCGAATGGTCCAGGGTGAGTGGGTTTTGCTGGGATTCTGCTTTGGATGGCTCCCACTTAGAATTGCTGTGCCTGGCTCTCTGATAGTAAAGAACTAAAGTCTGCACTTTTGAGAGCTGAGCCCTGGGCTTTCAGAACTGTTAATGAGACTTGGCTTACTGTGATGGTTGTGTCTGTGGTTGAGGGGCGCAAGAGAAGGGGACTACAGTTTTCCTGGGAACCCAGACATTAAAACATGAATTGATATACGAGCAGAGCTTATGTGTGCTGCAGCCCCAGAGCATGTTGCTACCTGGGAGGATCTTACAGATCTGATGGTCAACACTTAGTCCTGACTGTCAGCATTGGAGAGGACAAGCGAGTAGCTTGTTGACTATCTTCCTTCCCTTCCTTTCCTCCCTCCCTTTTGTTCCAGTACTGAGGTTTAAACTGAAAAGATGTTTGTTTTATTATATACAGTGAACTTCAGTAAGTCCACTTGAAAGGTTCTTGGTAAAGATAACTAGAAAACAAACATTTATCGTATTTTACCACTAAGTCATCTTTGCAGCCCCCCAGAAAATGTTTAAAAAATATTTTTTTGGGGGGGCAGTGTAGTCATGGAGATGGGAAGACAGGGATGGAAGGGGAAAAGGAGGAGACAACAATGCTTGATAAGAAATGTGCTTATTACCCTGCTCATGTAATTGAGACCCCTCTGTACGGTATTTTCACAATAAAAAAAAGTTTTTAGTATACATTTTCTTTTCTTTCTTTCTTTCTTTTTTTTTGGTCAGTTATAGAGCTTGAACTCTGGGTCTGGGCACTGTCTCTCAGCTGTTCAGCTCAAGACTAGCACTCTAGTACCTGAGCCATGCCCCACTTCTGGTTTTCTGGTGGTTAATTGGTAATAGGACTTTCCTGCCCTGGCTGGCTTTGACTGCAATCCTCAGATCTTAGCCTCCTGAGGAGCTAGGATTACAGGTGTGAGCCACTGGCACCTGGCTTTTAGTATACATTTTAAAAAGCCAACCCTTGATTTAGAGAAAAATTTTATTTTGAAGACAGTATTGACATGAAGGTGATTCTGTTGGGCTGTAATACAATTTTTATTTCTCACAGAATGCCAACTCCTGTCCAGTTGATCGAACCATATTTAAATGTATTTGTATTCGAGCTGAGTTTGGTGGTAAAATCTTAAAGAAGGTAAGTATGCATGCTGCCCACCCCCTTCTTCCCTTACCTTATAGGAAAGAGCTTGCTTTTAAAACTTGGTTACAGGGGCTGGGAAGGTGGCTCAGTGGTAGAGTGCTTGCCTTGCTTGCATGAGGCCCTGGGTTTGATTCTTCAGTACCACATAAGCAAAAAGAAAAAGGCCGGAAGTAGCGCTGTGGCTCAAGTGGTAGAGCGCTAGCCTTGAGCTGGGGATCTGAGGGACAGCGCCCAGGCCCAGAGTTCAGGCTCCACGACCGGACCCCCCCCCCCAAAAGAAAAAGTAAAAAATAAAATAAATAAATAAAGCTGGGTTACACTGGATGGGCGATTTCTCCACACATTTGCATTGAATTCCAATCAGTTTCATCCCCTGTCACACACATCCTACCCCCTCTGCCCAAATCGAGCAGCCCCAGCAGGTTTCCTTGTGCTGCTTTCCTAGCTAGAAGCAAGCATTTCCTTCATACTCCCCACCAGCATAGCCCTCTCTAAGTAGGTTTTAGAAATGGACTTGTGCTTTTGTGGCCCTGAGCACGATGAAGCCCAGAGCTAGAATTGTCATCTGATGAGAAAGAGTCCTGGTCTTTCGCCCTCATCACCCACTCATCATAGTGTCTCTGGGCATGTGGCTGGAGAGGAAATGTGGTGCAAGTTTAGGCCCGCTCTAGGACCAGAATTCAGAAAGTACTGGGTTACTTATTGTGTAGAGCTGGAAGGAAGAAGGCATATTCCTCTGCTCTTAATTCCCCTTTGCTAAGTTGTTCTTGTATGTTTGTTTTTTGCTGTACTGGACTAGAACTAGGGCCTTGTAAATGTTAGGAAAACACTACCATTGAGCTACATCCTCAGCCTTGGACTTTTGAGACAGAGTCTTGCTTTGTAACTCAGACTAGCCTTCACTCCATCATCCTGTCTCTACCTCTTGGTGTTTCTGGTATGTTCCACTATAGTGTGTGTGTGCATGTGTATGTGTGTGTGTGCACGTGTGCATGCGCGCGCGCGCTCGTATCACTGGGCATTGAACCCAGGGTCTATGTGTGCTAGACAAGCATTGTACCATTGAGCCATACCCCAGATCCTCTTCCGTTGATGAGCAGCCCTGGGCAAGGCTGTAGGGATCTGTCTGAGATTCCTACAAGCTTGATATATATATATATATTTTCTTTTTTTTTTTTTGGTCCTGTCGTGGGGCCGGAACTCTGGGCCTGGGCGCTGTCCCTCAGATCCCCAGCTCAAGGCTAGCACTCTACCACTTGAGCCACAGCGCCACTTCCGGCTTTTTTCTTATGTGGTGCTGAGGAATCGAACCCAGGGCCTCATACATGCAAGGCAAGCACTCTACCACTGAGCCACCTTCCCAGCCCTTGATATATTTTTTTTAACACTGAGCCTGGGTGCTGTCCCTGAAGTCTTTTGCTCAAGGCTAGCACTCTACCACTTTGAGCCACCACTCCACTACCAGTTTTAGGGTAGTAAATTGGAGATAAGAGTCTCTTGGGGACTTTTCTGCTGTTCTGCCCTAGCTGGCTTCAAATCAGAATCATCATATTTCAGGCTCCTCAGTAGCTAGAATTAGAGGCATGAGTCATCAGCACCCGGCTTATTTATTTATTTATTTATTTGTTGGTCCTGGGTCTTGAACTCTGGGCCTGGGCGCTGTCCCTGTGCTCTTCAGCTCAAGGCTAGTGCTCTGCCACTTGAGCCACAGGTCCTCTGGGCCAATAAAGCCTGAACAGATCTTAAAATTGTATTATGAACTGACACCTAGATTCTGGGGTCCATTAGGTATGTAACCAACAGATTTGTCATTAGATTCCAGTGGAGAACACCAGAGCCCAGGAGGAGGAAGAGGAAGACCCAACCTTTTGTGAGGTGTGTGGCAGGTGTGACCGTGAGGACCGGCTCCTGCTCTGTGATGGCTGTGATGCTGGGTAAGGGCGCGGGGCTCTGGTATATGCTGGAATGTGTTACCTGGGTTGTGTAGAGGGCAAGGGGTATCACCTGGGGCTCATGGGGGACTGAGCCCCACAGACAGTGACATCAGGGGCTTTCCTAGCTCTCGACATTGTACCTCTACATTTTCTATAAAGCATTCTGAGGCTGCCCAGAGTCACACAGTACACTAAGACAAAGCGAAGGAAGGCTGGGGAACCACAGGGAGATTGGGCCTGGCCTAGCAGTGTACATGCCGACCTAGAGTTGTTGGGAAATGGATCCTGCAGCTACATCATCCTGGCCACAGTACAAATTCCTTGGGCTGGGAAGGTGGTTCAGTGGTAGAGCCCTTGCTTTGCATGCATGAGGCCCTGGGTTCGATTCTTCAGCACCACATAAGCAAAAAGAAAAAGGCCGGAAGTGGCGCTGTGGCTCAAGTGGTAGAGTGCTAGCCTTGAGCTGAAGAGCTGAGGGACAGCGCCCAGGCCCAGAATTCAGGCCCCACGACCGGACCCCCCAAAAAAAATCCTTTACCTTTATTTGGGAGGGGGAGGCCTGGGGCTTGCCTTCTAACCTCTTTCTTATGAATAGTTGGGATTACAGGTATGTGCCATCTCACCAAATTTACTTGTTGAGAAGTCTCTATAACTTATCCACGTTGGTCCTGAACCATGATCCCCTCAGTCTCTGTGTCCTATGTAACTGAGACTGTAGGTCTGCTGCCATGCCTGGCACTCTTGACCATTATTAATTTTTTTTAATTTTATTTTTTTTGTCACATGTAGGGTTTGAACTCTGGCTCCTTCCCTTGTGTATTTGTGCCTAGCCAAGATCTTCATCTTTACTGATGGTCCACATGTATATGTATATGTATATATATATATATATATACATATTTTAAATTTATTATTATTTTTTTTGCCAATCCTGGGGCTTGAACTCAAGGGCTAGGCACTGTCCTTGAGCTTCTTTTTTTGGTCGGTCGTGGGGCTTGAACTCTGGGCCTGAGCACTGTCAGTCCCTCAGCTCTTTAGCTCAAGGCTAGTACTCTACCACTTGAGCTACAGCGCCACTTCCAGTTTTCTGGTGGTTTATTGGAGATAAGAGTTTCACGGACTTTCCTGCCCAGGCTGGCTTTGAACTGCGATCCTCAGATCTCAGCCTCCTGAGTAGCTAGGATTACAGGCGTGAGCCACCAGTGCCCAGCCTGTCCTTGAGCTTTTTTTGCTCAAGATTAGCACTCTACCACTTAAGCCACAGTGCTACTTCGGGCTTTGTCTATGTGGTACTGTGGAACCGGACTCAGGGCTTCATGCATGTTAGCCACTAAGCCACATTCCTAGTCCCGGAAACAAGTTTTAAAAAGACCGTAGTTAGGTGATGTTTCAGTTTAGCTTGGACCAAAAGACCTTTTCTTCTCTAGCTCAGGCACTTAGGCACTGACATTTGAAATTCCTGGGACCCCTGTGAGTGATGGTGGGAAGGTGTGGAGTGAAGAGAAGGGTGGGCTGCTGTGTCACATTGCTGGAGAGGCCTCGCCTCACTAAGGATGACCTGCTACAGTTAGCTGCCTTGTGACTTCAGTGCCAAGGCAGGAGTCTCACTGTTAGCTTAGCAGTACCAGCTAAGACTCCAGGAGTGTGACCTGATCAGCATGGACACAGCAGCGGAAGGCCAGACTCCATAAAAATATCAAGCTTTCATTTCTTCAGACTGGACGCTAGAAGGCCAAGCTTTGATGGAATTGATTTATTTATTTATTTTTTGGTTGGTTGTGGGGCTTGAAGTCAGGGCCTTGGTGGTATCCCTGAGCTTTTCTGTTCAAAGCTAGTACTCTACCATTTGAGCCACAGCTCCACTTCCGGTTTTCTGGTGATTAATTGGAGATAAGAGTCTCCTGGACTTTCCTGCCTGGGTTGGCTTTGAACCTCAATCCTCAGGTCTCAGCCTCCTGAGTAGCTGGGATTACAGATGTGAACCACTGGTGCCTGGCTTTCCACACCCTTTCTAGCCACCTCTTCCAGGAACCTTTTTGTGTCCAGATGCCAAAGCTCACCAGGCCCTGTCTTTCTGAGCCTGTAAAGAGCCTCAGTTGCAAAGGCATAACTGAAGCATAGACACCCATTTGGAAATATGGACAGAGAAACAACCAATGCTAAGACTTCAGTCCAGTTCTCCAGTCTCCTATTATTGGACAACTTGGTCTGGGCACAGAAGATCAGTGCCTGACCTGCCTTGAGGAGGAAGTTAGGGCCAGCATACTTGGGGGCTGGCCACATGGGCAAGGGCCAGAGCGTATGCTCGGTCACATCACATAGGATGTTCGGTCTGTAACAAAGGCACTGAAGGCCTCGGCATATCTGATTGTCAGCTGAGTCGCTGGGCTTCCTTGCTGGGATAGACACTCTTCCTCTTGTTCCTGTAGGTACCACATGGAGTGTTTGGATCCTCCCCTTCAAGAAGTGCCTGTGGATGAGTGGTTCTGTCCAGAGTGTGCTGCCCCTGGTGGTGTCCCTGCCAGTGGTAATGTGCTGCCTTACCCCAGAGTGCTTGGGTCCTGCCTGGTGTCCGAAGTCCCAGAGAAGGGCCTTGGGTCAGAGTGTGGTAGGGAATGACCTTGGCTTCTGTTATGATGGGGCTTTGGCTGGTAGCTGGAGGAACTTTACCTCTGGAGGCAGTCATGAGTCATCAGATTGGGACTTCTAGTCCGCAAGGTCTGGAGCATTTGACTTCTGCTTACATGACCCAGGCAGTCATCCTACATGGGTGATCCTGTGATACACAGGACGTGAGCCCCAGCAGCTCAGGGTTCTCTTTTCCTAAGATATAGTTCCTGTAAGCGAAGAAGAGGTCTCCCAGCTGCTGGCCGACGTGGTGCCCACCACTGGCAGATTGCGGCCTCATACAGGCAGGACCCGAGCCATTGCCAGGACGCGGCAGAGCGAGAGAGTGAGGGCCACTGTGAACCGGAACCGGATCTCCACTGCCAGTAGGGTGCAGGTAGGCGGCCAACACTGGGCCTGTTCTGACCAGAGAGGTCTCAGTGCTGTGAGAACTGGATTGAAGAGCTATCCCTGTGCCATGGAAGTTCAGGTCTGCAGAGGGCCTGTGTGCCACACCCAGCGTAGCCTGGTAAGAGGGCATGTGAGTACACCTTACATGTGTAGGTCAGCCCAGCAAACTCTCCAAGCCAGAAGCTTGGGTTCTGACCCAGAGTACATGGTCCCTCCTGTAGCCCAGAGGCCCTGTGCTGGCTCTCTGACCCACGGAGGGCGGTCCCTCCTGTGTCCAGGAGGTCGCAGCTGGCTCTCACACTTTTAAGGCTTGCAAGTGAACCTTCCTCACAAACAAGTCCCGGTATTGAAGGTTCCATCTCCATCGCTGCCACCCTCTCTGTGTCGTAGGGCACCTGGTAGTTCTTTTCTGAGGTTCCTGTGGGCAGCAGAGCGATAGTGTGGCCTGAGTGCCACGTGGATCAGAGAGACTGAGGTCCTGTCTCCCCCACAGCATTCCCACCTGACTCCCAGTGATACCCTCTAGCTCCTCCCTCCCTCCCAGGGTCTGCTGCCTTCCTTGGAGTGCAGTTTCTCACTTACCTCTGGGATTGGTCTGTTCTGTCCTCGCCATCCATGCCTTCCCTAGTTCTCTCCAGGTGCCCTTGGCTACACACCTGCTTCACCAAGGCCACATGGCTGGCTCCTGCTCCCATCTGCCTTCTTCCTCTGCTTGGAACTCTTGATCAATGCCTAACCCTCACAGCCTATTCCTCCCCCAAGCTTGTTTCCTGGACACGCTTTCAGGCAGGCCCTGACTCTCGTGAAGCTGAGGGAGGTGAAAGAGGCCTAAGGCTCCTGTGGGCCATACTCAGAGCTCTGAGCAGGTGTCTGTGGTGGCACTGTCCCCTTAACATGGTCCTCCTTGGTGTTCCCTCCCCCACAAAAAATGAAGGGTAGTCTTCACGGCATCCCCCACTGATCCTGCTATTGCTGTGTGCAGCACGTGCCCAGGTACCTCATGTCTTCTCTGCTGGATGAGACGATTGAGGCCGTCGCAACTGGTCTGAGCACTGCTGTGTACCAGCGCCCTCTGACGCCACGCACTCCTGTTAAACGGAAAAGGAAAACCGGTAAGCCTGGCACGGTGGACGCTCCTCCCACCGTCATTTCTGCCCTGGAGTCCAGGAATGTGTTCACCACCATTTTCTCCTCTGCAACTTTAGTTGCTCAGTCAAAAATACAGGCAGGCCGGGCACTGGTGGCTCACGCCTGTTATCCTAGCTACTCAGGAGGCTGAGATCTGAGGATCGCGGTTCGAAGCCAGCCCGGGCAGGAGAGACTGTGAGACTCTTATCTCCAATAAACCACCAGAAAACCGGAAGTGGCGCTGTAGCTCAAGTGGTAGAGTGCTAGCCTTGAGCTGAAGAGCTGAGGGACAGCGCCCAGGCCCAGAGTTCAAGCCCCACGACCGACAAAAAAAAAAAAAATACAGGCAGTTCTTCATATCTGTGTTTCTCATTCATAAACTCCTCCATCTGTGGATCCAAAATGTTTGGAGAAACAGTCCCATCTATATTGAATACATACAGTCTTTGCTTTTGTCATTCCCTGAATAATGTAGTATTTTGTATAGTATGTTAGGTATTACAAAGAAACTGTAGCCGATTTAAAATATGTGCAAATACTGTATACTGTTTTATAGAAGACTTGAGCATCAGTAGATTTTATGGTTTTTGAGGTCCTGAACTTTTTTTTGTTGTTGGTTTTTGGGCCTGAATGCTGCGCCTGGGCACTGTCTCAGAGCCAAACTGCCCAAACTTTGAATTATACACTCCTTTCTGTCTTGCCTGGAATTCTACCCCTGGTGATTAAATCTTCCAATACAAAAGTCTCCTAAAATGAAGGTTCATGCAGACCTCTTTTTTCTTTTTCTTTTTTTTTTTGCTCATGACTAGCACTCTACCACTTGAGCCACAGCTCCATTTATGTCTTTTTTGGTAGTTACAGTAATTGGAGATTAGAGTCTTAGGACTCTTTTGCCCTGGGCTGGCTTCAGACTGTGATCCTCAGATCTTGACCTCCGGCATAGCTAGGATTATAGGCATGAGCCACTAGCACCCATCTGAGTGTGGGTTTCTTTTTTTTTTTTGGTTGGTCCTGGGACTTGAACTCTGGGCCAGGGCGCTGTCCCTCAGCTCTTCAGCTCAAGGCGGGTTTTCTGGTGGTTTATTGGAGATAGGAGTCTCATGGTCTCTCTCCTGCCCGGGCTGGCTTTGAACCGCAATCCTCAGATCAGCCTCCTGAGTAGCAAGGATTACAGGCGTGAGCCACCAGCGCCCAGCTCTTTTTTTTTTATTATTAAAAATTTTTCTTGTAAAGATGATGTACAGAGGGCTTCCATTTATATATGTCAGGCAATAAATACATTTTCTTTTTAACAGTGTGCCACCCCCCTCCCTCATTCTCCTGGTTTTTCATATATATTTTTGTTTTGTAATTATGTAAAAGCTTTTAAAGTCAGATCTTGGTTGGCATCAGTAACTCACTTCTGTAATCCTAGCTACTCAAGAGGCTGAAATTTAAGGTTCAAGACTTGAAGTTAGGGACTGGGAAGTTGGCTTAGTGGTAGAGTGCTTGCCTTGCATGTATGAGGCCATAGGTTCAATTCCTTAGTATCACATAAGCAGAAAAAAGCCAGAAGTGGCGCTGTGGCTCAAGTGATAGGCGCTAAAAAAGACTTGAATCTACTCTAGGCAGACACATCCAAGAGACTTTTTCTTTTCTTTTCTTTCTTTCTTTCTTTTTTTTTTTATTGTTGGTCATGGGGCCTGAACTCTAGGCCTGGGCACTGCCCCTCAGCTCTTCAGCTCAAGGCTAGCGCTCTACCACTCGAGCCACAGCTCCACTTCCGGCTTTTTCTGCTTATGTGGTGCTGAGGAATCAATCCCAGGGCCTCATGCATGCAAGGCAAGCACTCTACCACTGA
The DNA here is from genome assembly GCF_000151885.1 of Dipodomys ordii. Taxonomy (NCBI): domain Eukaryota; kingdom Metazoa; phylum Chordata; class Mammalia; order Rodentia; family Heteromyidae; genus Dipodomys; species Dipodomys ordii. The sequence continues at coordinate 503,255 of NW_012267382.1, forward strand.
GCCACCTTCCCAGCTCCCAAGAGACTTTTATCTCCACTTAACCAACTAAAGAAAGTCGGGGCATAACTCAAGGAGCTAACCATGAGCAGAGAAAGCTGATAAATCAAGATTGTGAGGCCTTGAATTCAAGGCTCAGTACCAGCATACATAAAAGAAACAAGTCAGGTCTTCTCAGAACTACTCAGAAGTCAGATCCCATCCTTACTTGCCACTTGTTTCCCCCATCTCAAAATGTTTATGGTTTATTTCTCATTTAAAAGTCTAGGACACCGGGCGCTGGGGCGCTGGTGGCTCACACCTGTCATCCTAACTACTCAGAAGGCTGAGACCTGAGGATCACAGTTCAAAGCCAGCCTGAGCAGGAAAGTCCATGAGACTCTTATCTCCAGTTAACTACCAGAAAACCAGAATTGACACTGTGGCTCAAAGGGGTAGAGCACTAGCGTTGAGCTAAAGAGCTGAGGGACATTGCCCAGTCCCAGCATTCAAGATCCACAACCTACAAAAAAAAGAAGTCCAGGCCATAGCAAGCAGTGATAAAGCCCATGCATCCCAAGCATAAGAGCTTGTCAAGCCCCAGCACTGCCCCCCAAAAGTCTAAGCTGGCACTTGGAGTCTTGTAGTACCCCAGTCTTTTACCTGCTCCCTGGGTTCTGTGCTTTCAGGGCCTTGCACATAGTGGAACATAAGAATCTAACATTTTTTTAGGGAGACGGAAGAAGGTACTGGGAAGAAAGAAAACCCAGTCTAGATCATCAGTGAAAAGTAAGAATGGTCGTGCAAGAGCTAAGAAACGCCAATACCATGTGAAAAAGAGAAAGGGGAAAAAGACAAAGGTAAGAACCTGCAGTGGTTTTCAGACCTGGCGGCTTAACTCCTATGGGTCTCGCCGCAGACGACACCAGAGTGCTTCTCTCTGCAGCTACTTTGCAGTTCCCTGAGAACAGTCAGCTTCTCTTGGGGCAGAAGTCAAAAGAGGATAGGGAATGCCTCCAATCCCCTGAAGCCAGATATACTGAGGGTGTGTACAGGATAGACAGGGGTTGTAGGATAACCCCTGGGAGCCATGTGGGCAGAGAAGTCACATTCACGCGGTGTCTGCTTGGTCTGGGCAGCTGGCTCATGGTGTCTGGGATGGGAGCAGGTGGGTATGGACAGGAAGGAGGCAAGCCCTCTAGGCGGAGGACTCTTGGTCACAAGCAGCCGAGAGCCCCAGCAGCCTGGGCCATAGCCACTAACTGGTGGAGACACTTTCCTGCCAGCTCTTGCCTAGTAGAAGGTAGAAGTAGGCAAAAGTGTGTGGTGTCTTTGCCCCACATACCTGGTTCACCTGCTGTCAGAGCTTGGGGGGTAGTGATGGCAGGGATACGCTCAGGCCTTTGCCCATAGGCAGCACCCTGGTGGTTCAATGGATAGCCTCATGCTGTCATCGGGCCCCTCCTAGCTGTTGTCCTTACATAGATCCCTAGGCTGTCACAGAGCATATTTCTTACATAACACAAAGCTGAATCACAACCATTAGCCAAGTGTTTGCCACATCTTTTTCTGGATCTATATAATTTTTTAAAGTTATTTGTGTTTTTTTCATTTGTTTCTGTCAGTCGTGAGGCTTGAACGCAGGGCTGGGTGCTGTCCCTGAGCTTTTTTGCTCAACGGTAGCACTCTACCTCTTTGAGACACAGCGCCACTTCCAGTTTTCTGGTGGTTAATTGGAGATAGGAGTCTCACGGACTTTCTTGCCCTGGAGAGCTTTGAACCGCACAGATCTCAGCCTCTGAGTATATAGGATTATAGGCATGAGCCACCAGCACCCATTTTAGGTTTTTTGTTGTGGTTGTTTGTGGTGGTCATGGGGTCTGAACTAAGGGCCTAGGCGCTATCCCTGAGTGCTTTTGCTCAAGGCTAGAGATCTGTCACTTTGGGCACTATCTCCAGTTTTCTGGTGGAGATAAGAATCTCATGGATTTTCTTGCCTGGGCTGGCTTTGAACCAGCATCCTCAAATCTCAGCTTCGTGAGTAGCTAGGATTATAAGCATGAGCCACCAGCACCAGGGTAGATTTTATTCTTTTTATTTATTTTTTGTAGCATTGAAGGTTGGCCTCAGGGCCTTGAACTTGCTAGAGAGGCATTCTACCCTGGGTCATATCTTCACCTTGGTTGGTTATTGTTGATGTTTTTGCTTCTAGTCCTGGAGCTTGAACTCTGGGCCTGGGTGTCAGGGCCTGGGTGTCAGGGCCTGGGTGCCATTGCTGATCTTTTTTCTTTTCTTTTTTTGCCAGTTCTGGGGCTGGTGAACTTAGGGCCTGGACACTGGCCCTGAGCTTCTTACTATTTGGAGGGGGGGTCTGGTTGTGGGGCCTGAACTCTGAGCCTGGGCGTTGTCCCTCAGCTCTTCAGCTCAAAGCTAGCGCTCTACCACTTGAGCCACAGCACCACTTCCAGCTTTTTTCTTTTTGCTTATGTGGTACTGAGGAATCGAACCCAGGGCCTCATGCATGCAAGGCAAACGCTCTACCACTGAGCCACCTTCCCAGCCCTCCCTGAGCTTCTTTTGCTCAAGGCTAGCACTCTATCACTTGAGCTACAATGCCACTTCTGGTTTTTTCTTTGTATGTGGTACTGAAGGAATTCATGCATGCTAGGCAAGCACTCTGCCACCACTAAGCCACATTCCCAGCCCTCACTGATTTTGTTTAAGGATAGTACTCTACCACTTGGGCCACATCTCCACTTCTGGCCTTTTGGTAGTTGGAGATCAGTCTCCCTCAGTCCTTTTATTTATCTTATTTTTTTTGTGCTGTCCTGGAGCTTGAACCAGGGCCTGGCCTCTGTCCTTGAGCTTTGTTGTTCACTGTATCACTTGAGCTACAACTCCACTTCTGGCTTTTCTTTTCTTTTTTTTTTTTTTTTTTTTGTCGGTTGTGGGGCCTGAACTCTGGGCCTGGGCGCTGTCCCTCAGTTCTTCAGCTCAAGGCTAGCCCTCTACCACTTGAGCTACAGTGCCACTTCCAGCTTTTTCTGCTTATGTGGTGCTGAAAAATCGAACCCAGGGCCCCATGCATGCAAGACAAGCGCTCTACCACGGAGCCACCTTCCCAGCCCAACTTCTGGCTTTTTTTTGATAGTTCAGTAGAGATTCTCACGGACTTTCCTGCCCGGGCTGGCTTTAAGCCACGATCCTCAGATCTCAGCCTCCTGAGTAGCTAGCATAATAGACATGAGCCCCTACTTCCAACCTACATGTCATTCTTGCTCATCAGGTATTCCTTTCTGTTGCTTCTGTTCAGAATGACGTCACAGCTCGCGCTCGTATAGCGCGGACGCTGGGCCTCCGCAGGCCTGTGCACGGCACCTGCGTGCCATCAGTGTACAAGCCAGTAGACCCCTCGCTGGGGCTAATGCGAGCAGATACCGGAGCAGCTTCCCTGTCCCTGTTTGGAGACCCCTACGAGCTGGACCCCTTTGACAGGTGACTACACAGCTGACCATCTGACAGGGGCACCAGCTCCCGTCACCCTTGGACCTGGAGGGTTGTGGGCCTGGCGTTCTCTAGATCTCTCTCAGATTTGTTTAACACAGGCAAGCCCTGCTGGCGCCGAGCCGTCATCCCTCCCTTTGACACGTGTTCCTTTCCAGCAGCGAAGAGCTCTCCACCGAGCCCCCTTCCCCTCTGAGTGCCAAGAGGAGGGCGCTGTCCCGCTCGGCCCTGCAGTCTCACCAGCCTGTGGCTAGACCTGTCTCTATGGGACTTCCCAGGTACGTGTGGGAGGGCCACGCAGGGGCCGTGGCCACATGGCTGGGCACCCTCTGTGGTCTCCCCTTGGCTCTGGAATGTTTGAGGTCAGTGCCATGCTGCATCAGGGCCTGAGAGCCCCTGGCAGAAGAGGAATGGGGCCTCTGCCAAGGCAGGAGCCCCGGTCCACACTCACCAACTCTAGAGACCACTTCCTGCCAGGCACACGCCTGTCATCCCAGCTACTCAGGAGGCTGAGATCTGAGGATCACGGTTCAAAGCCAGCCTGGGCAGGAAAGGCTATGAGATGCTTATCTCCAATGAGCCACCAGAAAACCAGAAGTGGTGCTGTGGCTCAAGTGGTAGAGCGCTCGCGTTGAGCTGAGGGACAGCGCCCAGGCCCAGAGTTCAAGCCCCACAACTGACCAAAAAGAAAAAAGTTTTCCTGCCAGCTCTTGACCTGGTAGTAAACAGGGGCAGGCATAAGTGTCAGAGCTGTGGAGGGGGTGGTCTCAGGAATCTCCCTGGGTCTGCCCATAGGAGACAGGTCCCTGCCATGGCCCCAGAGCCTGGTGTGGAGGAAGCCCCGGTCCCTGACCTTCTGGGGAGCATCCTGTCTGGCCAGAGCCTTCTGATGATGAGCAGCGCTGACGTCATCATCCACCGGGACGGCTCTCTCAGTGCCAAGAGGGCAGGTAAGCACCTTGGGTTGTCACCCCTTCCTTCCAGCTCTGGGAGGGGAGACCCACTTTCTCCAGAGGCACGCATGTCAGCCCAGCTTCTCAGGCTCTGCTGTGAGTGAACCAGAGAGCTGAGGGCCGGGAGCCTACGGAGCTTAAACACCAGGCAGTCGTCACGTCAGAGCAGTGTGGAGTGGAGCTCGGTGAGAGTGGCATGTCTGTGGTTCCTCACGACCCCACGCCCATGGCTGGCCCAGTGCAGCTGCAGAACACATCCTACCCCACAGTTCACCTCTATAAAGCAGCAGCAACAGAAGTAGCAGTGGGGGTGAGGAGTAGGGGGTATGGCAGGGGCACACCTGCAAGCAGACAGGACAGGAACGAGGTGAAATGATTGCCATCTGATCTGTGTTGTTCAGCTCCCGTGTCCCTCCAGCGCACCATTGCAGCTCCATCTAGAAGGGAGGACGCGGCGGGAGCCAGGGATGCTGACGCTGTGCAGCCTGGCACGCCACCGTCAGGGAGCGCAGCCAGCGGACTCAACGCCAGTGGCCAGCCACAGAGCTCTGGCCTAAGCTGCTGGGGCAGGTCGGCCCTGCACCGCAGCCCTGCCCACACAGTGGGGGCACCTGTGAGGCCGGGCTCATCTGCGATCCCTGGGCCAGGCCACGCCCAGAAGCCATCAAACCAGAGTGGCCCTAGACCGAGTGGCCCTAGACAGAGTGGACCTAGACAGAGTGGACCTAGACAGAGTGGCAAACTCGGGCTTAATGGCGCCAGTGCACAGGTCTTGCCTCTTGTTTCTGCCTCGTCTAATATCTCTACCGGCCATTCGAACCCTCCATCTAGAAGCACAACCCTTGGACATACCCCAAAAGTAGTTCCCAGGAGAGCCAGTATCTCAGAGCTGCCTAGGATACCAAAGATCCAAAGGGACAGCAGTGGCAGCAGACGGGGCCCGGCCCGAGGTCAGAGCGTCGAGATCCCCAGCATGTGCATCAGCCGCCTGACGGGTAGAGAGGGCCCAGGGCAGCCAGGGCGGGACAGGGCCGAGAGCAAGCCAAGCAGCAGGGCCCCCCAGGAGCCCAGCTCACAAATGGGCAGCTCCCGTTCCCACGGAAGCTTGGCCCCACTGGGGGCTTCAAGAGGGAAGGGTGTTGGGTCGACCTTCGAGAGCTTCCGGATCAATATCCCAGGAAACACTGCGCACTGTAACCAGGTGTCTAGCCCTGGCTTCTGTAATACATTCCGGCCTGTGGACAGCAAGGTGCAGAAGAAGGAGAATCCTTCCCCTCTCTTCTCCATCAAAAAGACAAAGCAGCTCAAGAGTGAGATATACGACCCCTTTGACCCCACTGGCTCTGACTCAAGCCCTCGAAGCAGCAGCCCTGAGAGCCTTGGCCCCAGCCTCCTGCCATCTGAGATCACCAGGACCATCTCCATCCATAGCCCTAAGGCTCCCCCGTGCCTGGCTGTGCGCTGCGTCACCTCCTACAGGGTAGACAGCGTCTTTGGGAGTGAACCAGAGCCAGACCCGCCTGGAGAGTCCACATCCAGCACACTCAAGTTCCAGAGCGAGGGCCCTACCCAGGGGGCCTCTTACCTGGAAAGAGAAAGGCTAGATGAGGATCCCACAGAGCGTCAGAGTCCCGCCCTGCGGACGCAGCGGTCCTCCCCGGCAGACCCCTGGGACGACGACGATGGAGCGTCCCCTGGCCCCTGCTTTGGCTCCGAGGAGCGGACGGTGACTTGTGTGACTGTCCTGGCACCAGATGCTACGCCCAGCCCCCCTGTGCGGCAGGTGACCACCCACAGGGTTGTGGAGCTGCGGGCCCCGTCGCGCTCCCCGTCCACTTGCAGTTCCCGAGGTGGGAAGAAGGCCAAGAGAAAGAGGTCGGCCAGGGAGCACCGGAGGATGCGCTCCAGTACCCGTTCTGGCTCCAGGGACAGGACTTCGCACTCAGCATCACCTGTGGCTGAGGAGCATGCCAGGAGGCACCGGGCCACGGCCAAGGGCCGAAGATCTTCCAGTGACCGTGCCAGCAGCCAGGAGAAAGCAAAGAGGAAGAAGGCCAAGGACAGGGATAAAGAGTGGAGGCGGGGTTCTCGGGGCCGGAGCCGGAGGCAGTCCCAGTCCCGCTCTGTGAGCCCCGGCAGCTCCTCCGAGCGCAGGAGGAAGAGGAGGCGTCGCTCGGGGTCCAGGCCTCGTGGGAGGGAGTGCTCCCCTCCCAGCAGCCTCGAGAGGACCCGGAGGCACAAGCACCAGCGAGAGCGCAGCCGAGAGCGAGCCGATAGGAAGGAGAGCTCATCCCGGTCTCAAGAGAGGAGGCGGTGGAGATCGCCGTCACCGGGCTCGGAGCACAGGGCTCGGCAGCCTCGTCCCCACGAGAAGCTGCCTCGTTCCCCGGAGAGGAAGGACACTGGGAGGGAGGCTTCCCCCGCCCCCGCTCCGCAGCAGGATGGAGACCACCCGGAAACACTGCCGGCCGCAGCAGGAGTGGGCACCTTGCCAGAAGTGGTGCTGGCTGACCCAGACCCCTCTGCGGCGCCCCCTGCCCTGGAGGTGCCGGCCGAGTGCCCACTCGAGGATCTGGATTATGGCGACTCTGTGGAGGCAGGCCACGTCTTCGAGGACTTTTCAAACGAAGCCATCTTTATCCAGCTTGATGATATGAGCTCACCTCCTTCCCCTGAAAGCACCGACTCCTCCCCAGAGCGAGACCTTCCGCCAAATCCTGCCCTGCCCCTGGCCAGCCAGCTGCATGATACCACCCTGGCAGCCATCCAGAGGGAGGTGTCCCTCATCCATGATGGCCTCTCACAGCCCACACCACCACCAGAGGGCCCCCCAGAACAGTGTCCACTCGGGCAGGGTGTGGCAGAGACGCTTGCCCCCACTCCCAGTGCCCTGGCTGTGGCCCCTGAGGTGAAGGAGGGTACCCCCTCACAGAACGAGGGGGCCTGTGAGGGGGTCAGGCCCGAGGACGCTGTGACACAGGCCCCGCTTTTGCGGTCCAGAGCTCTGGTGAAGAGAGTCACCTGGAACCTACAAGAGGCTGAAGGCGGCGTCCCAGCCCCGGACAGAGCCCCACGTGAGTAGGCACTTGAAGAGGCGGGGGTGGCGGGGGCATCACTGCGATCTGTGGGGGAGGCAGACACCCCAAGAGCCTCTTGCTACCCCTGGCTCTTCTTTTTTTTTTTTTTTTTTTTTTGTCGGTCATGGGGCTTGAACTCTGGGCCTGGGCGCTGTCCCTCAGCTCTTCAGCTCAAGGCGAGTGCTCTACCATTTGAGCCACAGCGCCACTTCCAGCTTTTTTTTTTTATGTGGTGCTGAGGAATCGAACCCAGGGCCTCATGCATGCGAGGCAAGCGCTCTACCACTGAGCCACCTTCCCAGCCCTTTCCTGGCTCTCTGGGGCTTACACACACTTAATCCAGTTCCTTGGAGACGGGCAGATCTATGGCTCAGCCTGTGATCACATTGCTGGATAGCTTGCACAAGGAGCGGGCCACAGGGTACCTACATCCTCTGTCTCTTGGGCCCTCAGGGACATTACTTCACAGACCTCAGGAAGGGACCTGGGATGCGGAGGACGGGGCCCCCACGGGGGTTCAGCAGGTGCTGTTCTCCCAGCTGACCCCTCCCAGCCACATGCTCCTGGAGACTGGGTTCCCTGACACAGACTCCTCTCAGGTGAGTGCGGGGCCATGTGCTGGGACAGTGGGCCGTGCAGGCAGGGGTCCGGCCTGACAGAGGGTCCTGCTTCCCTTCTGCCTGGCCCCTTCTGCTCTGGGAGTGGCTCAGGACTCAGTAGGAACATTCTTGTCCAGGTTTACAGCCCAAACATGCCTCCTGCTCCAGCTCAGCCCGCAAGCATCCTGCCCTACCCACTGGTCAGCCCGCCCCCGGTCCAGTTTATCCTGCAGGGGAGTCTTCCTTTGACAGGCTGTGGCCCAGTACAGGGCCTGGCCCCTGTACCCACCATGTTAGCCACAGCCTCAGAGCTGGCTGGTCAAGCCACAACGGCCAATAACTCAGAGGAGAGGACTGCCCCTCCCAGGCCATCTGCAGAGAAGACCAAGAAGGAAGAGGTAAGCACTACCCCTTCCTGTGCGGGCTTCCATCTTGTTTTGAAACCAGAGTCCTTGGGAGGGGTTCGAGAACGGAATCTAGCACAGCAGCTTTGGTAGGGGACAGCGGATGTTGTCTCTAATACTCCTGGGCTGGAGGAATTGCCCAGCACTGCAGGCCTCCAGCCATAGGGTCCCTGGGCCAAGGCCTGCCGTTCTGCGTGGTCCCACGCGTTCTCTCTTGCAGTACATGAAGAAGCTCCACATGCAGGAGCGGGCAGTGGAGGAGGTGAAGCTGGCCATCAAGCCCTTCTACCAGAGGAGGGAGGTGACCAAGGAGGAGTACAAGGACATCCTGCGCAAAGCCGTCCAGAAGGTGGGCCTGAACGGGCGCGCGGGCGCGGGGAGGTGGGCTTGGACGGGCGCGCGTGCGCGGGGAGGTGGGCCTGGACGGGCATGCATGCGCGGGGAGGTGGGCTTGGACGGGCGTGCGTGCGCGGGGAGGTGGGCTTGGACGGGCGTGCGCAGGGAGGTGGGCTTGGACGGGCGTGCGCGGGGAGGTGGGCTTGGACGGGCATGCGTGCGCAGGGAGGTGGGCCTGGACGGGCATGCATGCGCGGGGAGGTGGGCCTGGACGGGCATGCATGCGCGGGGAGGTGGGCTTGGACGGGCGTGCGCAGGGAGGTGGGCTTGGACGGGCGTGCGCAGGGAGGTGGGCTTGGACGGGCGTGCACAGGGAGGTGGGCTTGGACGGGCGCGCGTGCGCGGGGAGGTGGGCCTGGACGGGCGCGCGTGCGCGGGGAGGTGGGCCTGGACGGGCGTGCGTGCGCGGGGAGGTGGGCTTGGACGGGCGTGCGTGCGCGGGGAGGTGGGCTTGGACGGGCGTGCGTGCGCGGGGAGGTGGGCTTGGACAGGCATGCGTGCGCGGGGAGGTGGGCTTGGAAGGGCGTGCGCAGGGAGGTGGGCTTGGACGGGCGTGCGCAGGGAGGTGGGCTTGGACGGGCGTGCGTGCGCGGGAAGGTGGGCTTGGACGGGCATGCGTGCGCAGGGAGGTGGGCTTGGACGGGCGTGCGTGCGCGGGAAGGTGGGCTTGGACGGGCGGGCGCGCGGCTGTCACTACACAGAAGGTGGGCTTGGACGGGCGAGCACGGCTGTCGTTACATCAAATGCCCAGGCCAAAGCGGTGCTGTGGCTCAAGTGGTGGAGCACTAGCTTTGGGCACCTAGCCCCTGAGTTCAAGCCCCATGACTGGCAGAAAAACCTCAACAAAACCAGAAAGCCCAGTCCTGAATATGATAGGCTACTGCCATTTTTTTGTCTCACAGACTTTCGGGGCCTATAAATGAACTGTGGATCAGCTGACTGGGCCATGTTGACAGTTGAAAAGGCAGATACCAGCCAGGCACTGGTGGCTCACATCTATAATCCTAGCTACTCAGGAGGCTGAGATCTGAGGATCGTGGTTCAAAGCCAGCCCGGGCAGAAAGGTTGTGAGACTCTTAACTCTCCTGTGTAACCAGCAGAAGATCAGAAATAGCCCTTTTGCTCAAGTGGTAGAGCCTAGCCTTGAAATGAAGAACTCAGGGATTGCACACCGGCCTAGAGGTCAAGCCCCACAACCAACAACAACAACAAAAAAGGCAAATCCTAGGGACGTTTAAGATTGCCTAGTCTAGGGCTGGGAAGGTGGCTCAGTGGTAGAGCGCTTACCTTGCATGCCTGAGGCCCTGGGTTCGATTCCTCAGCACCACATAGGCAAAAAGAAAAAACTGGAAGTGGCGCTGTGGCTCAAGTGGTAGAGCGCTAGCCTTGAGCTGAAGAGCTGAGGGACAGTGCCCAGACCAGAGTTCAGGCCCCACGACCGGCCCAAAAAATAAAAATAATAAATTGCCTAGGCTACTCCTGGCCCGTAGATAAGGCCCTGAGAAATGAACAGGACTGTCTGTGGTGCTGAGTCTCCAGTTCACAGGAAGGCCCTGCAGCCCTGTAAGATGGCAAGCAAGCTGCCAGGGAATGCTTCCTGGAGATGGCAGACAGGTCTGCCACGGTCAGTGCCTGGTGTTCGAGGCCTCAGAGTAACTATCTTCTTCCTGCAGATTTGCCACAGCAAGAGTGGGGAGATCAACCCCGTGAAGGTGGCCAACTTGGTGAAGGCATACGTGGACAAGTACAAGCACATGCGTAGGCACAAGAAGGCGGAGGCTGGGGAGGAAGTGCCTGCCCAGGCCGAAGCCTGAGGCCAGGAGCGCTGGGCAGGCCCCTGGGGACACTGCAAAGGTCTGGGACCACCAGCACTCCTGCCGCCAGGCTTCCATGACCACACCTGTCTGCACCTGTCTTGCTCACGGTTGAAAACTGGACTTTTTTTATATGTATATTATAAATACAATGTTTCCATTGTGTTCTAATTTATCAAAAGTGACTTACCTTGAGAATCGTTTCTACCCACTAAGGATGGGGAAGTGAGCCCTGGCCGGCTGGGGCAGGGGGAGGTCCTGCACAGGGCTAGCATTCGTTTCTTGTGCACCTTGCACCTCTGGTGTGGCGGGGCCTTACCTTTTCCGATTGCTTTGTGCTCCTGTAGGTAGCCGTCTCCCAGGAGAAAGCTCTGCAGAGAGGCCTGCCTGCCGCCCTCCCCCATGCCTGCCTTCCAGAGCATTTGTATGCAGCAGGGATTTGGTGGCTGCCAAGCTCACCGTGAAGCAGGGTGTTTTGCAGTGTGCAGGGAGGTGGGGTGAAGTGTGATCCAGGCCCAGCCATATCAGTCAGCGCCATTAGCAAGCCAGCTGCTGGGGAGAAGCGTCCTGACTGCTTAATGCCACTCTACCATGACAGCACTGGCTCTCGCTCTTTATTGAGGGGAGGTAGCGGCCGGCCTCGGCCCGCCGTTCCAAGTCAGGAGGAAGTGCTCGAGGTCGTCATAGAGGCTGTTGGTGCTGGACAGGCACAGGCCCAGGCTGCTGCTGTCCAGCGAGGACACGCCCTCCCGCTGCACGCCCTCCACGTGCACGCGGCACAGCAGCGGCTCCAGCTGCAGGCAGGGGAGAGCGTCTGTCACTCCTGTCGGTGGCCAGGCCGCCCACCCCACCCACAGCGCCGGCCGGCCTCACCTTCACCAGGATCAGGCTCTTCTCCTTGGGCCTTCTGGCGGACAGGTCCTGCCCAAAGCCCAGGTAGATGGTATAGTGAGGGGAGCCTGGGCGCTGTCTCGCCCGGAACTCGCCCAGTTCTGCAAGAGGAGGCTCCGGTGAGCAGGCGGCCAGGGCAGCGCCTCGACAGCCCCCGGAGGGCACCTCACTGACCTCTGAAGAAGGTGCTGAAGTCAAAGATGGGCGTGTGGCAGTTGCGCTCCAGCAGCTGCGCTGGGGTGGAAGGGCTGGCAGAGCCCAGTGGGCTTCCCACCTCCCAGTACACCTTGCATTTGCCCATGCGCAAGGCCCACAGTTCCAGCCCCCGCAGCTCCAGCTGCAGGCCGGGGGCCACGTGCCGCAGCAGCTCCTCTGTGTAGCGCAGCTGCTTCTGGTCGGGGAGCTCAGCAGGGCTGGGGAAGAGGACTGGCTGGGCCTCGGTGGCCAGGGCAGCCGGGCCTGTGGGGTTGTACAGGAGCACGCAGCCGGGGTGCCCCACCACTGCCTGGAGCACGGTGCGGCCTTTGTACATGATGGTCACATCCAGGGCTCCCGGGCCAGGCTCTGTGGAGGGACGGAGCTGTGAGCTCAGGCTGTGTGTGCCCTGGGTCTGGGCCAGGGAGGGAAGACCAGAGCTGGCCCTGTCCCCAAGCCGCTCTCACCCACGGTCAGTGCTGGGTGCTGAGGTCTCGGGCTGGGGACACCCTCCATGGTCCACGCGGCCCTGGGCTCCTCGGGGTGCTCTGCGCCAGGAGCCACAGAGGAGCTGCTTAGCGCTGATGGTGACGTGGTGTCCCAGCTTCCCTGCCCTGCTTTCTCCACATCTTGGTCAAGGGTCAGCCCTAGAGTGCTGGCCCTTCCCCAGGGGGCTCTGCCAGCCCCCTGCCCTGTCTCCTGCAGAGAGGAGCCTGGAGTCTCACCAGGAGCCTGGGCGAGGGCCTGGTTTCCTCCCAATGCAGCCTCCAGCAAGGGACCCCCCAGGAGACTCTGTTGCAGAACCCCAAGCAGCGGGAGGTCCCCTGCATCACTCCCCATGGTGTCCAGAGGTCCTGGGGTGCGGGACTCAGCACCTCCTGTCAGGAATGGCCCTGGGAGTCCCCCCTGCAAGGAAGAACAAGTCAGGCCAGCAGCTGCTCAGGCCCCACGCCTAGGGAGAGGCGGTGGGTCAGACTGTACCTGTGCTGGTGGGGCAGCTCTGAAGGCCTCTTCCTCCCCGGGGTGGACAGCTGGGATTACGGAGGCTGGCGGGAGACCTGGCTGTGAATGAACAGCCCCCTCTCTCTCCAGGGCTGTCCAGTTCCAGCACTCCCCGCGAGTCACAGCCTAGCACTTGGGCCTGCCTGGGAAGGGGCCAGCCCAAAGCTGCACCAAGTCTTTACCAGGCCAGTTTCTAAAACTAAATCTGACATCCTGGAGAGCAGTGAGACACAGTAGGTCCTCTGCTGTTCTTCCTGCCTCCCTGGCCCAGCCCTCAGCGCGCCTCACCTCTGCCCCCCGGCTCGGAACTGAGCATGTAGACTTTGTGGGGGTCGACCAGGTCCCCAGAGTTGTCCTGCAGCATCACGAAGCGTCGGGTGCTGCGCAGTGCGCAGCGGAAATTGGTTTTCCAGCCAGCGCGCTCCGCAGCCTCGGCTTCCGGGGAGGGCTGGGCGCCGGGTGGCCACCTGCCCCGGGCCACGGCCCAGGCCTGGAGAGGACAGAGGTGGGCTGGGGGGAGGCCCGCTGTGAGCCCGGAAGAGGCTTGCGTGTGCAGGGCTGGGTCTCACCTTGAAGATGCGTGCGTCTGCCTCCCCCAGATCCTTGCGAGCGAAGTGCTTCCAGGGCACACGGAAAACCGTGTGGGTCTCGTCCAGCCACCGCAGCCCCTCGTACCGGCCACTGCTGACCTCACTCAGGAGCCACTCCCCAAATAGCACTCGCTGGACAACCCTGCACGCAAGGCAGATGGGCAGTCAGGCCTGCAGCCAGGCGCACCTCAGGGCAGAGGGGGAGGTGGCTCGCACCTGTCCTCAGCCGCAGCCATTGCTCCTTCCTGCGGGGACAGTCTGGAGGTCAGGGGGCCCTTGGCGTCAGAGACGTGGTCTCAGGACCCGTCCTGCGGTTGCCACGGCTGGTAGGGGAGAATTGGTGTAGCCAGGAATCACAGGTGTGACCCAAGATGTTGCCTGCAGGATCACAGATGCGCACTGTACACTTGGAGCCACCTATGTTGCCTACTTATGGGTTTGTGGCCAAGGTGGCTGTCTGTGACCGCAGATGTGGCGGGTGCGCACACGTGGAGTCACAGGTGTTGATCCAGCGTCCAGGCCTGAACGGAGGTCGCAGGCAGGACCCTGCGGGAGACAGGCAGGCAGGAGAGGCAGTGAGGAGGGCCGCCGAGGCTGGGAAAGTGAAACTGCGGCTCTGGAAACGAAACCTAAACTCCAGAGCTGCGGCGGGCTGGCGGCGCTTTCCCAGGTCCGGAGCCCAGGCCCAGGAGCTCAGGCCCCAGGACGCGGCCACCTCCACCCGGCCCACCCGGCCGACCTAGGCCCCCCACCCCCACCCAGGCCTGCCCCAGCCCCGGGCTGCTGGTGGGGACCCTCTCCTAGGCCCCTCGCTCTCGGGCCCTCTGGCCCTTTGCTCTGCCCCGACAGCCAGACGGCCATCTACAGTGGGGCCAAGGGCCCCAGGCTCCTCGCCACCCCACCTCCCCCACCACCCCCCACCCCCCAGCTCCACCTAAGCCGGGGCCCCTACCTGGTACCGGGACCACCGGCGCGGAAAGTTTCCTCTCCCAGCAAAGGGTGCCTGAGCTCTTATAGTGGTGGGCGGGGCAGGCAGGAACCTGAGCCGCCCAGGACCGCCCCCTCCCGCCCTGCGGCCGGCCCGGCCCCGCCCTGCGGCTGGCCTGTCTCCAGCCTCATCCATCCCTGCCCCCTGCCCCCACCGTCCCCACGGCTCCGGCCATCCTGTCCCCCACCCTCCAGTCAGGTTGGTCCCCAGAGCTCAGCCACCCCTGCTCCGGCCCGGGCCCGGGCCCCGGCCCGTCCCCAGCCCTCCCTCCGGCCGTCCCTCTCCACCCTGTCCCTCCCTGTCCCATCCCCAGAGGCCTGGACAGTGCCCAGGAGGGGCAGATCCGCTCCCCCCTGCTCTTCTAAACCAGGTGCATCCCAGGGGTCCTTTCCTCCTCCAGGAAGCACAGACGTAGACAAGCTGATCACAAACCTAGACCTTCCTCCCTGCCCTGTAAAGGTAATGGGAGAGGCCAGAAGCAGGAAGCATTAACAACCTGCTTAGATGGGAGCAGTCACGCCCCAAATTAAAACTGGTGGGAAAATGTGTGGTGCCTTAACTTTAAGGAGATGCAAGTCCAGCCTGGGCCCTGGAGGAAGCAAGCTACTGGGAGGGCAGCGGCTTTATATTACAGAGGCCCTCCTGGGCCCGCCCCGCAGGGCCCTGCACACACGCCTCCCTGCCCAGGGCACAGACTTCAGAAGGAGGCTGAGGACCAAGAGGCCCCTCCCCAGAAGGCTTCATGGCAGATGAGTCTCTGGGCTGGGTTGAGAAATAGAGATCTAAAGATGGCCAGAGGAGCTGGGAAGGTGGCTCAGTGGCAGGAAAAAAGTGGAAGTGGTAAGCCGGGCACTGGTGGCTCTTGCCTGTCATCCTAGCTCCTCAGAAGGGTGAGATCTGAGGATCGCGGTTCAAAGCCAGCCTGGGCAGAAAAGACCATGAGACTCCTATCTCTAATAAACCACTAGAAAACCAGAAGTGGCGCTGTAGCTCAAGTGGTAGAGCGCTTGCCTTGAGCTGAAGAGCTGAGGGACAGCACCCAGGCCCAGAGTTCAGGCCCATGACAGAACAACAACAAAAAAGTGGTAGAGGGCTTGCCTCCCATGCATGAGGCCCTGGGTTCGATTCCTCAGCACCACATGTACAGAGAAAGCCAGAAGTAGTGCTGTGGCTCAACTGATAACAGCACTAGCCTTGAGCAAAAGAAGCTCAGGGACAGCGCCTAGGCCCTGAGTTCAAGCCCCAGGACTGGCAAGAAAAAGTCCAGAGATGGTCACATCAGTAAAGGAACTTCCTGGCGGCCAGCTGCCTGGGTTTATGGGAAGCTATTCAGACCCTCGGGGCTGGGGAGAGGGGACAGTGGCCATAGGCCCTCAGAGGGAAGCAGGAGCAGCTGGAGGTGTTGGGATCCCGGCCCAGCGGGCCTGATGTCCTGGACTCAGGGTTCCAAAGCAGTTCTTTATTGTGCACCAGGAAGGACAGTAGACAGGGGCTCTGGGGTGGGGGGCCGGCTAGATGTAGGTGGAGTCGGGGCTGCCGGCTGGGGGGGTCCTGCGGCCGGTGTCCTCGTCGCTGCCGCTGCCCTCGTCTTCGCTGCCCGCGTTGCCGGGGCCATCTGCCTCTGCAGCGGGCGTGTTGAGGACCACCACATCCGCCTCGGCCCCGATGTCTTCCCCAAACCACACGGCCTTGTAGCCACCCTCGGGCCGCCGCTCCTTGGTCAGGATGGATCTCACCGCTGCCGAGGGGCTGTCTGCAGCCCCGGCGGGTGCGGGGGTCCCCGGGGCCAGGCCCAGGGGTTCCGGCCTGGGCTGCGCGGGGGTGGGCAGCTCAGGGGTCTCCGGGTCGGGAGACGCAGGGGTCTTCTCCGGGGGTGTGGGCTGCGGCTCAGGGCTGGGGCTGGGTGCCCAGGCAGCCTCGTCCTCTTTGAGGAAGGCCTGGTTGTCAGAGCCCAGGGCCTGGGGCTCCTGGGGACATGGGAAGGATGTCAGCCAGCCAGCCGGGCTCCCACACCCACCCCGCCGCCCCTGTCCCCTTCCCTCCCCACCCTGTCCCTCGCTGCCTTCCCACCCTGGTGTCCTCCCCCTGCGAATCAAGCCCCCTGGTTGCCTGGCTAGCCCCCTGCCTCCCTCCTATCTTTGCTTCTCCACTCCCTCCCCTCCCCCCAGCCTCTCTGCCTGCCCCTCTCCCAGCTTGTCCAGTCCCCACCCCCTCCAAGGGCCTCACCCCAGCTCTGCCAGAGCAACAGTGGAGCCGGTGACCATACTGCTTATGGAGGAGGATGACCAGGCCAATAAGGGCCAGCAGGAGCAGCGCGCCCAGCACCCCGCCCAGCACCGCCATGTCCACCGTGGAGAAGTGCTGGCCCGCGCCCGGCTGGCCCGCGCCCGGCTGGCCGTCACCCCCGGGGCCGCCTCCTGCCAAAGACATCATGGCCCCTTCCTTTGAAATGCCCTGGGCACTGCAAAACCCAGCCCAACCCGGGCTTCCTGCCCCAGGCTGAGGATCCACGGAATGGGTGCTACTGACTCTGAAGGAAAGGCGGCCGGGTTACCAAGGCCAGGGCTCAGGATGGTCAGGCCGCTGCGGGAGGGACCGCAGGGGCGGCACGGAGGAGGGCATGCCGTGCAGGGCAGTGGGGGGGGGCAGGGAGGAGGGCAGGCCGTGCAGGGCAGTGGGGGGGGGCAGGGAGGAGGGCATGCCGTGCAGGGCAGCGGGGGGGGGCAGGGAGGAGGGCATGCCGTGCAGGGCAGCAGCTTCCAATATGACCCATGGTCGAGTGCCCACCCAGTTAGACCTGAGGTGGGACTCTCCGTGGGCAGCGTGTCTGGTCACCCCACTCAGAAATCGCACTTGGTAACCACTTCTCTAGGACCGCTGGCAGGCCAGGCCCTGCTGACCCCACACCCTGCGGGGCACTGCAGATACACGCGGCCAGTGCAAGGCGGTCTCCACCCGAGACCTGAACCCCGGGCCTGTGCCGAGCGTTGGCTCCTGGTGGGAAGGAGTTTGGCTGACAGCGGAGGTGCCTGCCCAGGCTGCCCGTGGCCTTGGGGCAGAGAGGACCCCTGGGGGCCTGGAAGTGATGTAATTCATTCTCCAAGGACAGGGTCTCACTGTGTGGGCTCCTGCCTCGATCTCCCCAGCAGCTCCCTGCCCAAGCCCCCCACTGCTGGCCTCCCGAGCTCGGCACCTACCCCGCGTCTCCACATCATCCCGAGCTCAGCGCCTCCACATCATCGGGAAGGCATTCCCTATCTTAAAAACTAACAGCTGTGCTGGGCGCCGGTGGAAAAAAAAGAAAACCTAATGGTTTACCTAACTGGTAAAAGTGGGGCTGGCTGAATTTCAGATCTGGCCCCTGCCCAGCCCCTGAACGCGGAAAGGACCGCTGGGGTTTGGGGCCTGGCTGCCCTTGCCGAGCCCTGTGGGTAACAAACCACTGGGCCCTGAGTCAGGAGGGGGCTCTAGAGCCAGCAAGGCGGGACTACCTGCGGCTGGGGGGCTCCCGCTGGGGCCGGGGCTCATCGTGGTCTGGGCGCTCCCTGGCGTCAGCGTCTGTGCTGAGCCCCCACCGGGCGTGGCTGAGGGGGGGGCTGTTGGCTGGGCGCCCCCACCGGGCGTGGCTGAGGGGGGGGAGCTGCTCGGTCCCTCAGTGGGGGGGAGCCCGGGTGTGGATGAGACAGGAGGCCTCAGAGTAGTACCTAAAGGTGGGTGAGGGCCAGCGCTGGTCAGCGGGTCCCCAGCGGGGCAGGGCAGGGACGCGTCGGAGCAGCCTCAGCCCCAGCAAGCCCGTCCAGCGGAGGCCCACCCCTGCGTGGGGGACACCGAGGCCCACCTGTGGGGGGGGTTGCGGGGGGCTCCTGCTCCGTCACGTGGATCTCAGCTGTGGCAGTTGCCGTGGCCCCAGTCAC
The DNA here is from genome assembly GCF_000151885.1 of Dipodomys ordii. Lineage (NCBI taxonomy): Eukaryota > Metazoa > Chordata > Mammalia > Rodentia > Heteromyidae > Dipodomys > Dipodomys ordii. Next base: position 521,558 of record NW_012267382.1, read on the forward strand.
AGTGTTGTTGGCCTTCACCTGGTGTGGAAGGGTGCTCGTACCTCCTGGGTATCCCGCCCCAGCCCCTCAGAATCACGTGACCCCTCCACACACACACACACACACACACACACACACACACACACACCTCAGCGTAGAAGACGCTGGCATGCTGCAGGGCCCTGGTGGTCAGCACAATCTCCCCCTCCATCGTGAAGTCCGAAGAGTTGGTGATTCGATACCTGATGGCTGAGTTGAAGTCCTAGGCAGGGCCGCCATGAGTCCCAGGCCCGGGGGACCCCGCGCCCACACGGAGGCCAGGCCAGGCGGACCCAGGACCCACCCAACGGGGGGGGGGGAGGGGCCTACCGGGAACTCCGGGTCCTCAGCCCAGATCCTCAGGAACCGCGTGGGGGAGGCCGCGTCCCTGACGGTCGCATTTGCCCCCGAGCCAGCCTCCACGGTGCCCCTGAACACACTCTGGGGGAAGCGCGGGGAGTGGCCGGCGGTCCCCCGGGCCTCCAGGGTGGCCTTGGTAATGGAGTAGCGAGCCCCATCCGCCTGCTCAGCCTGGAGAGACAGGACCAGGAGAGACGGCGGCTCAGGAGGGGCTGGGAGACCTGGCCACACCTGCCCTCCATCCTGCCCCACACCCACCTTGACCATCAAAACGAAGACGGTGGGGCTGGGGACACTCTTGGCCATGGTGAGGTTGCCGGAGGTGTCGTTGATGGCGAACGTGTCCTCCTGGTTTCCTTAGGGCGTTTGTGGTGGAGTTCAGCCACCTCCCTCACCAGGCCCAGGCTCCTCCTAGGTTGCCTCAGCCCCGGACAGGGGCAGGGGCAGGGGCAGGGGCAGGGGCGGGGCAGGGGCAGGGGCAGGACAGGGGCAGGGGCAGGGACAGGGGCAGGGGCAGGACAGGGGTAGGGGCAGGGGCAGGGACAGGGGCAGGGGCAGGGGCAGGGGCAGGCTGGGCTCCAGGGACAGCTCGCACGCACTCACCCCCAGCAATGCTGTAGACAATGCGCTGGTCGATGCCCCTGTCACCGTCCACCGCGTAGATGGGCCCCGGGCGCAGGGTGAGGGGGGATGTCTGAGGGGATGGGACACCATGGAGCCGGGGCCGACAGCCCAGCTCTGCCCCACCTGTGACCCAGGAGGACCGCGGCCACCTGGAGCGCAGTCGGGGGAGGGGGGAGGGCAGGGTCCAGTCCGGGGTGCCGGAGCTGAAAGTCCCCCCCCCCCGTGCTGTGATGGACACAGCCGCTCCCTCCACACCCCTTTCTGGAGTCTGCATAGCCCACGTGCAGCCCATGGAGAAGGGGCTGGCGGCTCTGAGAGCCTGCCTGTCCTTCTGTCCTCACTGGGAGGCCCCCCTCCTGCCCCCCCCCCGCCCCCTGCCGGCACACCCTGCAGGCAGAGGAGCAGCTGTCCCCCCCCCCCACCGCCCAGCCCACTGCTGCAGCCACACCCCTCAGCCCTTGTGAAGAAGAACCACCCATTGGCCATTCCCGCCTGCTTCAAAGTCACAACCAAAACTGCCCATAGCCCACCAGGAAAGCCTCAGCCCGAGCCAGATTTACCCCAGCTCGGGCCTGGAGCCTGAACTGAGGCTGCCCCTGAGTGGCCCATTACCGGCCTGTGGCCCACGGGGACCGAGCCGTGGTACTGGGCCTCCAGGCAGACGTAGCCATCCGAGTAAGTGCAGGGCAGGAACCAGGGGGGCCGGAGGTCGGCGGGCAGCACGCTCAGGACCAGGGTGGCTGTGGCTGTGTGGCTGGGCTCTGTGCTCCCCACAGTGTCCTGTAAAGCCACACCCTCCACGTCAGGCCTCCCAGAAGCTTGAATGGGACCCCAGGCGTCCAGGCTTTGGGGTGGACATGACTTGCTCGCCTGCACTATCAGCTGGAAGGTCATGTTCCGAGTCTTGAGGAAATCCAAGGGCTTATCCAGCCTCAGGGAGGGGCGGTTCACCCCCTCCAGGGAGAAGAAGCTGCTGGCACCCTGTGGGGGAGGGAAGGGTACAGCGAGGAGCAGGGGGGGAAGGGG
>NW_012267382.1:524250-524514 GCF_000151885.1 Dipodomys ordii
GGGAGCAGGGGCAAGTGTTGGGGGTGGGGCAGCACTGACCGGGGTCACCTCCAGGAGGCTGTAGAACAAGGTGTCATCTTTGTCTTTATCTGTGGCCTGCAGTTCTGCTTCCGGAATGACCACAGACTTCACCTTCGTGTCCTGGTTGTGAAGGGAGTGAGTGCTCTGCACGTGCCCAGGGCCCGGGGACCCAGCTGTGGCCTGGCCTCCACCCGCAGCTCCACCCTCAGCGGGGGCCTCCACCAGCGGCCCTCCACCAGCGGG
>NW_012267382.1:531277-534772 GCF_000151885.1 Dipodomys ordii
GCCAGCCCCGCCCCTGCCCAGCCAGCCCCGCCCTGCTCAGGGCTCACCTCAGTCACGTTCCACTCCTTGGAGGTAAAGGGGAACTCTGGCGCGTTGTCATTGACGTCTTGCACCACCACTAGCACCCTGAAGTTTGTCACCTGTGGGGCATCGGCACACCGGGCACACCGCCTTGTCCCCTGCCCCAGCCTGGCTGGGGGCTGTTCTAGCACCCATCAGTCACTCAATCCTGCCACTGGTACCTGTGAGCTCCTGTCCCAGCACGGACTCATAGACCTTAAGTAAGGCCTGACTTCGGGGCTGGGAAGGTGGCTCAGTGGTAGAGCGCTTGCTTGCATGCCTGAGGCCCTGGGTTCAATTCCTCAGCACCACATAAGCAAAAAGAAAAAAGCCAGAAATGGTGCTGTGGCTCAAGTGGTAGAGCACCAGCCTTGAGCTGAAGAGCTGAGAGACAGCACCCAGGCCTAGAGTTCAGGCCCCACGACCAGACCCCCCCCCAAAAAAAAAAGAAAACAAAAAGTAGGTGGGCTGATCCTAGCTACTCAGAAGGCCGAGATCTGAGGGCTGAGGTTCCAAGCTAGCAGGGGAGGAAAATCCATGAGACTCTTATCTCCTACCATGAGAAAACCAGAAGTGGCGCTGTGGCTCCAAGTGGGAGAGCGCTAGCCTTGAGGCTGAGGGACAGCGCCCAGGCCCAGAGTCCTGGAAAGGCCTGAGCAAGGCTTGGATTGCTTGGCTTACGGGGAGTGGGTGCTCTCCACAGGAAGAGATGATTGATGTGGACCAGGGACAGAAAGGGGAGGCCTGCAGGGCTGTGAAACAGGATGGGCCAGTGTGGGAGGTGGAGAGAGGGAGGGAAGGGGGCCGGGCAAGAACAGAGGCTGAGCTGGGCACTGGAGGCTCACGCTTGTAATCCTAGCTACTCAGGAGGCTGAGATCTGAGGATCATGGTTCAAAGCCAGCCCGGGCAGGAAAGTCCGTGAGACTCTTATCTCCAATAAACCACTAGAAAACTGGAAGTGGCACTGTGGCTCAAGCGGTAGAGCACTAGCCTTGAGCTGAAGAGCACAGGGACATCGCCCAGGCCCAGAGTTCAAGCCCCACGACTGACACACACACACACAAAAAAAAAGAACAGAGGCGGCCACAGTGACTGGCAGGTGAAGAGGCACCAGTGCCTGGGTGAGGAACGGGTGTCTAGGTGTCTAGGGCAGATGGGCAGACCAGTCCTAGCTGGGGGCGGAGTGGGCGTGGCCCGCAGAGGGCTGACATTTGGAAACACTGGAATGAGGTCACTGAGGAGCAGCCTTGGGGTCCCCTGAAGCAGAGGGCAGGGGCGGGGGGGGGGCGGGGGCACTCACCACTGAGCTTCCCCTTTTGCATATTATGTGCGCCTCCAGTATCGGGGTTTCCTGGGAGGCAGATGGGTTTTGTGAGTCACCTGCCCCCGGGTACCCCCGTGCGTGGTAGATCCCTGGACAGCAGGCTCCTGGAAGCCTGGTCCCTATGCCCCGCCCCTCAGGGCCAGCCTGGGCCCAAAGGGCTTTGCTGCCTGAGGGCAGCTGGGGGGCCAAAGGGCACAGAAGCCTTATTCCCTCACACACCGTACTTCTCCAGACAAAGGGGGCCCCCCGCCCCTGCCCAGCCAGCTTACCGCACCTCATAATCCAGAGTTGTGTTGAGAAACAGCTGGTTTCCTCGGATTTCAAATGCCAAGGGGGTGGACAAGTCACTCAGCTCCACATGCTGGCCCAGTGGGACAGTGATATTTGCCAGGGGCCCAGTAATATTTGTGTTCTCCTCCAGCTGGAAGTAAGACTGGCTCACAGTGCAGACTGGAACGCGGGGGAGAAAAGGTGGATGCCACCCAGCCCCACCCCTGCCCCAGCCAGCTCGCCACCGCCCCTCTCCAGCGCGTACCCTGAGCCTGGGCAGCCGCTCCTGGGGCTCGGCCCAGCAGTGCTAAGAGCAGCGGCAGCAGGAGGGGAGGCCCCAGAAGAGCCAGGGCCCCCATCTTGGTGCCGGTCGCTGGCGGAAGGGCCCAGCCTCTCTGGCGTCTGTCGGTGGCTGGTGCAGGTCCTGCCTTGGTGACCTTCGCCCCTGCTGGGCACCTCCCGGATTTATGATTCTTTACAACCGGCCCTCTACCAAGGGGGACTCCGCAGGCCGGCACCAGCCAGAGTTGGACATTCAGGGCTCAGCCAGAAGAAAGAGCTGTGAGGGGCCAGGGAGGGAACTGGGAGGGCTGGGAGGCAAAGCTGGGCAGGGTTGCGGGGGGGGGGGGGGGGGGGGCAGGGCTGGGCTGGGGCTGGAGGCTGAGGGTCAGGCAGGGGTTCCGGGAAGCTGGGCGGGAAGCTGGGCGGAGCTGAGAGCCAGAGCTGGGCAGGGCTGGGGAGATGGGGCAGAGCTGGGGCAGGGGCCTAGACTTTTGCCTTGGATTTGCTGTCCCTGTCTTAGGCAGCCTCTGGCTCTTCCCTAGAGGTCCTTTGGGGACAATTTTAAGGCTGTTTCTTGGGGTTCTCTTGGAGGCCCTCTGTGCCCTTGGTGCACAGGAAGTGTACCAGCAACCTGGGGTGCCGGGCAGGGCTATAATGAAGTACAGACAGGGGCCTTGGGCAGTGGCCGGAGCCCCAGAGCAGGCCAGGAACTGGTGAAGTCGCAGGCCCAGACAGGACCTGCCCTGACCTGGTCTTTCTGGCCCTCAAGCCTCCTCCCTGTGTGAGCTGGGGAGAGCTGGCTGGGAGGGGTCAGCGGGCCCACGGGGCCTCTAGCCGGCCTGTGTGTGCCCCTCGCTAAGGGGAATGAGTGAGCCAGCCCCCAGCCCGTCCATCTACCCACATCACTGTCAGTCCTTCCCCTTCTCCTGGACACAGGCAGCCCCCTGCCGTCTGTCCTCCTGCGGCAGGTGAGCCCCGGCCCGCACAGCCTCCCCTCTCCTGCCTGCGCACAGGTGCCTCTGGGTAGGAGCTGGGGACACCTCCTAACCCTGCGCACAAAGTTGGTGGCCCGGGGCCCAGGCCCGGGGGCCACTGAGGGACCCCTGAACCAGTGTCCGGCTGGCCGGCCGGCCTCCGGGTTTGAGGGACAGCCCGGCGGCCACAGTCCTTCCTTGGGGTGCACAGGGCCCCCCTCCACCCGACGGCCTCACTGTGCAGGGCCGCCCCGACTTTATGGGACGGTGCACGCTGGACTCGGAGGACCAGGGTCTGGGTCTCTCTTTTATTGGTGTCAAGTACAACGCCCCCCCTTCCCGGGCATTCCTCTTCATTCCTCATCTGGGCTGCCTCCTCACTTCCGGCCACTCCGCAGCCATGCCCGGAGGCGGACCGGCAGACCAGGCCCTGCCCAGGGCCGGCCTCCGGAGCGTCCTGCAGGGTGGAGCACAGGGCACTGGTCAGGCCTGGCCAGGGCAGCGCCGCCGGGGAGGGGAGGGGCCTAGCGGGGAGAGGCGTGGTCCGGAGGGGCGTGGCCAGGAGAGGGGAGGGGCCCGGAGGG
>NW_012267382.1:535208-535525 GCF_000151885.1 Dipodomys ordii
CGGGGCGCGAGGCTCACCAGGCCTGCAGGGCCGGCACGTCAGACCACCGCAGGCAGAGCCAGCCCTCCGCAGGCTGCGGCCAGACCGTACCGTTCTCCGCCTCCTGTTCGCTGCCCCACCCCAGGTCAGAATTAGTCGTGGCAGTGGGGTCCGCGCCGCGCCCGGCCCCGCGGTCCGCCCGCGGCCTCACCTGCGCTTCCCCACCAGCCCCTGCAGCAGCCGCTGCAGCCTCGCGCTGTCCCGCAGGCGGCTGAGCTCGCTGGTGAACGTCCCGTCCGAGTGTCGCTGGGCCCTGCGGGGCGGCGGGAAGGGCAAGG
>NW_012267382.1:536417-542967 GCF_000151885.1 Dipodomys ordii
TCCGGCCTGGACCGACCCCATCTCTGCGGCCAGAGCTGGCACTGCGGGGCGCGGGGATGGAACCACGGCCCGGACGCTGGAGCTGTTCGCAGGCCTCGGGAAAAGGTGGGAAAGGCTTCCCAAAGATCCGGCCGGCCGCTCCCCTGGGCCGGGCTGGGTGGGCAGAGCTGGAGCCCTCAGACTGTCCTCTTTACCTAACGCAAAAGTGCAGGCACTGCTTGCGGGGCGGAGCACGGAAGAAAAGCAAAGGAGAAGCAAAACAAGCCCTAGGTTCCCATCCCAGAACTGGCCACACGCGCGCACGCATGCACGCGTATACACACGCACACAAGTACGCACACACATGCACACGTGTGCGCACATGTGCGCACATGCAAACACGCACACACATACGCGCGTGCACACACACGCACACACGCACTCACACACATGCACACACGCACACATGCGCACGCACATGCACACACGTGCACGCACACACATGCACGCACGCGTACACACGCACATAAGTGCATGCACACAATGCACACACATACATGCACACACGCACGTGCGCACACATGCACACATGCACACGCATGCACACATATACGTGCGCACACATGCACACACGCACTCACACATGCACACACGCACGCACACGTGCACACAAGTGCACACACACACAATGCACACATGCACATGCGCACACATGCACACACGTGCATGCACACGTGCACACACACGTGCACACGCACACTCACGCACATGCACATGCACACACTGTGTGCACACATGCGCACACACACATACATGTACACACAGCATGCACTGAAGACCAGGCACAGATGACTCACACTTGCGAGCTACCCAGGCGGCTGAGATCAGAGGATCTCAGTTTGAAACCCGCCTGGGTAGGAAGTTTGTGAGATTCTTAGCTCCAGTGAACCAACCATAAAAAGCCAGAAGTGGCTCTGTGGTGCAAGCGCTCAAGCATTGACCCCAGGAAGAAACACACACGCGCACACAGAGTCACGGCAAAGCAGGCTGCTTGCCAACACTGCTAGCCTGCTTGCCAACACTGCTAGCCTGCTGCTATGAGTGCAGAGCCCAGAGTCCTGGCACAGAGCTGGGGCCCAGTGGCGGCCCAGGCCCTCTGTAGCGGCCCGAGCCCTCCGTGACCGGCGGGGCCCTCCGTGACCGGCGGGGCCCTCTGTGGCGGCCCGGGCCCTCCATGGTGGCCCAAGCCCTCCGTGACCGGCGGGGCCCTCTGTGGTGGCCCTGGCCCTCCGTGGTGGCCCGGGCCCTCCGTGACCGGCGGGGCCCTCCGTGACCGGCGGGGCCCTCTGTGGCAGCCCGGGCCCTCCGTGACCGGTGGGGCCCTCTGTGGTGGCCAGGCCCTCTGTGGCCATGCACTGTCATCAGCTCTCCCCACACCTGGCCTTGCAGCCCCTCTCCAGGGGACCTGGCCAGAGAAGCTGACCCAGGAACAGCCTCACAGGCTGAAAAATCTCACCCAAAATAGCTGGCTGATGGATGGCTTTCCAAGAACCTGCTGCAGGCAGAAGCCCGGATAAAGCTGATTAGAGACTAGCGATTAACCCGAGCAGGCCTCCCCGTGATTAAATGGCCAGTGGCTGAGTCCACAACACTGATAACATTGATTTCAACTCTCCTCCACAAGTGGGGTAGGCAAAGCCGTATTCTGGGGCTGGGGATTTTGCCCAACACTTCCCCAACGCTTGTTTTCTGTTTTTAAAATGTAGCAAGTAGTTTGGCACCTGTGGCTCACATCTGTAATCACTCTGGAGGCTGAGATCTGAGGCTCAAGGTTCAAAGCCAGCCAGGGATGGAAACTCTGTGAGACTCTTTTTCTTTTCTTTTTTCTTTTTGGTCTGTTGTGGAGCTTGAACTCTGGGCCTGAGCTTTTCAGCTCAAGGCTAGCGTTCTACCATTTGAGCCACAGTACCACTTCCAGTTTCTTGGTGGTTTATTGGAGATAAGAGTCCCACGGACTTTTCTCCACCCAGCCTTTTCTTTTTTCCTGCTCAGGCCCTGAATTCAAACCCTAAGGTTGGCATAAAAAAATAAGTATAAAACTAAAATGTAACAACTTTCCCAGAGTGATACACTGAGTATCACATCACCTTGAACTGGTCTTCATTTCCTCAGGGATAATCAAGGTCTGTTGGCATTGGCTTATCAGAAACAGAGAAGTGTGGCTGGGTGCTGCGCCTTCCTGAGTCACAGCCTGGCATGCTTTGCGGTGGTCTGAGTGGCCCCAGCGCCCCACCAGTGTTGGAGCAGCAGCTGGGGAGAGGTGACTGAGGTGGTTGATGGGCTGCCTGGAAGGACCCGGAGGGACATGCTCCTGTGGGACTCTGGTCAGCTCCCCAAGGGTTGTTACGGAGGGAAGCCAGCCCTGAGCTTTCTCGGGCTTCCACACAAGCTCTGGGTCTCTCACAAGCAGTCCTTTTTGCTGCCACCATGTTTGGATGCAGCTGAGGAAACCCTTGCCGGACAGAGCTGAAGCCCAGGGCCTCAAAAGTCACAACTTGCACTATAGAGGAGACTCCTTCTCCACGTTCCCAGCCTCCACCATACAGTTACAATAACAGCAGACTGACAGGGCCTGGTGATGCAGAACATCTCAGCGGATCCTTCTCCACTGGCTGCATATTTGAACATGTTTTCCTCAAGCCTTGCTTCCACTGCTTGAGCCTCAACTCCACTTCAAGCTTTTGGCTGGCTAATTAGGGACAAGAGTCCCATGGATTTTCCTGCTTGGATTGACTTCTCACCTTGGTCTCCAGATCTCAGCCTCCTGAGTAGCTGGAATTATAGGTGTGAGCCACCAGTTCTCAGCAGGTTTTGTTTGTTTTGTTTTTGTCTTTTCAGCACCCTTTTTAAAATCAATCAACTGGAAGTGGCACTGTGGTTCAAAGTGGTAGGGCGCCAGCCTTGAACAAAAGAGCTCAGGGACAGTGCCCAGGCCAAGTTCAAGCCCCATGACCAAAAAAATATATATTTAAAAAAAAAATCTGAGCTGGGAAGGTGGCTCAGTGGTCGAGAGCTTGCCTTGCACGTATGAGAGGCCCTAGGTTCGATTCCTCAGCGCCACATAAGCAGAAAAGGCACTAAGTGGCGCTCTGGCTCAAGTGGTAGAGCACTAGCTTTGAGCTGAAGAGCTGACGGACAGCGTCCAGGCCCTGAGTTCAGGCCCCAGGACTGGCAAACATAAATAAATAAAAATAAAATCCATGCCTGTTCTATGTCTTGATGAGCATTTATCCAGTATTCCTGTGTCTCCATGGCTCCCGCCCTGTACTGAGGTTTGAACTCACTCTCAAAATTGCTCAGCTGGTGCTCTACCACCCAATTCATGCCTCTAGACTTTTTGCTGGTTACTTGGTGGTTCTCGATTGGGAGATGGACTCTGAAGACATTTCTGGCTGCACTGACTTTGAGGGGTGTTCATCAGGATCACAGATGCCCAGGAGCGAGGAGCGAGGGGTGAGCCCAGCCTTCTGCTCCGCAGACTTCGTGACCAGTCCTTCTGGGAGTATTCCTATCCTGTCTTTGTTTCAGCACCTGTTTCTGTTCTTTGGGGTGGAGACCGTACACCTGCTGAGTAAAGCACCTGGCTAACAAGTTAAACTTACTAACACCTGGTCAATTGTTTCCCCAGTGGCTGTGCTATTTTTACATTCAAGAATTTCAATTTTTCCACATCCTTGCCATCCACTTTTTTTTTTTAATTCCAGAACTGGGACTTGAACTGGACACTGTCCCTGCATTTTTTTTCACTCAAGTCTAGTGTTCTACCACTTGAGCCACAGCTCCACTTCTGGTTTCTTGGTGGTTCATTGGAGGTAAGAGTTTCATGGACTTTTCTACCAAGGCTGACTTTGAACCGTGGTCCTCAGATCTCAGCCTCCTGAATAGCTATGATTACAAATATGAACCACTGGGCTGGGAAGGTGGCTCAGTGGTAGAGCGCTTGCCTTGCATGCCTGAGGCCCTGGGTTCGATTCCCAGCACCACATAAGCAAAAAGAAAAAAGCTGGTGCTGTGGCTCAAGTGGTAGAGCGCTAGCCTTGAGCTGAAGAGCTGAGGGACAGCGCCCAGGCCCAGAGTTCAGGCCCCACGACCGGACCCAAAAAAAAAACAAAACAAAAAAACAAAATACAAATATGAACCACTGGTTCTGAGCTGTTTATCTAATTTTTTCTTCCAGGGTTGGGTGTTCAACCCAGGGCCTTTGCGGTTAGCCATATTAGGCAAGCACGCTCCGATCCTGGGTGTCTTTTTTTTTTTTTTTTAATTGTAAAGGGAGCCAGATGCTGGTGGCTCATGCCTGGCTACTCAGGAAGCTGATCTGAGGATTGCAGTTTAAAGCCAGCCTGGTCAGGGAAGTCCATGAGACTCTTACTGCAATTAATCACACACACACACACACACACACACACACACACACACACAGAGCTAGAAGCACAGCTGTGGGTCAAGTGGCAGACCACTAGCCTCCAGATGAAAAAGCTCAGGGAAAGCACTCTGGCCATGAGTTCAAGCCCAGGACTGGAAAAAAAATTGTGAAAGGATATTAGATTCTTGTGAAATACTTTTTTTTGGGGGGGGCTTGAACTCTGGGCCTAGGCACTGTCCCTCAGCTCTTCAGCTTGAGGCTAGCACTCTACCACTTCGGTTTTTCTGGTGGTTTATTGAAGATAAGGGTTTCATGGTCTTCCCTGCCCGGCTGGCTTTAAACTATGATCCTCAGATCTCAGTCTCCTGAGTAGCTAGGATTACGGGTGTGAGCCACTGGTGCCCAGCTTTGTAAAATGCTCTATCTGCACAAATTGAGATGATCCTGTGGCTTTTTAAAATTCATTCCATTAATGCAGTATATTGCACTGATTGGGTTTCATTTGTGGAATTGTTATGGTACTCCTGAGACAAATCCCACAGGGTAATGGTCCATAATCCTTTTAAAATGCTATGGATTTGGTGGTGTTTTGCTGAGAGTTTCTGCAGCTAGATTAAAAAGGAACATTATTTTGGAGTTTTCTTTTTGTGGAAGCATTGTTGAGTTTTGAGAGTTCTTTCTAGATTTGTATAAAGACCTGTGTGTGTGTGTGTGTGTGTGTGCATGCACACACACATATATCCAGCAAATGCTGGATTTATGATTTGCTGGTTTGCTTGTGTTTTCTTCCATTCTGTGACTAGAAGTTAAAAAAAAAATTGTGCTATCAGAACTGGGACTTGAAGCCGGGCATCCATGGCTCACACCTGTCATCCTAGCTACTCAGGAGGCTGAGATCTGAGGATCATGGTTCAAAGTCAGCCTGGGCAGGAAAGTCCATGAAACTCTTATCTCCAATAAACCACCAGAAAACCAGAAGTGGTGTTATAGCTCCAGTGGTAGAACACTAGCCTTGAGCTGAAGAGCTGAGGGACAGTGTTCAGGCCCAGAGTTCAAGCCCCAGGACCAACAAAAACAAAAAAACCCTGGGACTTGAATTCAGGGACTAGGCATTGTCACTTAGCTTTCTTTTTTTTTTTCTTCCAGTCCTGGGGCTTGAACTCTGGGCCTGGGCGCTGTCCCTCAGCTCTTCAGCTCAAGGCGAGCGCTCTACCACTTGAGCTACAGCGCCACTTCCTTCATGAGACTTATCTCCAATAAACCACTAGAAAACAGGACGTGACGCTGTGGCTCAAGTGGTAGAGCGCTCGCCTTGAGCTGAAGAGCTGAGGGACAGCGTCCAGGCCCAGAGTTCAAGTCCCATGACTGACAAAAAAAAGGGAAGAAAAGAAAGAAGAAGAAGAAGAAGAAAAAAATGTAACTGTGCTTTCTGTGGATGACTTCCCTGGTAACTAACTATTTTAGCTTGTAACTAACTGTAACTCTAACTCTGCTTCTGTTTTCTGCACAATGGAGACCTAACCCAGCTGAACCTTTACCACCCTTTATTTTATTCCCTGCCTCTGGCCAGCAAAACCTTGGCGGGAAATTTAAACTTAAGGTACAAATTTCTTGTAACAATCATTGGCTAAAATCAACACCCAACCTCCCCTTTCCCTGCCCTAGCCAAAAATGCTTAAAACCCAATGTGGGCTGGCACTGGGGGCCGTTTCCTGGGATCTTAACTCAAGCTGTGATCCTGGCACACCAGCACTTTTCACTCAATAAAATCAGTTTTTTTGTTTTTGTTTTTTGGTCGGTCCTGAGGCTTGAACTCTGCTCAAGGACAGCGCTCTACCTCGTGAGCCACAGCGCCACTTCAGTTTTCAGCAGACACACACACAGCAGACACACACACAGCAGACACACACACACAGCAGACACACACACAGCAGACACACACACACAGCAGACACACACACAGCAGACACACACACAGCAGACACACACACAGCAGACACACACACACAGGACACTCGTGGCAGAAGCTCCTGTGGGAGGAGGGCGCGCAGCTGAGTATGATCTGATGTTACTAAAGGCCACTGAAGCCCCCACAAGGAGGGGCGGGTGCGGGAGCTGTGCTGCGGGAGCTGGAGGGGGGCAGGA
>NW_012267382.1:550832-564696 GCF_000151885.1 Dipodomys ordii
GGGAGGAGCTGGGCGGGGTGGGCGGGGCCCGGCGCGCCGCTCACGGCCTGGTCCCCAGGCGTCTTCCTGGTGTGCTGGACGCCCTTCTTCGTGGTGCACATCACGCGGGCGCTGTGTCCCTCCTGCTCCGTGCCTCCGCGGCTGGTCAGCGCAGTCACCTGGCTGGGCTACGTCAACAGCGCCCTCAACCCGCTGATTTACACCGTCTTCAATGCCGAGTTCCGCAATGTCTTCCGAAAGGCCCTGCGCCTCTGCTGCTGAGCCGCCGAGCCGCCGGCGCCCCCGGGTCGGGGCCCCGGGTTGGGGCCTCGCTTCTGCGCGGGCCACCCCGGCCGCCAGCTCGGCGGATCCCTTTCTCCCTCCGGGGACGCTGTCCCGCTGGCCCCAGGGCAGTGCTGGCCCCCGGCCGGCTCCTTCCCGAAGGCCCAGGCAAAGTGGGCTCGGGCTCCGCCGAGGGCAGAGTCAGGAGAGGCCCAGGCCTAGGACAGGAGGGAGGCCGGAGGGCCCCGACCCCGCTGCCCCGGGAGCCCTGCTCTGCCCGGGCGGGGACGGCTCCCCGGCTCCGAGCCCGGCAGACAGCGGCCTGCTGGGAGCTTTGCTGTGGAGGCTGCCACAGCCGCGGGCAGGCTGGGAAATGCCGGGCTCTGGGGTCTGCGGCTGTAGGCAGTCTCAGTACCCAGGTCCGCAGGGACGCCGCCCTCCCTCCAGCCTGGTGAGGCGCAGCCACCTCCTCCACGAAGCCTCCGGAATTCCCCTCAGGGAGCTGAGCGGGTCTGGGACGCACGTGTCTTTCCCAGGGTGGATGTGTCCCCGGCCAGCACAGGGGCTGCTGGTGGGAGCTAGGGCTCTCTTGAGCTTTGTCCCTGGGGACCTGAGGGCACCAACGGGGCCCAGCCTTGATGATGCCTGTTGAACAGCTCTGCAGACAAAAATAAAGGCAAAGACTCCTGTGAGTGAGCGGCTCCTCAAAGTGTGACACAGCTCAGGGGGCTTTGAGCCCCACTGGGTGGAGACACCCAACACCCACAAGACCCCCAAGCTTCTCCTTCAAAGACGAAGGGAGGGTAATGCCAGGGGCCTGATGCTGGTGTTCTGGGATGCTCTCACATGCCGCCCTGGAAGCAGGGACTCTGCATGCCTTCTGAAGGCTGCTTTTTGTTTTTTTGGGTCTGGTCGTGGGGCCTGAAGTCTGGGCCTGGGCGCTGTCCCTCATCTCTTCAGCTCAAGGCTAGCACTCCACCACTTGAGCCACAGCTTTTTTCCTTTTATCTTGTGTGGTGCTGAGGAATTGAACCCAGGGCCTCATGCATGCAAGGCAAGCGCTCTACCACTGAGCCACCTTCCCAGCCCCATCTGAAGGCTGCTTTCTTTCTGATCAGCAATAACCTGGACATGTCCAGGTCCAAGGAATTGGGGCACAGACTTTGCCGGCCCCCACCCCTTTGTCCCTTCATCTCTGTGGCTCTAAGGCTTTGAACCATAGCAGACAAACTCAGCTCTACTCAACTGGAGCCCTGGTGGGCTGGACAGGGCCAAGAGGAAAGTCGGTGTTGAACAGTGGCCTTCTGTCCCCAGAGATGGCTTCTGGGAGCAGGGTCAGCATGAAGGCGTGCCAGGGCCACTCTGGCAGAAACTCTCTGTGTGACTATGAGGACTCACTTGGTGGGGAAACACCACCGAGGCTCAGAGCCTGCCCGGCTCGCTGTGGAGAGCTAGGGGAGCAGGCAGGGAGTCCCGAGAATCCAAGGCTTTTGGGTTCATATGCTCTTCTGACACTGGCTCCCCACTCTGCTGGTTCCTAAAACTGCAGGGCTCTTCCAGCCACAGAAGAGCCTTCAAGTAGGAATGTGAACTAGCTTGGTCCAGGAGAAAGGCTGAATTTGTGTGTGTGTGAACTTTTGTGGCACAGGATTTGAGCTCTCAAGGCCTAGCACTACCACTATAGCCATATGCCCAGCCCTTTTGTACTTTCAGGTTATTTTCAGACAGGATCTTGTTTCTGGGAGTGGCCTGAGCACAATCCTCCCACCTCAGCTACTTACATGGCCAGGGTGACAGGTACACAGTACCACACCCAACTCAGAGGAGGGCCTTGGAGCCCTGTGTGTGTGACTCAGGTCCCAGGGCTGACTTGGCCCTCCTTCATCTCTATTACACAAATGGGAAGGGTTAGGAGTCACTGTGTCTGGCAGGCTGAATTTTTTTTAGCACGTCATGGTATGAACCTGGTAAACACATATCTCAGGGACAGTGCTTTAGAGGCTAATGTTGGAATCACTATAGCTTTGTTTTGTTTTTGTGCTGGTTCTGGGGCTTGACCTAAGAGCCTAGACTCAAAGCTGGTGCTCTACCACTTGAACCAAAGCTCCAGTTCCTGCTTTTTAGTGGTTAATTGGAGATCAGAATCTCATAGATTTTTTTCCTTCCTGGATTGAACTGTGACCTTCAGATCTTTCTTAGCCTCCTGAATAGGATTCCAGGTGTGAGCCACCAGTGCCTGGCTAGAATCACCATTTTTTAATTTTCTTTTTTTTTGGGTGTGTGTGTGGGGGTCCGGTTGTGGGGCCTGAACTCTGGGCCTGGGCACTGTCCCTCAGCTCTTCAACTCAAGGCGAGCGCTCTAGCACTTAAGTCACAGCACCACTTCCGGCTTTTTTCTTTTTGCTTATGTGGTCCTGAGGAATCAAACCCAGGGCCTCCTGCATGCAAGGCAAGCGCTCTACCACTGAGCCACCTTCCCAGCCCCTAATTTTATTTTTAAAAATCAGTTGTGGGGCTTGAGCTCTGGGCCTGGATGCTGTCCTCAGCTCTTCAGTTTAAGGTGAGCATTGTACCTCTTGAGCCACAATGCCACAGCTGGTTTTCCAGTGGTTAATTGGAGATAAGAGTCTCACTGACTTTCCTGCTCAGGCTGGCTTTGAACTGCAATCCTCACATCTGACTCCTGAGTAGCTAGAATTACAGGTGTGAGACACCAGGGCCTGGATTAGAATCACCATTTTTTTGTGGGTCATGGGGCTTGAATTCTGGGCCTGGCGCTGTCCCTCAGCTCTTCGGCTGAAGGCGAACCCTCCACCTCTTGAGCCACAGCACCACTTCTGTTTTTTTTTTCTGGTGGTTTATTGGAGATCAGAGTCTCATGGACTTTCCTGCCTGGGCTGGCTTTACCCGTGATCCTCAGATCTCAACCTCCTGAATAGTAGGTTTACAGGCGTGAGCCACCGGTGCCTGGCTTTAGAATCACCATTTTTAAGACATCCAAAACTTACTGGGCAAGGCCAAGCCTCTTCCTCCAGGCCCTCATGGAGCCTGCACCTCCTCTCCACGCCCAGAGGAGCCTCTGGATTTGAGAGCAAGGGAATGGACCGGGTCATAAGACTATTTCCCAAAACACGAAAAAGCCTCTGAAATATCAGCGGCCATCTGGCAGCTCTCCTAGTCAATGGTGGAGGAAGGTATTTTTCCAGGGCTGTTCCAGGTCATATCCAAACATGCGAGGCGAGCCCTGGAAGCCAGCTTGCACGGAGCTGCATCACAGGAAGGAAGCAGACAAAAGACGACCAGGACTTTGCATGCGGAAGCTCAAATCAGCAAGCTGGACATTTCACTGCAGGACACAGGCTGCTCTGGCGTCCTCTGAGCACCTCAGGCCAGGGCTGCAGGAGAAGAGGCGCTGGCTCCATCGCTAAGTGGACACAACGTCCTCCCAGGACCATTTCTACTCAAAGACAGACCACGCGTCCTCAGGGTTACAACGCGCCGGTGTCACGTGCTGGCTGAGGAGGTGAGGGTGACTCTCCGGTCACTGCAGAGGCCCCTGCCCCACACGAGGGAGCCGTGGCGCCGGTCTGACAGGTGGAGCGTGCCGTCTGGGTGATCAGGAGGGCCTTGGAGCCCTGTGTGTGTGACTCAGGTCCCAGGGCTGAGTTGACTGACGGGGTGGGGGACTTTATTTACAACTCCATCGACAGACACACATGTATGTACACACACTGACGCGCAAGCCATGAAAGAGCACCGGGCGGGCGAGGACCCGGGGCCACGGGCCACCGACACTCCTCAGGTCTCCATGTAGTTCAATGCCAAGGGCACGGTGACACGCCTATTCCCCGAGTCTCTGCTTGGGAGTTCATGTCCAAGGGCACAGCCACTCCACCTGTTAATTACTTGTCCAGCAAGTTTCTTTGCCTTCCCAGGGCCTTCCCCAGCCTCGGGGAGTCCTGGCCTGGGACGCGGTGCAGGGAGGACCCGGGTCACACAGTGACCTTCTCAATCACACTCTCCTCCACGTGGACTTCGTCCGCCTGGACCGTGACTGAAGTGGACTGGCCACATATGTGCTGGTGGTCTTTCCAGTCCTGAAAGCAAACAGACCCATGTGAAGAGGAGGGCCACGGAGGAAGCTGCCTCTTCAGTACACAGCAAGACACAGGTGGGGGTGAGCAGGGCCCCCGCCCTCCGGAGGCTGGGCCTGTGAAGGAAGCCTCCCCACGCCGAGTCCCAGACCCAGGATCCAGGATCCGACTTCCCCTCCCGGCAGGTCTCAGTTCAGATGGAGCTTGGGCCCACAGCCTTTGCACGCCACGCAGGCTCTCATCCACTAAGCTGGAGCCCTTATCCTTCAACCAGTTTTTTCTGCTGTTGGGAAGTTAAACAAAGAAATTAAGCTGGGTGGATGTGGTGGCACATAGCTGCCCTTCCTGCAACAGGAAGCCCAAAGTGGAAGGGCAGAGGTCAGGGATGGGCCTGGGTCAGAAGAGAGATCATATCTCAAAAGTGACAGACGAGCTGGGCACCAGTGGCCATGCCTATAACCCTAGCTGCTCAGGAGATCTGAAGACTGAGATTTGAAGTCAGCCCAGGCAGACAAATTTGTATGAGACACATCTCTAGTTAATAAGCAAAAAGGCAGAACTGAAAGTCTTACTCAAATGTGGAGTGCTCGTCATGAGCAAAAAGTGGAGTGAGAGTGTAAGGCTCAGAGTTCAAATCCCAATACTGGGGGGAAAACAACAACCAAAAACTAGGCAAGCAGAAACCACACCTGTATGTGACGGTGTGATCTGCTCCTTGTGACGGCGTGATGGTGTGATCTGCTCCTTGTGACAGTGTGACTGTGTGTGATCTGCTCCTTGTGACGGTGTGACTGTGTGTGATTTGCTCCTTGTGATGGTGTGACTGGTGTGATCTGCTCCTTGTGATGGTGTGACTGGTGTGATCTGCTGCTTGTGACAGTGTGACTGGTGTGATCTGCTCCTTGTGATGGTGTGACTGTGTGTGATCTGCTCCTTGTGACGGTGTGACTGTGTGTGATCTGCTCCTTGTAACGGTGTAACTGTGTGTGATCTGCTCCTTGTGACGGTGTGACTGTGTGTGATTTGCTCCTTGTGACGGTGTGACTGTGTGATTTGCTCCTTGTGACGGTGTGATCTGCTCCTTGTAACGGTGTAACTGTGTGTGATTTGCTCCTTGGAAGGGCAGAAATGGGCACACCAAGGAAACAGGTCATCTCCTAGAAAGTCACCTTCTACTGACCTCTTTTTCCAAATTTCCTATAATAAACCTTTTCTTTTTTATTGTGAAAATACCGTACAGAGGGATTACAATTACAAGAGCAAGGTAATGAGTACATTTCTTATCAAACATTGTTGCCTCCTCCTTTGTTTCCCCTTACCATTCCTTCCCATCTCCCCCCCCCCATAAACCTATCATTTCTATTTCCTTGTTTTCTTAAGGAAAAAACAAAAAGGAAAAAAAAACCTGAAAAGAGACAGAACCCATACAATCTAATTGTGCATGCAGGGCTGGGAGGGTGGGTGGCTCAGTGGTACAGGGCTTGCCTGGCATGCATGAAGCCCTGGGTTCAATTCCTCAGTACCACATAAGCAGAAAAAGCTGGAAGTGGCACTGTGGCTCAAGTGGTAGAGTGCTAGCCTTGAGCAAAAGCAGCTCAGGAACAGTACCCAGGTCCTGAGTTCAAGCTCCAGGACTGACCAAATAAATCAATAAAAATCCCATTAAAAATTAGTCCATAGCCGGGCACTGGTAGCTCATGCCTGTAATCCTAGCTACTCAGGAAGCTGAGATCTCAGGACTGTGGTTCAAAGTCATCCGGGCAACAAAAACTGCGAGACTCTTATCTCCAATTAACTGGAAATGCAGCTGGGGCTACACTATAGCCTTGAGGGAGAAAGCTCGGGGATGGTGCCCAGGCCTGAGTACTCGCTCCACGATAAGCCAAAAATAAAATGCTGGCCCAAAGGAGGAGGGAATCAAGAGGCCTGATTCAGGAGGGGCAGCCCAGAGGGCCGCACTTGTGTGGAATTTCAAACTGTCCATGGAGAGGGGAAAGAAAGGCTTGGCCCCAGGCTGGAGGGAGCACATGGAGGGAGGGGGCTTGGGGCACTCTGACCACCACTTGAGTGTCTGCCCAGCTGCTCAAGAACATGAAGGCACTGGCTACAGGCTTCCTGGCCAGCCACTTCAGACACACACAGCAGGGCCTGCAGGGCCCTGTGCTACAGCACTGGCAGTAATTCACAGGCTTTCTCTCCTCAATGCACCAAGCCCAGTATAATGAAAACTGTTAACAATTGCATCTTAAAAGATGTTACCTGAGCCGGGCGCCAGTGGCTCACGCCTGTCATCCTAGCTATTCAGGAGGCTGAGATCTGAGGATCATGATTTGAAAAGTCTGCAAGACTCCATCTCTAAGTAACAAGCAAAATGCCAGACCAGAGGTGTGGCTTAATTGGTAGATCACTAGCTGTGAGCAAGTAAGCCTAATCAAAGTACAAGATCCAGAGTTCAAGCCCTGATACTGGCATTAAAGAGCAAAATGAAGCCAGATGCTGGTGGCTCATTTCTGTAGTCCTAGCTACTCAGGAGGCTGAGATCTAAGGATTGTGGTTGCAAGTCAGCCTGTGTAGGAAAGTCCATGAGACTCTTATCTCCAATTAACCACCAGAAAACCAGAAGTGGGGCTGTGACTCAAAGTGGTAGAGGAGTATTGAGCAATAAAGCTCAAGGACAGCATCCAGGCCCTGAGTTAAAAACCCACGAACACCACGACCACCACCAACAAAAAAAAACAGAAAAAGTAAAATGTTAAGCAGGAGTGGTAGCACACACCCAGCACTCTGGAGGTAAAGGCCAGAGTCATAATTAACACCAGCTTAGGACACTTAGTGAGAGGAGTCAGGCACAGTCTGGTGGTGCTGCTGTGGTAAGCTGAAGCAATACGCACACTCCAACAAATGACACGTCCACAGCACAGCCACGACAGCGCTGTCCACAACAGCCAGCAGAAAACACCCAGATGTCCACGACGACAGACAGACAAGCCCCGTCCATCCACAAAGCAGTGCTATGTGGCTGAGCCCTCCATCGCCTGGGGGGGGGTGGCTGAGCCCTCCATCGCCTGGGGGGGTGGGGGGGGCGGCTGAGCCCTCCATCGCCTGGGGGGGTGGCTGAGCCCTCCATCGCCTGGGGGGGGCTGAGCCCTCCATCGCCTGGGGGGGGCTGAGCCCTCCCATCGCCTGGGGGGGGCGGCTGAGCCCTCCATCGCCTGGGGGGGTGGCTGAGCCCTCCCATCGCCTGGGGGGAGTGGCTGAGCCCCCCATCGCCTGGGGGGGGTGGCTGAGCCCCCCATCGCCTGGGGGGGGTGGCTGAGCCCCCCATCGCCTGGGGGGGGTGGCTGAGCCCCCCATCGCCTGGGGGGGGGGGGGGGTGGCTGCTCCATCGCCTGGGGGGGGGTGGCTGAGCCCTCCATCGCCTGGGGGGGGTGGCTGAGCCCTCCCATTGCGGGGGTGGGGGGTGGCTGAGCCCTCCATCGCCTGGGGGTGGCCACCGGTGCCTGGTTTCTGTTTTGCTGTTGTTGGGGCTTGAACTCAGGGCCTGGGTGCTGTCCCTGAACTTTTTCACTCAAGGTGAGTGCTCTACCACTTTGAGTCACATTCCCTCTTCTGACTTTCTAGTCGTTTATTGGAGATAAGAGTCTTATGGACTTTCCTGCCCAGGCTGTCTTTGAAGCATGATCTTCAGATCTCAGCCTCCTGAGTAGCTAGGATTACAGGCATGAGCTACCAGCACCTAGCAAAATGTGTAATCTTATGGTATGTCAATTTGACACACACACACACACACACACACACAGAGTTCAAATGGGGTTTGAAGAAAATAAGCCTGGTGCAAGATAAAATCGAAAATCATGACAGTCCTCGGTCCTGGGAGAAGGCCGCCCCTCCCTTTCCAGGTGTTCCACCCTCAGCAGCTACGGCTTACTGCAGCCGGATGCCACCGCCTGGAAATGTGGCCTCGTACGTACTCAGGCGTAGCTGTGGCCTCAGCCGGCCTACAAGCTTTCCTGGAGAAGCTCAGGGACCACTTCTGGCTCTGCTTCCAGAATCTTTTGAGCCTGGAGAGGTGGGGCTGTGGACGAAGGGGCTCGTCCTTGCTCTGCTGGAGAGGAGGACCTGGGACCCGAACCCTGGAGCCTCAGCTTCCGTGCCGACTGAGGACCCTGGCAGGAAGGCGGTGTCACAGGGGGGTGAGGACCAGGTCCCTCCCGTGAGGCCCCCGAGGTGTGCTGGGCACACATTCACCCTGACCACCCTCCATGTGGTCTTCCCGTCTGTGTACCCGTCGGGACAGAGGTGGGCAGCCCGCAGCCCTGCTTAGCTGTGCCCCTGTCCCTGGAGCCAGACGGTGTCTTCACCAGTCACCCAGACCTAAAGCAGAGAACAATGCCCCGTCCCACGCGACCACCCCGCAGCACCCCATCCACAGCTCTGCTGGGCAGAGCGCAGGTCAGTTCCCATTCACCTTCCAGGTTACGGAGCCTAGAGCCCCGAGACATCTGCACCTCTGCCCAGGGCCGGGCTAGTGCTGGCCAGAGGAGCCGCTGCCAAGCCCGGAGGCCAGCGCCACTGCACCTCCCTCCAGCTCAGGAAGCCATGTTCAAACCAGACGAAAAGGAACATGCCATCTTCAAAGCAGGGCTTTGTTAGGGGAGCATCCACGAAGAGCAGGGGCGTGCTGTGATCGTGCAGTAAGCAGACAGACAGACTGCAAGCTTCCAAGCTCCAGGAGTGTCCACTTGGCCAGCAATGCCCTCAACACTGCTAAAATGCAGCACAGCAAGATCGCCTGCTCTCCATCTGACAGGCCACACAGTCTGTGTCATGGCACCGGCAGCAGGCGGCGGCGGCAGGGGATGCTGTGGGAGGGACAGAGCGGCCTACAGGCCGAGGCCTGAGGAAGCTGCCCCAGGACACTTCCTAGCAGAGCAGGGCTGGCCTGTCCTATCAGCTAGCCTCAGAGAGACTGCCACCCGCCCCAAAGCCCTGAGGACCGGCGGGGGAAGTTCAGGGATGTGACATCCCTACCACACCGCTCTTTAGTTTCCTTAAAACCCACAGCCAGAGGAGGACAACAGAAGCGGCGGCATCCATCACACAGCCGCTACAGGGCCCGTCAGGCTCGGAGCGGAGCCGCCAACATCAGGGTCTCGCCCAGGAGTGACCCTGCACCGCAAGGGCACGACTTCTGACCTCGGCAGAGCCAGTGGCAGCCCAAGAGGCCAGGGCCTTCAGCAGAGAGCCGGGCCTTTCCTCCCCTCCCTGCCAGTTCCGAGGCGGCGGGCGGGCCTTCCCACGGTCCCGAGGAGGCGGGCGGGCCTTCCCTCCCCTCCCTGCCGGTCCCAAGGAGGCGGGCCTTCCCACGGTCCCGAGGAGGCGGGTGGGCCTTCCCTCCCCTCCCTGCCAGTTCCGGACAGGCCTTACCTTGCGCTGGCAGAAGGTGGAGCAGTAGTTGACCTTGTGGCACCCGGTGCACTCACTCATGGCTCCCCGGCCACAGTTCACACAGGACTGCTGCAAGGACAGAGAGGCGTCAGCGCCTGGACGCTGGACGCCGCCGCGGCCCCCGCGTCGTCGCTCCCCTGGAAGGTCACCTCGTGACCACCGGGGGCCATGGCAGGCACACCTGAGCTGGGGTGCGGCAGGACACCCCGAGTTCCCGGCGCCCCCCACCGCTTCCCTGGGCCTCTTCACACAGCCTGACAGGACAGGGCTCTCTTCAGCAGCATGCGGGGGTTTTCTGTTCATACTGCAGCTTGTCCATGACTAACTGTTGCAAAACAACAGACGGTGGCCTTTGACAATGGGAAATGTTAACCAACATTTCCCAATGTGGAGAGAACCACTAGCTAAGACCCAGTGCAAGCCAGGGTCGCGTGGACTGCAGGAAGGGCCAGTGCGGTGGGCAGGGGCAGTAGCCTGCTGTGATTGGCACACAGGTAAACCACTTTCACAACGCCAATTAAACCAACTCTATAGCTTTCTTTCATATTCACAGTACACAGCCACTACTTATCAGGTACTGATTTTCACACATGGAAGGGCGTCATTCCCAGTGAAGGTTGCATTGGCGTGAAAGCCGGGCGCCGGTGGTTCACGCCTGTGATCCTAGCTACTCACGAAGCTGAGCTGAGATCTAAGGATCTCGGTTCAAAGCCAGCCTGGGCAGAAAAGTCCACGTGAGACTTTTATCTCCAATTAACCACTCAAAAACCAGCAGTGGCGCTGTGGCTCAAATGGTAGAATGCCAGCCTTGAGTATAGAGACTCAGGGACAGCACCTAGGCCCCACAACTGACAAAAAAGTGTGAACTTCAGGTAGACACTGATGGTTCACACCTGTAAAATATGTTTAAAAAAAATCTGTAAACTAGTAGGGAACTTTCTCCCAGAGGAGAAAGGTCTCAGACTCCGTTCACACCCTCACAGGGGCAGGTAACCTACCACACAGCTCCGTCACAGCTGGACCCAGCCCAGGTCGGCTCACATGCCAGGGCAGGGTCCAGCCCCTCAGGGCTGAAGACCATGGCTGGCCTTGGAATGAGGCTACACTTTATGTGGAGGTCAGGCCCCGGGGAGGGGGGGGTGGGGGTGGACTTTGGGGTCTGGCCCTGGGGAGGGGGCTGGCTTTGGGGCGGGGCAGGAAACACGTGTGGATGGGAGACTCAGAGGGGCTCAGGAACAGGACACCAGCTCACAACCCACGGTCTCAGCTTGGTAAGGTATCTGCTAGAAACGAGTGACAGCTGTAATGGGGGGGGTGCTGGGGAGGAACTGCTTATCAGAACCCTAAATCACTGCTAGCTCCCTGTCTGGGAGGGCCCACAGAGCGAGAGCCGCCTGTTCCAGAGAAGACGCTGGCTGACATCACACCCTGACCCAGCGGAGGAGGTCCCGGGCCACCCGTGATGCCACCAAGGCCAGGGAAATGCGAGGAGCCGCAGTGAGCCGGGGCGGCCTCCTGGCCTCCACACGAAGCCCTGCGTCCACACACAGTGGCACCCAGCAATACCTGCGGGTGCCGAGAGCCCTGGGCCGTGAGGAACGGGCAGATGGAGCGTGTCGGCTCCCGGTGCATGCTGGGGAGATGCTGGTGTCACCTCACACCAGGCTGTGCACGCCCTGCGACCTCTGCCACTTGCGTGGGACCCTGAAGCCCTAAGGAAAGACTTTAAAGCAAACTTTCACTATCACAACGCAGGTGCGCATCCTGGATACGTGCCATGTTCCCGGGTGACCCGCACCCCGCAGGCCCTGTCTGAACTTTCTAGAAGCCTACAGAATCTCACGGGCCAGTCAGTGGCTGTCGGTCATAACGACTCTTGGAGGCCACGCGGCCCGAGCGCTGAGCAGTTCAGAAGCGGCCTGCTGCACAGGGGAGCGGCAGACGCCACTGCCCACCTGCACAGCACCTGCGGCAGCTCCAACGCCAATCCAGCGTGGGAGAAGCACGGAGCACGCGCGCGCGCCGGGCTCCACATACCCCTCTGGGCACTGCTGGTTTGGAAACCAGACAAATTCAACATTATGGGCAATGGAGCAAACTTCCCAAAAGGAGCCAACCAAGAACGGAATGAAGAACTCCAAACGCCTAGTGAGCCTGAGCTGCCACACAGGGGCTCAGGGCCTTGGCTCTGACAACCAGCTATGGCGCCCCGTTGCTCTTGGCCCCTGGACGTCGACTTTATGTCGCTTGATCAAGGGGCTCGGAGGAGCAGTCTGCCTGGGGAGTGCGCTCTCCCCCCCCCTTTTTCCAGAACAGCCACACGACAGCCTATTTCTGCTTCTGGCCCAGGTCCTGTTCAGAACCGCTCAGGTGCCTGGACTCATGCAACTCCGGGCTTTGCCTCTCCCTGAGCGACGCGCCAGGAATGAGGGGTGGAGACCTTCAGGAGGCAAGCAACCCCAGACGCCACAGACAGCACCCCTTACCAAATCCACCTTGAGCATGTGGAGGGCTCAGCTTCTGTCTGCATAGCCTTGCTGGGAGCAGCCGAAGGCCAAGCTGGGAGGTGGCAGCCACAGCCGCAGCCTGGGCTTAGCCTAGACCAGCTTCTGCACCTCTCTAGCTGCGAAGCGGAGGTCATAAACCCAAGTTCAAGTCTCCTGGTCTCTCAAAAGTACATAGGGGCCAGATGTGGTAGCGGTTGCCTGTAAACCTGGCTACTTAGGAGACAGCGATGGGAAGGACTGTGGTTTGAGGCATAATCGGTTATGGCGGCACAAGCCTATCATCCCATGTGTGGTAGGAGCAGGACTGAAGTCCAGAACAGCCGAGGCAAGAGCACTAGACCCTATTAAAAAAACAAGGCAAAAAACCCAACCCACAACGGGAGGCATGGCACCTGCCTAGCGAGCATGAGGCCTTGAATTTAAACCTCAATACTGTCTTCCCCGTCTCCCCTACACACCCCAAAAACACTCATAGAAAATTCTATCATGGTGGCCACACCTGTGACTCCAGCACTCAGGAGGCTGAAGTATGAAGACTGTGAGTTCCAGGCCACTCTGGGCTACATAAGACTAAGAAATCCCAAGGGGCTGGGAAGGTGGCTGAGTGGTAGAGCGCTGGCCTCGCATGCTTGAGGCCCTGGGTTCGATTCCTCAGCACCACATAAGCAGAAAAAGGCAGAAGTGGCACTGTGGCTCAAGTGGTAGAGTGCTAGCCTTAAGCTGAAGAGCTGAGGGACAGCGCCCAGACCCAGAGTTCAGGCCCCACAACCAACAACAAAAAAAAAAAAAAAAAAAGAGAGAGAGAGAAAGAAAGAAAAAAGAAAAGAAAGCCAAGGAAGAAGAATGTAGCTCAAGTTGTGAGCAAAAGCAGCTCAGGGACAGAGCCCAGGCCCTGAGCTCAAACCCCAGGACTGGAAAAAAAAAAAAAAAAGCGAAAAGAAAACCCAACATGCCAGGTATGTGTGCACACCTGGGCACACCTGTGTGCATGTGTGAGCTAAGCCCACTTCACCGAGGGGAAGGGCATGTGAAGTGGACCAGGAACACACGCAGGGCCCAGAGGACCCAGCCCCATGGAGCACAGCCAGAGCCACAGCTGCGCCCCCTGGGCACTGACCACGCACCCGGGCCTCACCAGGCTGTCTGCCGAGCAACCTCCAGTGCTGGACAGACGGGGCCAGGGGAAGGCCAGCTTTCAAGGTCGTAGTCCCCTGACCCCAGGAGGTCGCGGTCCCCTGACCCCCAGGAGGTCATGGTCCCCTGACCCCCAGAAGGTCGCAGTCCCAGGCCCATAGGAGGTCACGGTCCCCTGACCCCAGGAGGTCGCGGTCCCAGGCCCCCAGGAGGTCGCGGTCCCCTGACCCCAGGAGGTCGCGGTCCCCTGGCCCCCCAGGTCTGTGCTGCCAGTGACCCTCACCATCCACATCTGTTTGCTGGGGGATGCAACTCAGGGGGCCGGCTGCTCACAGCAGCACACATGCTGCAGGAGGCAGCGTCCCCGGGGAACACACAGGGGGCTCCCCATCTTTACCAGCCTTGCATCCTGGCCCTGCT
>NW_012267382.1:564746-567568 GCF_000151885.1 Dipodomys ordii
ACACATGCTGCAGGAGGCAGCGTCCCCGGGGAACACACAGGGGGCTCCCCATCTTTACCAGCCTTGCATCCTGGCCCTGCTCACAGCAGCACACACGCTGCAGGAGGCAGCGTCCCCGGGGAACACACAGGGGGCCCCCCATCTTTACCAGCCTTGCATCCTGGCCCTGCTCACAGCAGCACACAGCACGTGTGCGCTCCGTGAGGGCAGGGGCTCACGCACGGCGAAGCTCCTGGGGAAACCCCACGCCCACACCACTTCCAGCCCCGAGGCTGAAGCCACGGGAGAGAATCTCCCGGCTGGTATTACTTGGCTCCCTGGTGTGGGAGGAAACTCGCATGACCTTACGGCCTGTGTAGAACTTCCTCGTTCCTGGCCCAATGCCTGCCCGACCTGTCCTTCCTCCCACCACACGGCTGATGTGGACAGCTCCCTCGGAGCCTCAGGGTCCTCTGTGCCGCTGCACTTCGGGCCTGGGTCCCAAGGACGGTTCCCGAGCACAGGCTCCGGCTCCTGTGCCCCTGCGGCCACTCCGCTGGCTTTCTGCTGGACACTGCACCCTGACGTCCAAACACATCTGCTGTTCCGTCCTGCTTATCCCTGCAGAACTAATTATACACAATGCAAAATCTCCATGATTAAAGTCAGTAAATATCCCCTTGGTGAGCTCCAGTTGAGCTCAATACAGTGCTTTAAAAAAAGATGTATTCTATGGCGTTTATTATTAATATATGCCAATAGGGAGAGCAGGAAGGGCCAGAGGGCAGAGGGGCTGGCAGCTATGCCATTCAACTTGATTTCTTTCTTTCTTTTTTCTTTTGGGTTGGTCGTGGGGCTTGAACTCTGGGCCTGGGCACTGTCCCTCAGCTCTTCAGCTCAAGCAGCATTCTACCGCTTGAACGACAGCGCCACTTCCTACTTTTTCTCAATAGTTTACTGAAGATTAGTCTCACAGACTTTCCTGCCTGCTCTGGCTTCGGAGTAGCTAGGATTACAGGCGTGAGCCACTGATGCCCAGACCCCAGCTGCACTTTTAATACCAGTTAATCTTTAAGCATCAGTGTCACAGCAGACCCTTCAAGAGACTAAGACATACTTGTCACTTTCACAAGCACCAAGGCCACCTGGGCTGTGTCCTCCACGGCGCCCTTCCTGCCTACTTCTCACCCCCACTGACACAGCACAGAGCACCAGGCAGGCCCTCCCACATTCCTGAGATCTCACAGGGCTGGCTGGCTCTCAAAGGGTTTGAGTCCTAACTCAGAGCCACCATATTACTGGAGCCAGTGACCGAGCTCCTATCCATCAGGGGAACTGCCCACTGCCATCGTCATCCTCTTGACTGAAACACCGGGTATAGGGCGGCTTACCAGAGGCAGGCAGCAGCTGGACCCGAGCCTTCCCGTGAGGCCAAAGACTGAAGTACTGGGCAAGCCTCCCAGCACCTGCTCCCGAGCTGGCAGGGCTTGGAGGTCAACAGCTGTGCGAGAGGGGTCAGTGGATGCCCCCACTGTACAGATCCCAAATAGGGGTGTGCCGTCAGGACCCGGATGCGAGGGGCCGGACGGGGGCCCGCTCTCACAGAACCCAACACCTCTCAGGGGATACACAAAATCTAACAGAAATGCACCTCCACCACCCGGTAAACTACAATGCCCAATAAATAATCAGAAATGATCAGTTATGAGACACGTAAGACACAAAAGAGTACCCATAGGAGGAGACGGACGCGGACATCAACAGAACCTGAGAAGGCCTGGATGCTGGACTAGCCAAGACGTCACTGCCTGAAGACTGCTGGGAAGAAAGGTCTGTGAGACTCTTATCTCCAATAGCAGCAAAAGGCTGCAAGTGGAGCTGTGGCTCAAGGGGTAGAGCACTAGCCTTGAGTGAAAAAGCTAAGGGACAGCGCCGGGTCCATTGTGTCGGGCAGGTAAAGTAACAGAGGAGACATAGTGATTGGGACACATTGTAAACACACATGGAGAGATGTAAAATGGGCTCCCCTGCTGTGTCATGAATGGAATCAACTAAGGAAGAGATATCTTCCCCACCCGCCTGCAGGCTGCTTCAGTACCAGACACAGGACATGGGTTTTTTTTTGCCGGTCATAGGACTTGAACTCTGAGCCTGGACGCTGTCCCTCAGCTCTTCAGCTCAAGGTGAGCGCTCTACCACTTGAGCCACAGCGCCACTTCTGGTTTTCTGGTGGTTAATTGGAGATGAGGGACTCATGGACTTTCCTGCCCGGCCTGGCTTTGAACCGTGATCCTCAGATCTCAGCCTCCTGAGTAGCTAGGATGACAGGCGCGAGCCTCGGTGCCCGGCTTCCTCACCTCTTTTTATTTCTTGTATTCGGAGACAGTTTGCTAAACCTCCCAGGATGACCTCTACACCCTGAGCTACTCCAGAGTAGCTGGGATTGCAGGTAGGTGCCATATATCCACACATTGTTTTTGTGTGCTCTTTTGTTTTGGGCTGTGCTGGGAATCTAACCCAGGCCCTGGCCAAGCTACCAGGAGAACCCTGCACCACGAGTGATATCCATGGCCCCAGAGAAGTTTAAAGCAAACAAGCAGATAAGGAAAAAGGCAATTCCTATTAGATATTAGCACAAAGGGTGCTGGCTAGGAGAGCGAGAGCATCTTCAAAGTGCTGGGTGAAAAAGTGCCAACTCAGGACCATATACCTAAAAATAAAAGGAAATAGACACCTTCCCAGGGGGAGGCCTGCCTGCCGCTCTCCTCCGGGCTGGTGCTGTCTATGGCTGGCTTCGGCTCATGCTTTCTGTCTCTGTAACTTTTTTTTTTTTTGGTCCGGTC
>NW_012267382.1:567743-571179 GCF_000151885.1 Dipodomys ordii
TCTTTTTGCTTATGTGGTGCTGAGGAATCGAACCCAGGGCCTCATGCATGCAAGGCAAGCGCTCTACCACTGAGCCACCTTCCCAGCCCCTCACTGTCACTTTTTTTTTTTATTTGTTGGTTGTGGGGCTTGAACTCAGGGCCTCTGTGCTCAAGGCTGGCGCTCTACCGCTTGAGCCACAGCGCCACCGCCTGTCTCTCACCTTCTCATAAGCACTGAACCGCTTAGTGACTTCTCTTTGCTGTTTTAAGACTTCAAACAGAATTCCGGTCTGGTTCTGACAGAGTTTGGTCTGCCCAGGAGGCAGAAGCAATGGGTCCAGCAGGAAGGTTAATGCTACAGACAGCTCTTCCCCTGGAAGAGCCGAGCAGTGCTAGGAACGGTTTTGGCCTAATAGCATTACTGGACATTAAAGTCCACACTGAGTAAGTCTTTCTTTTTCTTTTTCTTCTTTTGTTTTTTTTTTTGGATTGGCCATGGGCTTAAGGTGCTGTCCCTGAGCTGTTTTGCTCAATGCTAGCACTTCACCATTTTGAGCCACAGCACCTTTTCCAGTTTTCTGGTAGTTAATTGGAGATAAGCTATCAGACTTTCTTGCCCTGGCTGGTTTTGACCGGGGGTCCTCAGAGCTCAGCTAGGATTACAGGTGTGAGCCGCCGGCGCCCGGCTTCCTTTTCTCTTTTTTGGTGGTGATGGTACTGCGGCTTGAACTCAGAGCCATGTGCTGTGCACTCTTGCTCAGCTGTTTTGCTCACAGCTGGCATTCTACTGTAACTCCTGTTCCGGCTTTTTTCTTGGGGAAGAGGGATGTTGGTATTAGGGCTTGAACTCAGGTCCAGGGCTCTGTCCCTTAGCTTTTTCACTCAAGGTTGGACTTCTACCACTTGAGCCAAAGCTCTACTTCCAGCTTTTTGCTGCTAACTGGAGGTAAGAATCCAAAGACTTTCTTGCCTAGGCTGCCTTCAAACCAGGTCCTCAATCTCAACCTCCTGAGTAGACAGGATTACAAGGGTGAGCCGCCAGCGCCCCCCGCTCTATTCTGGCTTTTGCCTTCTTCTAGAGGTAAGTTTTCAACAATTTGTCTGCCTGGGCTGGCTTCAAATCATGATCCTCAGATCTCAGCCTTCTGAGTGGCTAGGATTATAGATGTGAGCCATTGGTGCCTGGCAAAATCAAGTGTATCTGGAATATTCACCAAGAAAGAGAACAGTCTTAGACACAAAACAAGTCCAGTCTCATTCATTTAAAAGCACAGCATAATTCTTCCACTGAGGATGGCTGGACAGGAGGATCACAGAGCTGTGTTTGAGGTAGCTAGCTACACAGCCAAGACCCTGTCTCAACACAACAAACAAACAATACATGCATTTAAATTATTACACAGCATATTGTCTCCTGGAGGTAAGAAAGGACAAGAAGTCTGTCAGATGGGGCTGTGCCCAAGATTGAGAACACCGGCCTAGCAAACACAAGGCCAAGTTCAAACCCCAGCACCCCGCCAAAAAAAATCTACAAAACCCTCTATACTTTTAAATCATCCAGGTCAAAACAAAACCTGGAGACCCACATCGCGCTATCAGTTTATTTTCAACAAATCTCCTCAGGCAGCTCACGTGAAGAGGGAACATTGCCGGAGCAAGGGTCAGGACAGGAGCGCTCACTCCACGAGGTCAGAGCTGACAGAAACCCGGAGAGCCCGGTGTGGCGCGGGGGCTGCTGGGAGGAGGCTCGCTGTGTCCAGTGACACGGATACGAGCCTCCCTGACCGCACGCAAAGGCTCAGGCATTTCATTCTGCATAAACTTCACCTCTACTTTTTAGAGTCCATCAATACGCCATTATCTTTGGGCATCAGGATGGAAGGAGTTTGGGGTTCTTTTCTTTTTAATAAGCTTGTCTATTTCCCACAAATGTCAGCATGGGTTTTGCACTAATCTAGAAGTGCAGGGGTGTGGGGGTGGGGGTGGGGGGGTACACATATGCTGGCAAAAAGCCAGGACATTGTACATGCTAGGCACGCCTTCTACCACTGAGTCACACTTACCCTGAAATTACACTTTTGAAAAAAATATTTTAAGTCTTCTTTACCATTAAAAAAAAAAAGTAGAGCTGGGCGCTGGTGGCTCACGCCTGTAATCCTAGCTACTCAGGAGGCTGAGATCTGAGGATCGTGGTTCAAAGCCAGCCCGGGCAGGAGAGACCGTGAGACTCCTATCTCTAATAAACCACCAGAAAACCGGAAGTGGCGCTGTAGCTCAAGTGGTAGAGCGCTATCCTGGAGCTGAAGAGCTGAGGGACAGCGCCCAGGCCCAGAGTTCAAGCCCCACGACCGACAAAAAAAAAAAAAAGTAGAGCTGGGAGCTGGTGGCTTGCGCCTGTAATCCTAGCTATTCAGGAGGCCGAAGAGTCCGTGAGACTCTTATCTCAAATTAACTACTAGAAAAATGGAAGTGGTGCTATGGTTCAAGCGGTAGAGAGCTTGTCTTAAGCTGAAGAGCTGAGGGAGAGTTCAAGCCCCACAACTGATCAAAAAAAAAAAGTAGAAAACATTTTTTCCTTGAAAACCAACTCATTACATATTAAAAACATTCAGATAAGCTGGGCGCTGGTGGCTGACGCCTGTAATCCCAGCTACTCAGGAGGCTGAGATCTGAGGATCTTGGTTCAAAGCCAGCCCAGGCAGGAAACTCCATGACACTCTTATCTCCAATAAACCACTAGAAAACCAGAAGTGGCACTGTGGCTCAAGCAGTAAACTTGCCTTGAGCTGAAGAGCTGAGGGACAGCGCCCAGGCCCAGAGTTCAAGCCCAACAACCGACCAAAAAAATAAAATGAAATAAAAACAAAAACATTCAGAGGGGCTGGTAGGTGGCTCAGTGGTAGAGTGCTTGTCTTGCATGCATGAGGCCCTGGGTTCAATTCCTCAGCACCACATAAACAGAAAAAGGCGGAAGTGGCACTGTGGCTTAAGTGGTAGAGCTCTAGCCTTGAGCTGAAGAGCTGAGGGACAGCACCCAGGCCCAGAGTTCAAGTCCCACACTGACCAAAAAAAAAAACAAAAAACATTCAGAGTCCTGCACCAATAGCTCATGTCTATAATCCCACTTATTCAAAAGGCTGAGATCTGAGGATCATGGTTTATCAAAAGCCCAGGCAGAAAAGTTCATTCAAAAGACCCTTTTTTTTTTTTTTTGGCCAGTCCTGGCTTGAACTCAGGGCCTGTGTGCTGTCCTTGAGCTTCTTTTGCTCAAGGCTAGCATTCAACCACTTGAGCCACAGCATCACTTCTGGCATTTTTCTGTGTATGTGGTGCTGAGGCATTGAACCCGGGGCCTGGTGCCTGCTGGGCCCGCGCTCCACCGCTGAGCCGCCCCCCAGCCTCCCTGAGCTTTTGAACTCAAGGCTCCGTTTCACTGTTTTTCAAGCTTCCACCCA
>NW_012267382.1:571788-584663 GCF_000151885.1 Dipodomys ordii
CTGGGAGGGACTTCCCCACCCCTCCTCCATGCCAGCCTCCCCCTCCTCCATGCCAGCCTCCCCCTCCTCCATTCCAGCCTCCCCCCTCGCTAGTGGGTTCAACGCCAGAGTGCTTCAGAATCCAACCTCTTCTCCAGTGTACTGAGTCTGGTGATCCTTGCCCTCTATCCTGTACTTAGGTTTTTACCCTCAGTCTAAAACCTTGGACAAAACGAAGCCAAAGAGGACCGGGGTACAGCTCTGTCGCAGAAAACCGACCTGACAATCTGAGGGCGCTAGAGGAAGTCATGGGAAATCCTCTTGGTCACGATGCGTGTGACCTTCTGCCCGGGGTGGCTGACTGGACAGAAAGCTCTAGGCACCCACGCACCAGTGCCTGCGTGCTTCCCTGAACTTAAATTTCTTGTTCTACTACATAAAGACAACCTGGAAGTATGAATGCCTGTGAGCAGTGTGTATTCAAAGGGAAAAAACCCAACGACAAATGGCCTTTACTTTTGCAGCCAGCCAACTTCTTCACAAAAACAGGACATTTTAGAAACAGTCCACCCAGGCCCCGTCGGGAGGGCCTCAACTGTGGTGATTTTCCAGGGTTTCAGTCTCGGGGGCAGCAAAGCAGTGAGCCTCGTTGGCCAACGTGGAAACCACAGGCCGGCCCGGGGCTCCTGGGGGACAGTGGACACGGCCACACATCGGAGCTCGCGTTACCTCTTTCCGCTCGGCATCGGCCTGCATTCTGGCCTGGGTCGCGGCGGCCTCACGGCAGGAGCTGGCCTGCTTGGCCTGTTCAAACACTGTCTTCAGCTGCTGTGCAGTGCTGAGCAGAGAGTTGACCATCTCTTCCAGGTACAACCAGCTCCGTGGTTCTGACATCTCCAGCCCATTGACCACCGTGGGGGAGACAGCTTTGGTGGGGGTGGAAGGCGGCACTGCTAGGGCAGGCAGGGATGTCAGGACTGGAACGTGTAGAACGGAGGATAAACCAAGATATTAGCAACTCCCAAGCTTCCGGACAGCCTGCACCAAGCACGCTCCCATGTGGGAACAGAGGGTGAGAGGAACAGCGGAAGACCGCTGCCGAGGCTCCGCCGTCCTGCCCCCCCTGCACCTTCTCAGCGCTGCCAGCAACAAGCCCAAGACAGGCCCTCAGCTGACACAAGGCCAAGAACCCCGTGTCCACAGACACCTACCTGGGGCAGGGCGACCGTGAAGCAAGCACTAACCCAAGTCTGTTTCCTTACATGTCCAAGGAAGGAAAACCTTTCATGTTTTGTTTCCTATTTTTGGCTTCTTTTTTAAAGACAGAAGGGTCTCCCTTTACAGCCCCGACTGGCCCTGAACTCCCAGGCCTCCTGGGATTGCAGGTGCGCACGCTGGGCAGAGTGGCCAGCGGCAGCTCTGTCTCCTGCGGTGAAGCAGGAGGCCCTGGTGCACACGGCGGGCGGGTGTGAGAGGGCATCCGGAGCTCCCCGCGGGCGGGCGGGCGCGGCGGGGAGGGGGATGCACACCACTCACCCAGGGGCAGGCCACCCTCACTAGGCACAGGTAAGCGCCTGGTGTCACAGCCCAGGTGAGGGCCACTCTAGACAAGGGCTCCGGGCAGCCTCCACAGCAGGGTGTCTGGAGGCAGGAAGGCACACACGGAGGGCTGAGCTCAGAAAGCAAGCGCAGCCCTGAGGCTGGGCACCTCCTGTCACAGCTACAGCAGCTGATGCTCATTTCCTGAGTCTCCCGTGATCCTTGTGTTTCAGGAAAAGCACAGTAGAGCAAGATGAAGAGTATCTGCAATTTACTATCAAATAGCTCAAGGGAGAGAGTTCCTTACACATAGTTGATCTTTTGTTGTACATCTGAGATCATTTCTATAAAGAAGTTCTTAAGCTGGGCACTGGTGGCTCACACCTGCAATCTTGGTTATTCAGGAATCTGAGATCTGAAATCACAGTCCAAAGCCAGCCTGGGCAGGAAAGTCTATGAGACTCTTATCTCTAATTAACTCTAAAAATCCAGAAGTGGGGCTGTGACTCAAGTAGTAGAACCTAAAAGCTCAGAGAAAAAGTCTATGCTCTGAGTTCAAGCCCCAAGACTGGTGCGCGCACACACTTGCACACACACACACAGAGGTACTTGGATGTTAACAAAATTTCTGGAGGTGGGGTTCCCTCCTGAGTTCATGATGAGCAGCGGACAAGCCCTGCACCACACAGCCCACGGCAGACAAGGTGCAGCCTGTGTGAGCCAGAAGGACAGAAGTTTGGTCAAGGTGGGAGGGACTTTTAAAAACTTACATTGTGGGGCTGGGAAGGTGGCTCAGTGGTAGAGCACTTGTCATGCATGCTCAAGACCCTGGGTTCGATTCCTCAGCACCACATAAGCAAAAAGAAAAAAAACGGAAGTGGCGCTGTGGCTTAAAGTGGTAGAGTGCTAGCCTTGAGCTGAAGAGCTGAGGGACAGCACCCAGACCCAGGGTTCAGGCCCCACGACCGGACCCAAAAAAAAAAAAAAAAACTTACATTGTTCATAACACTAGAAAATGTAAAACTGCAAGCTGGGTTCTGGAGGCTGGTGCCTGTCATCCTAGGGACTCAGGTGGATGAGATTCAAAGATCACGGTTCAGAGCCCAGTAAAGGAAAGGCTTGAGGCTTTCCTCTCCAATTAATCATCCAAAACTCAGAAAAGGAGCTGTGGCCCAAATGGTAGAATGATAGCCTTCAGTAAAAAAGCTTGGGGACGGGCTGGGAAGGTGGCTTAGTGGTAGAGCGCTTGCCTTGCATGCATGAGGCCCTGGATTCGATTCCTCAGCACCACATAAGCAAAAAAAAAAAAAAAAAAAAAAAGCCGGAAGTGGCGCTGTGGCTCAAGTGGTAGAGCGCTAGCCTTGAGCTGAAGAGCTGAGGGACAGCGCCCAGGCCCAGAGTTCAGGCCAGCCTTGAGCTGAAGAGCTGAGGGACAGCGCCCAGGCCCAGAGTTCAGGCCAGCCTTGAGCTGAAGAGCTGAGGGACAGCGCCCAGGCCCAGAGTTCAAGCCAGCCTTGAGCTGAAGGGCTGAGGGACGGCGCCCAGACCCAGAGTTCATGACTGACTCTAGTCCCCCGCCAAAAGTAAGAGTTGAGGTCTTCAGAATGGTACATGCTTAGGCTGGGATGCAGCTTGCCTAGCAACTGCATGGTCCTGGGTCTGATCGATCCTCAGTACTGACAAAGAATGGTGCATGCTTGCAATCCCAATGTGGTCAGAGGTGAAAGTCCAAGGCCAGTCCAGGCAAAAGTGGAGACCCTGTGTGGAAAAACTAACTAAAGCCGAAGAAGTGGGGCTGAGTTCAAGAACTAGAGGCCATGCGTTCAAACCTGGGTATCACCAAAATTTTTTTTTAATAAAAAATAAATAGCTGGGTGCCAGCAGCTCACTCCTGTAATCTTTGATACTCAGGAGGTTGAGATCTGAGGATCATGGTTCAAAGCCAGCCCAAGCTGAAAAGTCCATGAATCTTTCCTCCAATTAATCATAAGAAGCTGGAAGCAGTATTAATCATATGATTAATTAATCAATCATAAGAAGGGTCAAGTAGTAGAGTGTTATCCTTAGACAAAAAAAGTTCAGGGACAGCACCAAGGCCCTGAGTTCAAGCCTGAGGATTGGAACTAAACAAACACACAAACAAACAAAGCATAGTCAAGTGAAAACCCAGGTCAAAGTACACACAGAATGGCGAGCTCTCTGCCGTGAAGGCATGGGCATCACACGGTCACTCTGCAGCTCCGGACCCAGGGGTGTGGGTCCTCTACGAACACCTCCTCTTCCCAGAGGACCTGGCGATACCTACGTTAGGCCTCAAAGGAGTTTTGGTGTTTATGGGAGCTGCCTGACACTAGACCCAAGAGGGCTCACAAACAAGTGATCAGGGAGCCGATGTGTAGTAAAACGCTCTTTACACACAGGTAGGCTTCTGGTCAGCCCTGACCTGCGCTTCAGCAGAAAAGCAAACAGCAACAGAGGTGGTGAGATCGACCAGGACACACCGCACATGTATGTGCAAATGGATAAAGAAATCCCCCTTACTTAACTAACGTGAGCTAATGAGAAGAAGAAAGGAAAACCAAACAGCCCAGGGCTGGGGCTGGAGCTGGTGGCAGAACCCTTGACAGCATGTGAGTCCTGAGGGTGACCCATGCGTGAACTCTGTCAGACTCACCTATTTTGGGATGTGACGTTGGCAGAGCGGCTTCTGGGAACGGGGCGATCTGGCAGCTGTCCTGAAAGCCGGGGTAGTGAGGCTCAGGGTGGCCGACCCTGCACGGGGGCTGCACCCCGGCCTCCTGCACTGGAGAGAGAGCGACAGGAGGCTTCAGCCACGCAGACACCACAGGTCCTGGCCACAGGTACTTGGATGACGTGAGGGAGTGTGGATAGTCAGAAGACCACACATGAGGATTTCGCCTGTTTCACGCACTTTCCTCACACGGCTCCTGCAAAGGGGCCGGGACTCTACTCCTGTGAGACAGCGCTGCACCCAAGCGGGAATTGGCAGACCAGCTTGGCAGACGCGGCTCTGTCACAAATGATCAGGTCCCACACCACGTGCCTGCCACACGCACTCATCTGATTTCTGCTGGTCAGCAGCAGACAGCTGCTCAAAGTGCCTCCCACGGTACCAGTAGCAGACAAGGCCCACCGTGTGGAGCCAGGAGACCGGGGCTGCACACAGGTCAGACAGTGGTCCACCACTCACCCGTGGCTCCAGCGAAGACATCGCCCTGGGTGGGACCCTCTGATATGACAGCAGTGGCCTCCACAGCGGAAGCCCGGTCGAAGGTCAGTGCCCCAGAGGTAGTGATCTGTCCTGAGGGCGTCACAGTGACTGGAAAGCAGAAGTGCATTTGACACTCAGCCAGGCCTCATCTACTCCAGGACGCAGAGCTCTGAGGATTGCAGTTCAACACCAGTGGACACAGAAGTCTCATCTCTAATTAAATCCCAAAAAAGTCAGAAGTGGAGGGAGGTGTGGTAAGTGGTAGAATGCTAGCTTTGAGCAAAAAGGCTCAGGGACGGAGCCCAAGCCTGGAGCTCCAGCTGCAGGAGGGGCACCAAAATAAATGAGAAGAAAAGGCTCTAATCAGGGCTGTGCTCATCAGCGGTCCAGCCTGCGACCTTCAGCCTTCACCGCCTCCTCTCCTCCTGCTCTCAGCCCAGGAGATGCTGACTGGCCCTCAAGATGGGCAGACCTAGAGACCACCAGTGTGGGGACCGCCAGGCCCTGCAGGGACACATGGCTCCAAAGGCTGAGGTCTGACCAAGGCCTTTTCTTTTTCCCACACATCTGGGGTTTTTGTTGTTTGTTTTTGTTTTGTTTTGTTGGTCAGTCATGGGGCTTGAACTCTGGGCTTGGGTGCTGTCTCTGCGCTCTTCAGCTCAAGGCAAGCGCTCTACCACTTGAGCCACAGCGCCACTTCCAGTTTTCAAGTGGTTTATTGGAGATAAGAGTCTCACGGACTTTCCTGCCTGGGCTGGCTTTGAACCATGATCCTCAGATCTCAGCCTCCTGAGTAGCTAGGATTACAGGCGTGAGCCACCGGTGCCCGGCTGTTTTGTTTTGTGCCAGTCCTGGGGCTTGAACTCAGCCTGGAAGCTGTCCCTGAGCTTTTGTGTTCAAGGCTAACACTCTACCACTTAAGCCATAGCTCCACTTCTGACTTTTTTGGTAGTTAACTATAGAGATGAGAGTCTCACAGCCTGTCCTGCCTGGGCTGGCTTTGAACTGCAACCCTCAGATCTCAGCCTCCTGAGTAGCTGGGATTTCAGGTGTGTGCCACCAGCGCCCAGCCATTCTGTGGTTAAGCGAGCCAGATTTCCCTTCTGGTTCCTTGATTCTCCTGATCAGTTCACAGGCAACAGGAAGTACTCAAACTGGACCCAAAAAGAGGCTTCATGACAACGACACTTCTATGAAAGGCTGCCCAAAGCTACTGGGGGCTCAGGCTGGCAAGTCTCCAGGAGAGAGCGGCCCTCCCATGCACCATCCACCATCCAGGAGAGAGCGGCCCTGCCAGCCCCACCCACCATCCAGGAGAGAGCGGCCCTGCCAGCCCCACCCACCATGGGGCGCTTGCTGAGGACAAGCTCTGCCAGAGGAGGCTAGTGGGCCCCGGGG
This sequence comes from Dipodomys ordii, assembly GCF_000151885.1. Classification (NCBI taxonomy): domain Eukaryota; kingdom Metazoa; phylum Chordata; class Mammalia; order Rodentia; family Heteromyidae; genus Dipodomys; species Dipodomys ordii. The sequence goes on from NW_012267382.1 coordinate 577,937, forward strand.
CCTCCATGTGGACGCCCTGGGGGGGTGGGGGGGACTGGTAAGAGCCTATGATGAGAAACACCGCACCAGGCAGGTGAGGAGCAAGCCAGGGAGGGAGGGGGTGTGTGCACCCCCATGGGAGGGAGGGAGGGAGGGGGGTGTGCACCCCCACAGGAGGGAGGGAGGGAGGGTGTGCACCCCCACGGGAGGGAGGGAGGGGGGTGTGCACCCCCACGGGAGGGAGGGGGGTGTGCACCCCCACGGGAGCCACCGCCCAGTAGCCCACGCACAGCGGGGCTAACCGCCTCCCTAGCTCCTCAGCAAGTGCTTCAGACAAGCTACTCTACTCGGAGTAAGCCCATCTGCTCCCCTCAGAAGAGGCGTGGCTTTGGTGAAACTCACAGGTGGTGGCTGCCGTGGCTGGGAGCAGAGTGATGTTCTTGGGGGACTCTTTCTTCATGGGCGTGGTGGGCAGTTCATTTTCCTTCTTGCGCCTTTTGTAAGGAACAAACAGCCTCACGGGACCACTCTGAGGGAGAAAGCCAGCGTTGGCCAGTGGCCATCAAGCCTCGGGGCAGGGGAGGGTGCGTGCTCGACTCTTCTCAAGCACATTCTCCCAATTCTCCCGAGGAAAGCCCACTCCTGCCCCTCAAAGACAGAATGCTTTCCAAAGCAACCGTGAACAGTACTGCCAGACAAGACAGCACCGCGGACACATGGGGCCTTAGGGTTCCTAGAAGGGAAGAAGAAGTGGAACCAAATGGGGAACAAGAAACACCACATCCCAGGCCACAGCTGCCGGTGACGCCTGTCATCCTCCGCTCAGTGAGAAGACAGCCTGGGAAGGCCAAGCAGCAGAAACAGAATCACAGGGCTGCCCTGCACAAGAGGGCCGCCCTGCACAAGAGACGCAGAAGGCCACCAGACAAGGGTCCCCCAAACCAGGCCCCGAGTTCAAGCCCCATGACCAAAAAAAAGTTTCACAGACGCTTCTGCCCAGGCTGGCTTCAAACTGCAATCCTCAGATCTCTGCCGCCTAAGCAGCTAGGATTACAGGTGTGAGCCACCAGCGTCTGCCTCCTGTTTTTTTCCAGAACTAGGAACTGAATCCAGGGTTTTCTGTGTGCTAAGCCTTCTTACCTGCTGAGCTTTACCTCCCGCTCTTTGAGCTGCCCAAACGCAAGTAGCTGGATTGCGGGCCTGCACTCCCATACCCTACTCTCCACGCTTGCGATGATTCCCTGAGCACACCTAGAAAGTTCCTTGAAGGCTTTGTTGGTTAAACCCTGCACCTTGGACTCTTAGGCTGCACCCGAGCCTCTTCTGCTATTCATGGTCCATGCTTCCTACTTCTCTGTACATCTTAAATTTCTCGTTAAAAAACATTCACTGGGAGAGGGTGATACTGTCCACAAAGAAATGCACTCTTTACCTGGCTTGCGTAACTGTAGCCCTGTGTACAGCATGTTTATAATAACAATTAAAAACATCAAAAAACAAAAAACCAGACATTGAGCAGGACGTACTATAGCAGCAGTGGGTATTAAGGCCCAGGGGCTTCCTGCTGGGGGCGCTGTTGGGATAACAGATCTTCCCCTGCAGAGAGCAGATGCTCCCAGGGCTGGGCAGGGAGAAGAGCCATCGGTGGCTGGCCATCCTGGCCCTGGCTAAGCTGGGTCTGCACGAGGCCGGAAGGAGCCGCGGCTGTGCTGCTGCCCTGTGGGAGTCGGTGCTCTGCTGGGGAGGGGAGGGTACTGGCACCTCGAGCGGCCTCAAGTGGCTGCTTTCTATAATCCTCCCAGCCACACCAGGTATTTCTCTGGGAGCAGACCGATGGTGGCATCACACCCCCAAGTGGAAGCCAAGATTTAAACAACCTGTTAAGGACCAACTTACTGATTCTGTGTTTAAAGAACCTTTTGTTATCAAACCTAAAAAACTCTGGGTCAAATCCTAAATAATGAAGATAGTCCACCTAGACAGCTTTCCTCTTATGTTTAGATCTTTGATCCAATTTAAACTACATTTGTGCAAAGTGTGAAGTTTGGGCCAAAGCTCAGTCCTTTGACAGCATCGAGGTGCCAACACTACTTGCTAGAACTCCTGTCTTGGTAAGCAACTAGACTCTGATCTCTTCTTTATAGCCTTCAAGTCTCCCCTGTGGGTACCATACTGTCCTGGTTACTGTAATGACAGCAAGTTTTAAAACCCCTGAATTGTGATTTTTTTCCAATGTTAGATTTCTTTTTCAAAATTATTTTGGTGGGGCTGGGAAGGTGGCTCAGTGCTTGCCTTGCATGCCTGAGGCCCTGGGTTCGATTCCTCAGCACCATGTAAGAAAAAAGCCGGAAGTGGTGCTGTGGCTCAAGTGGTAGAGTGCTAGCCTTGAGCTGAAGAGCTGAGGGCCAGTGCCCAGGCCAGGAGTTCAGGCTCCACGACAGGACCCCCCCCCAAAAAAAAAGAACAAAAAAAATCAAAACTATTCTGGCATTTCTCTTGGCACCAATGGCTCACACCCGTAATCCTAGCTACCTGGGAGGCAGAAATCAGGAGACTAGGTGTGTCAAGGCAGGCCAGGGAAAGTTTGCAAGACTATCTCAACAGAAAAAGCTGGCATGGTAGAGAACAGTCCATCATACTGCTGTTAGCATGGACCCTACTTCAAAAATAAGTACCGGGGCTGGGATTGTGGCTCAGTGGTAGAGTGCTGGCCTAGCATACATGAAGCCCTGGATTCAGTTCCTCAGTACCGCATACACAGAAAAAGCCAGAAGTGGTGCTGTGGCTCCAGTGGGAGAGTGCTAGCTTTGAGCAAAAAGAAGCTCAGGGTCAGCGCCCAGGCCCTGAGTTCAAGTCCCATGACCAGCAAAAATAAATAAATAAGTACATACAGAAACACAGCTTAAATGGTAAAGTACATTCTTAACAAGGAGGAACCCAGTTCAAGTCCCAGTACAGAGAGAGAGAGAGAGAGAATAGCAGATGCTTACTGTTTTGTCTTGTTTTTAAAACACAAGGTCTGTAGTGTTCAGGTGTGTGTTGGGCAGTACCTAGGCCCTCACACATATTAAGCTAGTCCGCTTACTGTGAGTCACACTCCTAGGCTAAGGCTTAAATTTTATTTTAATTTTAAAATGAGGGGCTGAGAGGTAGGTCAGAAATAAAGCGCTTGCCGAACAAGTACAACATTTTAGGGTCAATCCTCAGCATCAAAACACACACACACACACACACACACACACACAATCCTCAGCATCAAAACACACACACACACACACACACACACACACAAGCCCATATTATAGTATTTGCTACTAAGTAACTAAAATCTTAGAACCATAGTTCAAAGCCAGCCTGGGCAGATTTTTTTTTTTTTTTGGTTGGTCATGGGGTCTGAACTCTGGGCCTGGGTGCTGTCCCTCAGCTCTTCAGCTCAAGGCTAGTGCTCTACCACTTGAGCCACAGCACCACTTCCGGCTTTTTTTCTGTTTGTGTAGTGCTAGGGAATAGAACCCAGGGCCTCATGTGTGCAAGGCAAACATTGTACCACTGAGCCACCTTCCTAGCCAGCAGATCTTACCTCTAAATAAACAGGAAAAAAATTATAAATGGAGTAGAGTACCTGCTGTGAGCAGATAAAGCTGAATGAGAACTCAAGGCAATGAGCTCCCCATTACCAGCAAATAAGTAAAAAACATTTTCTTTTTTTTTTTTGGGTGGGTTGTGGGTCTTGAACGTTGGGCCTGGGCACTGTCTCTAGGCCCTTCAGCTCAAGGCTAGCACTGTACCACTTGAGCCCCAGCGCCACTTCCTGTTTTCTGGTGGTTTATTTGAGGTAAGTCTCATGGACTTTGCTGCGGGTGCTGACTTTGAACTGCCAAACTCAGATCTCAGCCTCAGGAGTAGCTAGGATTACAGGTGTGAGTCACTGGTGCCCAGCTTTCTTTTTTTTCTTAACAAGGAAAAACAACATTTAGAAGTTGCAGCAGATGAAATAGTAGTCATCCTAACTCCTGGAAACTGTAAGTACATTACTCTGACTGGCAAAAGGGATTCTGCAGACATAATTACAAATCTTGAGATGAAGATTACTCTGGGTAACGTAAGGAGGCCAATCTAATCACAAGCTCTGTAACAATGGAGAACCTTTCCTGGCTGAATCAAAGAAAAGAGACCAGCATAGCCGAACAGAGAAATCTGAAGCATGAGAAGGATATAACAGATCTTCGATGTCTTTAAAAATGGAAGAAGAGCTGGGAAGGTGGCTCAGTGGTAGAGCGCTTGCCTTGCATGCCTGAGGTCCTGAGTTCGATTCCTCAGCACCACATAAACAAAAAGAAAAAAGCCGGAAATGGTGCCGTGGCTCAAGTGGTAGAGTGCTAGCCTTGAGCTGAAGAGCTGAGGGACAGTGCCCAGGCCCAGAGTTCAGGCCCCAAGACCAACCCCCCCCCCAAAAAAAAAAGAATGAAGTCGACACCTGGGAATCTAGAAACACCTGGGAATCTAGAAACAGTGTGTGTGTGTGTGTGTGTGTGTGTGTGTGCGCGCGCGCGTGCGTGTAACTAACCACTTGAGCCACAACTCCATTTCTGGCTTTTTGGTGTTTAGTTGGCAGTAAGAGTCTCAAGGAGAGCTGGGAAGGTGGCTCAGTGGTAGAGCGCTTGCCTCGAACGCATGAGGCCCTGTGTTTGATTCCTCAGCACCACATAAGCTGAAAAAGCCAGAAGTGGTCCTGTGCCTCAAGTGGTAGAGCGCTCGCCTTGAGCTGAAGAGCTGAGGGACAGCGCCCAGGCCCAGAGTTCAAGCATCAGGACTGGTTAAAAAAAAAAACACTAAAAATAACTGAAACGAAACTAGTACAGTAGTACCCTATAAACTGTATCACACACAGTAAATAAACAGTATCATACTTTTAAAAACCACACGGCAATAGACATAAAACGATCTTGCCTCCTCTAGAGCAGGTAAGAGCAGGATAGGCAGCCAGCTGGCTCTCAGGACACGGCAACTCCACCCACGCGACAGCCGGCGCACTGTTACGAAACCGTGTTAAAAGTGCAGACCATGAGTCACAATGTGCATCTGTTATAACCACTTTAAACGTCCGTGTTAGACTGAAGCGCTAGTGGCTCCCTCCTGTAACTTAGCTGGTCCAGGAGGCTAACATCTGAGGATCAAGGTTTGAAGCCAGCTCAAGCAGACAAAACCATGAGACTCTACAATTAGGCAGCAAAATGCCAACGAGAGGCAGAGCTCCGAGTTCAAGCCCCAGTACTGCACACACACACGCACGCACGCACGCACGCACGCACACACACACACGCACGCACGCACACACACACACACACACACACACACACACGTGCTGTGCTGCTTCTGGGCAGACCCAGTGGCTGTGCGGCCTTCCTCATCTCAGACCCTAGACCTCTCTGGAGACACAGGGATTAGGGTTGCGCCGAGGCGCGTCTACGAAGGTGGGTAGGATCTCCCCAGGCACGGGGCAACAGAAAAGTAGGACAAGAGGTGAGAGAGGCTGGCATGTCCACCCGCACATCCCGCAGCTCACGCACCAAGACTTACCAGGGTCATATCATCACAGCAGGCGGCACAGGTGCATGAGGCGGCGTGAGGGTTTAAAATCCCATCCTACAACGCAGAAGGTATCCAGCCACGTTAGAATGCCTGTCCCAGCAGAGGCTGCCCATCAGACTGCACTCAGCTCTACTGTGCATTCACCACCACACATGGAAGACGTGAAATGTAACATTCCTGAAACTGCTACATCTTTACATGAAGGGCTCCCCTGAAGCCCTCTGGGAACAGAAGACCCCACAGGCATTCGGGATTTCCTCATCCATGCTGGGAGCTGACCTGGAACAGGGTAAGAAGTCCTCCTTCTTAGGAGAGGACTACGTGCATGTATCTGATCATATAAAATAGCATTGATCAAAAAGAAACCCAGGAGGCCGGGTGCCAGTGGCTCACGCCTGTCATCCTAGCTACTCAGGAGGCTGTGATCTGAGGACCGAGGTTCAAAGCCAGCCCAGGCGGGAAAGTCTGTGAGACTCTTATCTCCAATAAACCACTAGAAAACTGGAAGTGGCGCTGTGGCTCAAGTGGTAGAGCTGAGGGACAGCGCCCAGGCCAAGTTCAAGCCCCATGACTGACATAAAACAAGACAAAACAAAACAAAACTCCAGGAAATGGACATCAAGTTTTTTCCTTTGTTGCTGTTTTTCTTTTCTTTTTGTCTTATTTGTTCAGTTACCTGACTTTGGAAAGGTAAGGAGGGATCATATAAATGGAGGGACAAAGGGTGAATAAATGAAGCAGTGGTAGTCACTAGACACTATGTTGAAAATGAACCATACAATTTGTGGACAGCAATGGGAGGGGAAAAACTGGGAAAGGATAACACTGTCTAAAAAAAAAAAATGTACCCTTTACCTGACTTATGTAAGTGTAACCCCTTCTTTATATCATCTGTATAATAATAAAAACTTAAAATTAAAAAAAAAAGCAGGGTTGGGTGCTGGTGGCTCACGCCTGTAATCCTAGCTACTCAGAAGGCTGAGATCTGAGAATCACGGTTCAAAGCCAGCCCAGGCAGAAAAGTCTGTCAGACTCTTTTTTTTTTTTTGGGGGGTCCAGTTGTGGGGCCTGAACTCTGGGCCTGGGCACTGTTCCTCAGCTCTTCAGCTCAAGGCTAGTGCTCTACCACTTGAGCCACAGCACCACTTCTGGCTTT
>NW_012267382.1:597052-598171 GCF_000151885.1 Dipodomys ordii
CGGGACGGGACCCCCGCGCTCCCCGGGACGGGGCGGGACCCCGCGGATGGCGGCGGCTCCCTGCCGTCCCCAATCCGTTCCCTAAATCGGTCCGGACCGGCCCCGAGGGCAGGTTAGCAAACCACTGAGGCCTGAGTCCGGCGGAAGCTGCTCACAGCCGGTGCTGGCCCCGTCCCTCCCACCACCCCTCACCCGCCACCCACCCTCACGCACCCATCCATCTATCCATCATCCACTCATTCTCCAATCCATCCAACAACAACGTGCACTCCATCCCGCAGCTCTTCCAAATGTTCCCTCATGAAATCCATTTTTGGAGGTGCTCCCTGGGTAAGAGTCACCAGGTGTGTCTCCACACAGTCGGGCAGTGCTCCCAGAGGATCAGAACCAGCTTCTGTTTACCTGTGTTTCCCCCAGGGGAAGGGGGCTTGGAGTTACTATGGAGTATTCATTTGGTTAAGTTAAAAAACAAAACAAAAAACAGTTTCCAAATTCCTCGTCCAGTGATAGGCAGGGACACCATAGGTAACCCTACAAAGACCCACCTTTCTGGGCCGGCTCCAAGCCATCCTCTGCTAGTTAGGTTTATTGGATTATTTTCATTTGCTTAAAAAAAAAAAAAAAAGAGCTAGCAGTGTGGCTCAGTGGCCAATCCTAGCACTATCCAGGAAAAAAAGAGCTAAGTTTGTACAGAACAGGATCTCTGCACTCACTGGCTCACATCAGGAAAACAGCATGTTGAACTTCCACCTCCCATCTGTCGGTAGTCAAATTGGAATTGCAGCAAATCCCTGAAAAAAGCAAAACTGAGTTCAGTCCAAATGAGCCCCTGTGGGACTGAAAGGGAGAATGTCATTTAAACGTCATTCGAGGTTTTGGAGTGTTTTTATTTAAGTCCCACAGTTTCGGTCTGTAGCAATGAACAACTAAGCTAAAAGTGAAATTTTTCTGATCTGTGTATTTATTTGAGGTACTAGGGATGGAACCCGGGACCTCGCACATGCAAGGCAAGCATTCTTCCACTACTACATCCCTAGTGTTAGCCTTTTATTATGTGTGTGCTGGTTCTAGGGCTTTACCTCTGGACTCTGTCCTTGACCTTTTTTTTTTTTTTTTTTT
>NW_012267382.1:598564-602147 GCF_000151885.1 Dipodomys ordii
TGGCTTTTTTCTTTTTGCTTATGTGGTGCTGAGGAATTGAACCCAGGGCCTCATGCATGCAAGGCAAGCACTCTACCACTGAGCCACCTTCCCAGCCAGTCTGTGAGACTCTTATCTCCAATAAACCACTCAGAAAACTGGAAGTGGTGCTGTGGCTCAAGTGGTAGAGCGCTCACCTTGAGCTGAAGAGCTGAGGGAAAGCACCCAGGCCCAGAGTTCAAGCCCCACGACCGACCAAAAAACAAAAACAAACAAACAAAGCAAATACACTATACAATTTGTGGGTAGAGATAAGAGGAAAAGACTGGGAGTTAATGAGGGAAGGGGTGTCACAATCCAAAGAGAAATGTACCCTTTACCTGATTTATGTAACTGTAACTCTGCATCACCTTTATTATATCAATTTAAAAAAACACAAACGTGTCCCCTTTCTTAGGAGTAAAGTAGGGCAGAGAAGACAAGCATCTTACACAGTCACAGACAGATGCCCTGGCTTTGCTGCCTCTCTTCTGTGTCCAGCATTTCCTTTTCCTGGGCCTCATGATGTACCCCCTCAGCAACCCTCTGGGGTTACCCGCACCACATCTCCTGGAAAGCCAGTAATGCACCCATGGCCACATGGACCTTGCCTGAGCCAGCGCGCCTCCCCCTGGAGGGTCCGGGTGGCTCTGCAGTCATGCGGCTGCAGGGCCGCACCTGGCCGTACCTGGATGAGGCACTGGAGAGGTCTGCCCGCGTAGCGGATACTCCTCTTCCAGTCTTTGCTGCTGGCTCTTCCTGCCATGGCCTCGAACTCCGTGGGGCTGTACCAGTTCTCCCCCTGCTTGATGCATCGGCCGCGGCCGCCTGAAACAGAAGTGACCCTGTCATTACGCCTCCTCACAGCTGAGAGCTGGCCGCCACCAGCCCTTCCTCCACCGTGTCTCCTTCTCCACTGCCCTCCTGGCTGCCCCCGTCCTACCTGACTGCTAATCTCACTGACACCAAGGTCACCCCAGAAGCACCTGGGGTGGCCTCCCAGCCACGTCCAGTCAGCACCAGCTCGTCACGGCCCGCGGCTGTCCACTCCCCATAATCCCTGTGCGAGCCCCGTGGGAAACATGCCCCATGCTACCTTTCTCCTACTTTCTCTCTCTCCCAGAGCCACCATGACCCAGAATTCACCCCCAGGCCCCCCGCCGCGGCCAAGGCCTTCGATGGGCTGGGTTTCAACCATGGAGGCTGGAGGTCTCGCGCCGTTCCCTCTCCTCAGTGCGTTTAGGTTTCCTGGGCGGCGGCCTCACCTGAGCCGAGCCTGCTCTTGTAGAGCGTGCCGCTGATGTTCCGGCAGCGCACAGGCAGCTCACTGCCGTACACCGAAGGGTCCCAGTTGTACTTGGTGCCACCCTTCTCCTGGCCTGGTGCCAACGGGGTCGGAGGAGACTGAGGACCTGCACAAAGAGAGGCCGTGAGGCCCCTGTCACCCGGGCAGACAGGATGCCAGCTCACATCTGCCCTCCTTTCCTGCGGGTACACAGATGGTTTAGTACAACAGCACCACCCCTTCCCTGCGGGCAACGCTCTCTCTGCCCAGAGAACTCCTGCCGGGCTCCCTAAGTCAATATTTGGTTTCCAAACTTACTACAAAAAACAAATAAGCAGCCAGGTGCTGGTGGCTCACACCTGTCATCCTAGCTACTCAGGAGGCTGACATCTGAGGATCACATTCAAAGACAGCCCAGGCAAGAAAGTCCATAAGACTTTTTTTATTTTTTGGTCAGTCATGGGGCCTGAACTCAGGGCCTGGGCGCTGTCCCTCAGCTCTTCAGTGCCACTTCCAGCTTTTTCTGTTTATGTGGTGCTGAGGAATCGAGCCCAGGACCTCATGCATGCAAAGCAAGCACTCTACCTCTGAGCCACCTTCCCAGCCCCTCCATGAGACTCTTATCCCCAATTAACCACCTTTAGAAAACTAAAAGTGGAGATGTGGCTCAAAGTGGCAGTGCTAGGCTTGAGCAAAAGAGCGCAGGGACAGTGCCCAGGCCCTCAGTTTAAGCCCCACAGCTGACAAACAAAAAAACAACAGAAAAACTCAAATCAGCTGCGGAGGGCTCGGTACCTGGGGTGAGCGGGGCTGCGGGGCCCTTCAGCCCAGTTGTCTCCACGATGCTCCCGTCTGTGTGGACTACGATCAGCGTGGCCTTCTCTGTGTTCAGGCTGTCCCCAATCTGAAGAGCTGTCCTACCAGACTAGAAAGAAGAACATCTCTGTTGGTCAGCTCCTAGATATCAGGCATGTCACTCAGCCCAATGGGATGAGGCCCTTGCCGCTTATAACCAGAAAATCCAAGCCAGGCCTCCCACATCCTCTCCAGATATGTTCTCAAGAGACTTACAGACAGAACCAAGAACAAGAAAGACCCATGCCAAAGTGGCTGCTGATCTGTCAAAGCAAAAACACCCCCATGCTCCACAAACACAGCAACTTTCTGGGGAATGTGCCCACTAGCACCTGCGCCAGGAAGGAAAGCCTGTCTACTGATCCCGGGCACCCACAGGCAGCAGGCTAACATGGTGGGGCTGTAAATGACTTCTGCATTGGGGCACAGAAGCCATATGAACAGTGATGGGCAGCAAGGCCTGCCATAGTGCATTGTGGGTATGAGCTGTAAGCCCAGGAGAACCGAGGGAAGCAAGACTCGGGTCTGTCTGTGAGTCTATGGAGTGTTATGAACACGTCAGGCAGTTCTAGCACTGGCAGATCAACATTGGGTAGAGAGCAACCTGAGCTAGATGGAGACTGGAAGGCCATTTGTTGAGGGTGATCCCAACCTGTCAGCCCCAACAGCTCCCCTGTCTCCCTACAACCTCCCAGAAGCCAGGTTGGCTCTGCATCATCCTCAAACGGTGAAGCACAGTGAGGACAAAACCGTAAGCCCTTGTGTAGAACCCCGTCTGGCATGCCACAGGAAACTCATCTCTGCTCTGATCTTTCCTGTATGGCACAGTCCCAAGGCTCCTGAGAGCGAGGAAGGCCCCACACACCCTCCACCCACCTAAACAGTGCAGATACGCGTGCACACTAGACCCTGAAATGGTCTTTAAGGACTAGAAATGCTTCCTGGAGCTGTATGAAGCAGCCACAGTGCCAAGGGCAGGACCAGCAGCCCTGGACCGCACCCTGGCAACTTCTTACCAGAACGTGCCCTGAGATGGACGCTGCGTTTGCCACTGACGTTGTGAAGACGTTGTCTGCAGAGGACCCGACGTTGGCCACGGTCACTGTGGTCACTTCTGCAACACAAGGAACCAGACTTTACATAGGGTAAAGAAAAAACACAAGGGCTGGGAAGGCGGCTCAGTGGTAGAGCGCTTGCCCTACACGCATGAGGTCCTGGGTTCGATTCCTCAGCACCACATAAGCAGAAAAAGCCAGAAGTGCTGGGCGCTGGTGGCTCACGCCTGTAATCCTAGCTACTCAGGAGGCTGAGATCTGAGGATCACCGTTCAAAGCCAGCCCGGGCAGGAGAGACCGTGAGACTCCTATCTCCAATAAACCACCAGAAAACCGGAAGTGGTGCTGTGGCTCAAGTGGTAGAGCGCTA
>NW_012267382.1:607672-615553 GCF_000151885.1 Dipodomys ordii
TGGGCGCTGTCCCTCAGCTCTTCAGCTCAAGGCGAGCGCTCTACCACTTGAGCTACAGCGCCACTTCCGGTTTTCTGGTGGTTTATTGAAGATAGGAGTCTCACAGTCTCTCCTGCCCGGGCTGGCTTTGAACCTCGATCCTCAGATCTCAGCCTCCTGAGTAGCTAGGATGACAGGCGTGAGCCACCAGCGCCCGGCTGTCCTTGACCTTTTTATGCTCAAGACTAGGACTCCACCACTTGCTCCACAGCTCAACTTCCAGCTTTATGTTAGTTATTTGGAGTGTCATACACTTCCTAGCCCTGACTGGCTTTGAACCAAGAGCCCCAGATCTCAGCCTCCTGAGTAGCTACGATTATGGTTTTATGATGCACTAGCACCCACCCTAATGTTGGTTGACCTTTAAGAAAAAGATCCTGGGCACTGGGAAGGTAGCTTAGTGGTAGAGTGCTTGCCTAACACATACCACATACACAGAAGAAGCAGGAAGTGGTGTGACTCTACTGGTAGAGTGCTAGCTTTGAGCAGAAGCAGCTCAGGGACGGTGCCAGGCCCTGAGTTCAGACCCAAGAATCTGCAGGGAGGAAATCCCCAATTAATCTGCAGTCAGGTACTTAGGTGGCCTAGTTCACCTGGGGCCTGGAAAAGAACGGATCAGGTTCAGAATGCTGAAATGGGACACAGGCAAGCGGTGGCTCCCTTGGTTACTGTTCCCACAGGCACCCCCAGGAGGGGCCCCGTCCAGAGTCCCTTGCTGAAGTCCTGGGTTTATCACTTTAAGACTCATGCCACTCGAGTTCACACCTCTGGAACAGATGGTCCAACTTTGCCCACGAAGTCAGATGTCCTACAGAAGCCTACCAAACCTCGAGTTTTCCTTACCTTCCCTAGAAAGAGAAAAGGAAACGGCAGACAGTTGCAGACTGGGTTCAGATAACTGCCCTGCCCGATACACAGAAGCAGGCTGAGCCCTGGGCCTGGCGCTGCCCCTCAGCTCTTCAGCTCAAGGCGAGCGCTCTACCACTTGAGCCACAGCCACTTCCGGCTTTTTCTGCATATGGAGTGCTGGAGAATTGAACCCAGGGCCTCATGCATGCAAGGCAAGCGCTCTACCACTGACCCAACTTCCCAGCCCCAGAGCTTTTTTATTTCATTTTTTTCTTTTTCTTTTTGGTTGGTCGTGGGGCTTGAACTCTGGGCCTGGGCACTGTCCCTCAGCTCTTCAGCTCAAGGCGAGCGCTCTACCACTTGAGCCACAGTACGACTTCTGAGCTTTTTTTTTTAATAGGCGGTTTTGGCAAATTTTTATTTTTTCCAGGTGGAATGCACACATAGAGACATGCATGTGTTACAAGTGTGTTACAGATGTGTTGTGAGCTTCTGACAGGTGATCTGGCCCAGTCACGTTTCATCAGGCAGAAACAGTGCTTCTAGAAATGGACCCTTCCCCAAGAACCAAATATGAGGGGAAATCCACACCTGTGTCAGGGTGGGAGAAGGATGGATAATTTGGGAGAAAAAAAAATTCCAGAGGGTTATTGTGGAGAAGTGAATAAAATTTGAGCAGAAAGCAAAATATCAATGATGAAAAAGGGTTTTTTAATAACAGAAAAAGGTCTCCGTGTAATTACCTAAGTGTGATGTATGTGCAGGCGGTGAGAAAGTTGCCTTGGGTTTTGTTCTGGGAGCTTCTTTCCCAAGGCACAGATCACACCCATCTTGTTGAGCCTGGCCTCTGGCATGCACCCAGGCTACAACACTTTTGCCTGGCCCGGCTCTGGGTACAGTCTGTTCCCAGTTGTGGGTATGTGAAGTCAGAAGTTGTCACATCTTCCTCAAAGGGACGGATGCAGAGATGAGAGAGGGCAAGCTGGGGGCCCGCTGAGCACTCGTCTATAACAGCAGGGCCAGGGCTGGGAAGGTGGTTCAGTGGTAGAGTGCTTGCCTTGCATGCATGAGGCCCTGGGTTCGATTCCTCAGCACCACATAAGCAAAAAGAAAAAAGCCGGAACTGGCGCTGTGGCTCAAGTGTAGAGTGCTAGCCTTGAGCTAAAGAGCTGAGGGACAGCGCCCAGGCCCAGAGTTCAGGCCCCACGACCAGACCCCCCCCCAAAAAAAGATAAACGTGAGGCCAGAGGAGACCTGAACAGGACAGCTTCAGAGGGTTGATGGCACTGTCTTTCCTAGGGAGAGGCCCCCTGGACGTGGCGCCCCGCAGCTGACGTATCCTGCCTCCTGAGCCCCTCCCTCAGGCTGGGTTGGTGCCTTTGTGCCTTTCACCCTGCCTCACTTTCTCCTTCATCCAGACGGGGGCCTTTCGGGGGGGGGAGGAGAGTTCCCTGGCGTGCCAGCGCCGCCACCCACAGGCCGAGGTCCTGTGGGGATCTTGAGGTGGCCTCATCTTCACAGCCTGGCCAGGTGGCAGAACGATGACACGCCTGAGCTTCACTTTTACAGAAACATGTGTGATGTGGGCGGAGCTCCGGAAATTACTACTGGAGATTTAAATATTCTCCCCTGAGTCAGGGGAACATGTGTTTTATCTTAAGAATATGAAAATGGTCTTCTTTTACCAACCTGTGGGGGAGTGGCAGCCCCTAGGAAGTTCCCATGGTAGCCGGGGTGTGGCGCTTAGACCTCCGTCCACCGGGAGGGGACGGGTCCAGCACTGCCCAGTAGCCACTGGGACCCCTCGGGTAACCACACCAGATGTAGCAATAGAAGCCCTGAGTGAGGAGCCGCGGGTGTTCACCTGCTGGAGCCTGAGCCACAGGCCGAGCCTAAGCTTGTGGCCACCGGCCTGTAGGATCATCACAGCCCCTCTGACATGGCCGCCCAGGCAGGTGCGCCACGCCATTCTGCTGAGCCTGAAGGTCCTTGACCACATTCCAGCTCCCCTCAGTTCCTCTTCAAATGCTGTTCCATCTCAGCGCCCTGTACTACGCCCTGTACTTCCTAGCCACGCTTCTGCTGATCGTGTATAAGAGTAAGTGACGAGTGTGCGGCGGCGGCGGGATCCCACGCTCACACACACACTCTGACCTGACTCTGACTCTTCCCAGGCCAGGTTTTCAGCTATCCCTGGAGCTGCCTGGCCCTTGATCTGACACTGTTACTTCTGATGGGGGTTCTGGAGGGAGCCCATCTGTACCTGGGTGAGTTGGCTGTGAAACCGTACAGGGTTTGTGGTCACAAAGGTGCCATCTTGAATGTGCTAAACCTTTCTATCTTGAGCTCTTTGTGGCGTGGTTCTTGGAGCCTTTTTTTTTTTTTTTCCCATGGGTCTTGGGCACTGTCCCTGTGCTCTTCAGCTCAAGGCGAGCGCTCTACCACTTGACCCACAGCGCCACTTCCGGCTTTCTAGTGGTTTATTGGAGATCAGAGTCAGAGTCTCACAGACTTTTCCTGCCCGGGCTGGCTTTGAACCTCGATCCTCAGCCCTCAGCCTCCTGAGTAGCTGGGATGATTAGGTGTGGCCCCCGGCGCCCGGCTCCTGGAGACATTTTCATCCAAACTGGTTCACCGAGCACATTGCAGCCTTGCCTTACTGTGTCGTTAAGTGTTACATGCGTGTTCAGAGGCTTTGTCCCAGAGACAGGTGACACTAGTGGCCTCTTCACATCTGGAAGCATACTCCACAACAGTGCAGCGATCAGAAGCTCAGGAGGTCAGAGCCGGACCCCAGCACACTGCCCTGCACCTACTTCCCACGGCCTCGGCCTAGGGGAGAAGGTAGGGAGCATTCTGTGAGCTGCTCAGGAGGCCGAGGCCCAGCCTCTCCTGTCCCCTCAGGTCACGTCTGCCACCGCCTCTAGTGACCATTACAAGCCACACAGTTCATCTGAGGGTATGTCCTCATACTTGGCTCAAGTACAGAGGGAAAATGTGGGAATCCCCTTCCCAGAGCTGACTGCCAGGATTGCCTGCAGCCTGGGCTGTGGCCCTACTGTGCTCCTGGTCATTGGCATGTCTCATTTCCAGATAAGATCAGACCTTATGGATGGGCGCTGGCAGCTCACGCCTGTCATCCTAGCTACCCAGGAGGCTGAGATCTGAGAATCACAGTTCAAAGCCAGGCCAAGCATGAAAGGCTGTGAGACTTTTTTTTTTTTTTTTGGTCCGTTGTAGGGCTTGAATTCTGGGCCTGGGCGTTGTCCCTCAGCTCTTCAGCTCAAGGTGAGCGCTCTACCACTTGAGCTACAGTGCCACTTCCAGTTTTATAGTAGTTTATTGGAGATAGGAGTTTCATAGACTTTCCTGCCTGGGCTGGCTTTGATCCGTGATCCTCAGATCTCAGCCTCCTGAGTAGCTAGGGTGACAGGTGTGAGCCACCAGCGCCCTGCTGACTGTGAGACTCTTTTCTCCAATAAACCACCAGAAAAACAAAGTGGCGCTGTGGCTCAAGTGGTAGAGCACTCGCCTTGAGCTGAAGAGCTGAGGGATGTGCCCAGGCCCAGAGTTCAAGCCCCACGACCCACCCCCCAAAAAAAAAATCATACCATGAATAGCCCTGACACCAGGAATTCCTGCAGCACAGCACCATTGCCAGACTCTTCTTCCACCACCGTGTGTATGGAGAGGAAATGGAGGCACACAGAGAAGTGGCCTCTATGTGTCTCGTGCTGTCAGACCTGGAATTCCAAGAGTGGCCAGAGTGAATCCTAGACCCGGCTGGGCTTCCAGTGTCTGCCGCCTGGGTGGAGTAGAGTTTCCGTGGTTTGCCCACAAGATGGTGCTGCCAGGAGGGTATAAGGGCTGCAGACCTTGGGCCCAGCCAGCAGGGGAGCAGGGCGGAAGACCCGCCCCCAGGAGGCTGCAGGGTGAACTGAGGCAGGGCAGGCCCTCTGCACACCCCAGGCCACAGGGTCAGCTGGTGGCAACCTCAAGCCAGCATGTTCTATGAATGATCCGGTTGTAAAACAGGCAGTTTTGTTTTTGTAAGTATTCGTGAAAGTTTCCAGAACCCAGACTGCCTTAGCCCAGAGGAAAATATTTTTGGAGGGCTTAAACAAAATCCCTTTGATCCAACTTGGAGTTAGGAAAAGGTAGCAGATGCCCATCCTTTTAGAGAAACCAAACTTTCAAAGACCAGGCTTCAGCCGTGGCATAGCTGTGGTAGGCAGCCTTCCGGAGCTGTCCTGAGGCCCAGGCTGGGACGTCCCGAAGCCCACACCTCACTCTCCTCTTTGCTCTGCTCTCCAGGCACCAAGGGCAACCTGATGCAGGCTGAGGTGCTGCTGGCCACCAGCCTGGCCCTCACAGTGGGAGGCAGCGTCCTCTCGGTCCACTTCATGCTCTGGCAGACCCTGGTGCTGTGGGTGGACTCAGTCCTGAGCACTGCTCTCCTGGCCCTGCAAGGCCTGGAGGCCGCCCTGCTGGTGGTGACCACTGCTGCCTTCATCAGGTAGATGAGCCAGCTCAGCCCCCTCCACGGCTCCCGGGTGCTCAGCGGCCTCCGACCCACTTGATCTAGACGGTTTGGTTTGGGTTTTGATTTTATTTTTTCATGCCAGAATTGAGGCCTGGACTCAGGGCGTGGTGCTCTACCACACGAGCCAGACCTCCACACCTGGCTTTGTAGATGGTTTGGGGTGGCCTACAAATCTTAGGTGGGGTAACCCTGTGAGTCCAGGGCAAAACAAACTGTTGAGACACGAAAGTGTTGAGAATGGCGACTGTGGGGGAAAGGGGGAAGGGTAGCCTCAGGTCTGCCCACGCAGGTTCCCTGGCTGGAGGCCTGGCCTCATCAGAGGGGCCCAGCGTGAGGCAGGCCTTTAAGGAGTGGCCTGCCAGCAGCTCTACCCTGTCACCACAGAGAAACAGCCCCCCCACCCTCAGCCAGCCCCCCCCCACGCCTGCGGCCCATCCCCCACCTTGTGTTTTTCTCACACAGAAGTTCTTGGCATGGCAGGTTTCCGCACCGGCCCCAGTTCGTGTTCTGAGAGCCCCAGTTCGTGTTCTGAGAGCCCGTGGTGGTGCTCTGCTTCCAGGCCCCGCCCCAGGCCTGGCTCCTGCAAGTGCATCTCCTCTGGCTGTTTAGCTCTTACTGCTTAAGTGGCACCCCTGACCTGCTTTGTTTTTATTTTGCATTAGGATTTCAGTAACTTTGCCCAAGCTGGCCTCAAACTCAATCCTCCTGCCTCCCAAGTAGCTGGAATTCAGGTGTGAACCTCATGCCTGCTAAGCTGTGTGTGTGTGTGTGTGTGTGTGTGTGTGTGTGTGTGTGTACTTGAACTCAGGGCCTGAACCCTGCCCCTTAGCTTTTTCACTCAAGGCTGGTGTTCTACCACAGCTCCAATTCTGGCCTTTTAGAGGTTAAATGGAAATAGGAGTGTTTACCTTTCCCTGCCTGGGCTGGCTTTGAATCCAGTCTGCAGCCACTGGGATCAGGCTCTAAACATACGTTATTATATTTATTATTCCTTCATTTCTGTTGTGTCTGTTTGGAATAATGTGTTCAAATACCTTGTTGTAAATAAAGGTTTTTATACCATATAAATGTTTTATATGTGGTTCATCCTCTCCCCTCCCCACCTCCGCAGTGCTGGGGTTTGAACTGGGCTTTGTACTTGCTACGTAAGTGCTCTGCCATGACCTTCCACGGGCCCTGACACCGAAGAGTCCACCTTCCTCTCCACCTTCATGACCCCGTCCTGGAACCCACCTTCACCCTCTGGCCGGCTGCCCAGCACTCTGCAGGAGGAAGCTCTCCCCTCCATAGGCAAGGCTGCTGGGGCCGGGGGTGCTGTGGACACATTCCTCCCCCATGGCTCCTCAGCCAGTGTGTCTGACCTGCAGCCCTCAGCCCTGGGGACAGTGACCTGGAGATCTACCCTCCCACTCCCAGTGCTGAGCAGAGCTCCACAGGTGGGTGTGGGGAGGGGCGGTGCCCCAGACCACCTGGCATTTTGTAGCCTGGGTACTTCTGCTGTCACCAGCCTGTCCTGCAGTCCAGGCCAGGGCCTCTGTTGACCAAGGAGCCCATCACCTTCATAGTTAATCTGGGCTTTAAACCCTCCCCTCAGCACCGTGTCTACACAAAGGCAAGTGGACATGGGACCTTGGGACACGTGGCTCCAGATGGCCCAAGGCAGGCTTGGGTTGGACCCGGGAGACCCTCCTCGGAGTTGGCTGTGTTGCACAGCTCCTGCATTCTGCCCAGCAGAGGGAAGGCACAGGTGTGCCCCTGCCCCTCCCTGTTCACAGCTGAGTGCCTGGCCTCTACCTGGCGGGCTTGGCCAGGTCACACAGGGGGCAGTGCCCAGCAGGTTCTGTGAGATCAGCTGCAAAAGGCTGTGAACCAGGAAACCAGGCCTGCCTTGGGCTCAGGCAGATGCTGAGCCCGTATCCCAGTGTGCAGGCCAGAGGACAGTGCACCCGCTTTCCCAGGGAGGGCACCAGGCCCTGCTGCCCGCCACTGCCCTTCCGGCAGCACCCATTCCCGCTGTCCCCCGCCCCAGACACCGCCGGGGCCTTGGGTTCCTGGCTGTGCCCCTGTCCCTTCCTCCCCTAGGCCAGCCTGTGGCCTGGTCTGTGTGTGCTCAGCGCTCCATGAGTGGCTGTTGGCAGCCTGGGTGGGCAGTGTGCCCAGGGATCGCATGGTCCTCTCCAGACAGCCCCGTGGGGCGGTGCCCAGGTGCAGAGCGGCCGGCGGCCTGGGCACTCTTGGTCTGGGAGGAGGAGGAGGCACCTTACCTGATCAGCTTGGTGATGCCCTCTCCAGTCTCCGGCAGGGACCCTCTATGGCCCCTACAGAGAAGCCCACCTAATGCGTGGAAGATAAGATGCTCTGCCCCTGGGCCACAGGGAGGGGGGCCGGCAGGGGCGGGGCTCTGCCCGCTGGGGTGGGGCCGGCAGGGGCGGGGCTCTGCCCGCTGGGGT
>NW_012267382.1:617166-617548 GCF_000151885.1 Dipodomys ordii
CGGCCGCCCAGGCCCTCTCCCGCCGGGATGACCCGGCTTCCCACGGCCTGTCCGGGGTCCGCCCAGTGCCCAGGCCTCTCCTGGACCCGCGGGCTCCCCGACCCGGCCTCTCGGGCCTCCCGATCCCCAGCTTTGCCTCCCTCTCCGCGGCTCCCGGGCCAGCCGGCCGGGCTGGGCCCGAGCCACCCGCGCCCGCCCCACCCAGCTCCACGAGGTGCCGCGGTGACTAAGCTGACCCCTCCCCAAGGTCACCGGCTGCGCGTGGACTGGAGTTTGAACTTGGAGCCAGTTCCTCCACCTCCCCTGCTCTGCTGGGGCCTCCTCCCCTCCACGCCCTCCGCTCCCCCGCTCCCCCCACCCCATCCGTCCCCCCTCCACCCCA
>NW_012267382.1:617674-637151 GCF_000151885.1 Dipodomys ordii
CCCCTTCCCCCCACCTCTCCACCCCCCCATCCCTGGAAAATCTCTGCAGTGGAACCAAAGCCCCCAGGGCTTCTTGGGCCCCCAGAACCAGGGCAGGGCTGCTCCATCTCCACTGCCATTAGGTTACGTGGCTCCTCACTGAGGAAGGCCCTGGGGGTGAGATTTGGGGTGCTGGGGGTAGCCCTGAAGTCCTCTCCCCCAACCTGGGGCTGGAGCCCCAGCCTAGACTTAAAGGGGAGGCTGCTTGTCGTAGCCTGCACAGGTCCGTCCGCCTGCAGGCCGGGTCTGTGCTGGTTTGTTTTGCTTAGGTGTGTGTACCTGGCCCCACGTGCTCTGAGCCCTTGGTGGAGCCAGGAATCCTATGAAGCAAACACTTGGACTTGCCCACTGAGGTCATGAGCATTCCGGACATTCTCCATGGCTAGGTGGACTGAAGAATCTGGCCAAGCCCCCTCGGGCAAGCCAGAGCTCTAATGGCGTGACGGGGGCCAGGGGGAGCAGGCCCAGGGTGGGGAGTCCCCCAGGACCTGGTCAAACTGGAAGGCACGGAGCGGCCGGGGCGCAGGACTGCCCCTCTCCTCCTGCCACCTCCCCTGCTCCCTGCTGCTGACCCAACCCCAGCAGACCCAGACATGGTGGACTCCCCCCCCCCTCCCCCGTCTCCTTCACTGTGAAGGAGGTGGAAGACATGTGAACCCAGCTCCCGTTTCAGGGCTGTGAGGATAACCTGACTGGAGGTCCCCACTCGGTATGGGGCTGGCCTGGGGAAAGCCCAGATCAGACACCTGCTCACTGCAGCTGTCAAGCCTGTTTCCCAAAAATGCAGCCAGAGGGAGGCCCGGGTGGGGACTCCACCCTGGAGAGGCCCTGGCCCAGACAGGGCTCTGGTCTGTGGTGGAGACCCAGGGTGCCAGTCTTACCTCTGAACCCCATCCCTGTTCTCTCAGGCCCTCCCTTGCGATCCCTGCGGTCAAGGCCTGCTCTTGGACACCCCAGAGTAAAGAGACCCTGTACCCCTCAGTCTGCCTTCTGGGTACCTAGAACCCCAGGGAACAGCCCACACAACCCTTCCCTGAACTGGCTCTCTGACCCACGAGGAAGCCGAGGCCGGCCCCTGCAGCAGCCCTGCACAGGGGCACCAGCAGAGCCTGTGGTAGGGTAGGAGCGGTCTGCTCACCCAGGCCCCGCCCTTTCCTGCCCCTTGGCCCCTGGTAGTCCCCCTGCCTCAGGGCTTCTGACTGAGCTATTCTCTGCTCAGAGGTGGGTCCGGGCCTTCACCCTTGCTGCCTCTCCAGCAGCCTCCGACGGATTCCCGTGCGAGGCTAAAGGCCTGGGTAGAAATGAGACCTCAGTGGACACCTTCTGGGGCACGGACCATGGACTCTGTTCCCTGAAGATCTGGCCACTGAGGGCTGTGGGCCTGGACCTGAGTGGGGGAGGGGAGAGCCCGGGACAACCCCAGCAGCAAAGTCACAGGTCCAGTCCTGGGAACAGCAAAGCCGTCGGCCTGGTAGGGGAAGTGCCAGCCTGGCTTCCTGTCCTCACCGGAGGCAGGGCCAGGCACTGACCCCAGACTCTGGTCTCATGAAGGTCTGCCCTCCCTGCCTCTGGCTGCCACCAAGTTCACCATGAGCCAGTTGGGGTCTATGAGCTGCTGCCCGGGTGCTGCCAAGTAAGACCCCAGCCCCCCCCCCCAGTCCCGGGGATGGGAGTGGAGTGGGCGGGCCTCCTCACTTGCCACTAACCCTGCAGTGGCAGCCTGGGTCGGTCTGACAGTGCGGCTGGTGTGGCCAAGATGAGCGCCAAGGACCTGTTTGGTGAGTGGTCGGGCTTGGAGGGCGGGGGGACGAGGAGCCTGCCCCTCCTGCCCCTGCGTGTCCAGGCCTTGGTCCGGCCCCGAGGGACTGGAGGAGGCCTCTGGACCCTGACTCACTGAGAGGACTGGTGGTCTGTCCCCCAAGCTCCTGCCACCGAACACCCTGCCCCCACTCCGTAAGGGGAGAGGCCTTTACGAATAATTCAGGGAGCATCAATATTGATTCGACCGTGCAGCCCTGCAACCCGAGGCCTGGCTGCCAGGCATCTGCTCCAGGGGAGCCTGGCCACAGCCCCTCCGTGGACCTACCACACCCTCCTCCCTGCCTGCCGATGCTCGGTGCTCCACAGCTGCCAGCGCACCGAGCCCCGCAGCCCAGAGATTCTGGGTAGCTCTTGGGGTGGGGAAGCGGTGGCCCAGGCCCCTCCCTTGGGACGGGGGCACAGACATGGCCGCCCCTGTGGGGTGAGGCTGAGCCTCCCGCCCGGGCAGGACAGGCCCCTGTGTTCTCCATCTTCTCTAAGCCTTGGTCCTTCCCCGCCCCGAGGCCTCAGCACAGGCTTCCTGGACACCTTCAGGGTTCCAGGAGCGGTCCACTCCCACCTCGCGCCGTGCTGTCCCTCCTGCTGGCTGTGAGGGCTCACGGGGCAGCCCCCCTCGCCTCAGCTCCACCCTCCTTGGGGGTCCCCCTGGGGGCCCAGCACCCCTGGACCGTGGGCCGTGGGGTTCACCTCCTGGGTGGGTGACGGCTGTTTCCCTCCAGAGCAGAGGAAGAAGTACTCCAACTCCAATGTCATCATGCACGAGACCTCGCAGTACCATGTCCAGGTGAGCATGCCCAGGAAGCGCCTCTGTCCCCAGCGCTGGGCAGGTGGGAAACAGGCCAGAGCTGGGGTGGTCCTGGCCGCTGCGGCTCAGAGAAGCCATGGGCCAGCAGGGCCGTGGGTGTCTGGCCAACACCACCCTGAGTGCCATGTAGCCCTCTATGGGAAGGACGCTGTCACCCTGACCCCAAAACAAGGAACTGGCTCGGGAGGGAGGCACTGGAACAAAGAGGGCCTTTATGGAGTGCTGCCGGGAGCCGGGGAGGCCGCGCCGGGCCGGGCCGGCACCCTGCGCCCTTTGACCAGCTGCCAGATCTGGAGAGCCTTCTCCTAGGTCCGTTTTAATTCACAGACCTCGGGAAATAGGTTTTTAAACGGCCCTCCATGCCTGGGAGCTGGCCAGGCTCCTAGCCATGATCCAAGTCTGTGGGACCACGGGTGAGGAAGATGGGGAGAGGACAGGACGGGGATCCTTGGCCCGGGCCGTGGCTCGCTGGGCACGGGCCTTCCTGCTGTCCTCACGTCCTTCCCAGGCTCCCCCCCCCCCCAAGGCTGAGGCAGGCTGCTGGCCCCAGCCTGGCTTCCTCCTCTATGCCGTGGGTCCCAGGGACCAGCAGGAGTGTTCCGGGCTCCTGAGTACAGCTGTGTTGGGGGTACCAGGGTCCTACCCACCGGGGCCAGCGGGTGGCGGTGACCATTGCCAGCAACAGGGCTCAGAGGGACGGATGGTTCCACCTGGTCCCTACCTTCCTGGACGGCGCTGCCGTCCTTCTCCGAGGTAGGACTTTGCCCTCCTTGCTGAGCAACCACCTGGGGCCACCAGGCTGGCCACTGGACTCTGTACCACGCTGGCCTGGCTCAGCCTCGCTGTTGTGGGGGCCTTTCCTTCCTGGGCGAAGGCCAACAAGGGTGGCAGTGGTAGAGCTTTTCTGTCCCACCCAGTGAAGAAGTGGCTGAGCTGCAAGGGGTCATGGAAGCCTGGCTTTGCGTCTAACTCTCCACACAGTTCAGTGGGCGGGTTGTTTCTGGTGCCATCCACGCCAAGGGCCCAGGACAGCTCCGTCAGCACCCCACGCTCTTGCAGGGCCCCTGGTCTGTTTGCAGCCCCCCTGCCCCCATTGCTACAGTTTTGTCTTTTTGGAAATGAGGTCCTTCAATTCCCAGTCTCCTTTGTTCTCTGCGTTGTGAATTTAGCTTAAGGAGCTATGCAGAGGGTAGGGATTTGCCAGCCCCAGGGTGCAGGGCATCTCTACCAGTCAGCCCAGCCCGGGGTCTCTCCCTCTCTTTCTGCATACAAAGGCAAAGGTGTTCTGACTTCACAGGGAAGTGTGTGTGTGTGTTGTGTGTCAA
This sequence comes from Dipodomys ordii, assembly GCF_000151885.1. Taxonomy (NCBI): domain Eukaryota; kingdom Metazoa; phylum Chordata; class Mammalia; order Rodentia; family Heteromyidae; genus Dipodomys; species Dipodomys ordii. Next base: position 621,665 of record NW_012267382.1, read on the forward strand.
TACTGGGCCTTGAGCTGAGGGCCTAGTGCTCTCACTTCGGCACAATACCACTTAAGCCCCCTCTCCACTTCCAGCTTTTTGCTAGTTAATTAGAGAGAAGAGTCTCAAAAGGCTTTTCTGCCCCAGCTGGCTTTGAACCTGGATCCTCAGATCTCAGTAGCTAGGATTACAAGTGTGAGCCACCAGCACCTGGCTTTTACCGCTCTCCTCTGTTGAGTAGAAATGTTCGTTTTGATGACATCCATAACTACGTTTTCTTTCCTGGTTTGGTTTTTCTCTCCAAAAGAGTTGTCGCCTCACCAAGACAGGATTCCTTGCGTGTTTCTCGTGTCCATGCCTAGTGCAGTCTCTGCAGCTAGCACAGCGATCAGCTTTAAATTCTTTTTTTTTTTTTTGCCCGTGTGAGGCGGGGACCAGGCTTTTTTCTCGGATGAATGTACGCCTGTGCTGAGTAGGTTTTCATGCGCCATGGAGCATCTCTGGTGCCGGTTGTTAAACACTGATTGACCATGGGTGGGTCTGTTTCTGAAGTCTTCATTTCACTGACCTGTTAGGCCAGATACATACTTTGACTCATTCATCTTGAAATCAGGCCATGCAAGTTCTCCAACTTTGTTCTTTTTCTTCCATTCCTCTCTCTCTCTCTCTCCCTGCCTTCTTCTCTTCCTTCCTTTCTCTCTTGTCTTCCTTTCTTCCATGAGCTCTTGTTCTGTTGTCCAGGCTGGTCTAGAATGCCTAGACCATCATCTGGCCTCAGCCCCCTGAGTAGTTGGGCCACTGAGACATACCTCTCGATATCCAGATGAGACTTTCTTCTTTAGTATTTTCAACTCTTTGGACTTACATATAAATTTTAGAATCAGTTTGCCTATTTCTGCTCCAAAGAAGGACTACTGGAATGTATTTGGCTCCTAGTCAAATATATAAGCACAATTTGAGAGACTTGATATTATAACAATATTGCCTTTACCTATCCATGAGCATGGGATGTCTTTCTATTTATTAAATCATCTAATTTGCCAACAAATATTTTGTGGGTTTTGCTGGGGCTTGAACTCAGGGCCTGTGTGCTGTCCCTGAGCTTTTTTGAGCCACAGATCCACTTCTAGTTTTCTGGTAACTAATTGGAGAAAAGAGGCTCACAGACTTTCCTGCCCAGGATGGCTTTGAACCACCATCCTTCGATCTCACCCTCCTGAATCTCTAAGATGACATGCATGAGCCACCAGCACCTAGTGATTTATTTTTTTGAGTACTAGAGTAGAATCTAGGGTCTTACACATGCTCTGAAAGGACTCTACCACATCCCTGCCCCTTTTCTCTTGTATTTTCATCTTTAGATAGGTCTCCCTAACTTTGCTTGGATCGGACCAGAACTGGCAATCCCCTTTGTCTCATGGATAACTGGGATTATAGGTGTGTATCACCATACACTGATTTTTTTCTCAATATTGAATCAGCCTTACATTCTGGAATAAACATCACTTATTCAAGATACATTAGGGGCTGGGAAGGTGGCTCAGTGGTAGAGCGCTTGCCTTGTATGCATGAGGCCCTGGGTTCGATTCCCCAGCACCACATAAGCAAAAAGAAAAAAGCTGGAAGTGGTGCTGTGGCTCTAATGGTAGAGCACTAGCCTTGAGCTGAAGAGCTGAGGGACAGCGCCCAGGCCCAGAGTTCAGGCCCCACGACCAGACCCAAAAAAAAAAAAAAAAAAGATACATTATACTTCTTTGTGTCCATGCACTAATTCGCTGACATTTTGTTTAGGTTTTTTTTTTCCCTTTGGTCGTTCGTGGGGCCTGAACTCTGGGCCTGGGCGCTGTCCCTCAGCTCTTCAGCTCAAAGCTAGCTCTACCACTTGAGCCACAGTGCCACTGGCTTTTTCTGTTTATGTGCTATTGAGGAATGGAACCCAGGGCCTCATGCATGCAAGGCAAGCACTCTACCACTGAGCCACCTTCCCAGCCCCTAGAGGTTTTTTTTTTTTTTTTTTTTTAGTCGGGGGGCTTGAACTCTGGGCCTGGGCGCTGTCCCTCAGCTCTTCAGCTCAAGGCAAGCGCTCTACCACTTGAGCTACAGCACCACTTCCGGTTTTCTGGTGGTTTTTTGGAGATAAGAGTCTCACGGTCTCTCCTGCCCGGGCTGGCTTTGAACCACGATCCTCAGATCTCAGCCTCCTGAGTAGCTAGGATTACAGGCGTGAGCCACCAGCGCCTGGCTTCCTAGAGGTTTTTGTATCAATGTTCATTACAAGTCTGAATTTATAACTTTCTCATATAATGTCTTTGGCAGGTTTGTGTTTCATAGTAGGGTTGAACTTATAAGACAGTAGAGGGAAAAAGACAGTGGGAGAGTATTCCTTCCTCCTTTTTTCAGAAAGAAACTTGAGAAACTGATATTTTCCCCTTAAATATTGTTAGAATTCACCACTTAGATCTTTTGCACATAGAGTTTCTTGGTAGGAAATTCTGACTATTAATTACCTTTATTATCTGTGTGATTTGTAGAGATGGCCCCTCTTTTGTTTTAGGGATTTAATGTTCTAGCTAGTATTTTCTTTTTCTTTTTTTGTCTGTCATGGGGCTTGAACTTTGGGCTTGGTGCCTGTTACTAAGCTCAAGGCTAGCGCTACTAGAGCTCTGCCACTTGAGCCACAGCTCTACTTCCAGCTCCTTGGTGGTTCATTGTCTCCTGTCCGGGCTGGCTTCAAACCTCAATTCTCAGACTTCAGCCTTCTAAGTAGCTAGGATTGCAGGCATGAACTGCCAGCTCCTGGCCTTGTTTATATGCAAAGGTAGAGATTGAACCCATAGCCTTTTGCATCTAGACATGTGCTCTACCACTGACCTATATCTTCAATTGCTTCATTTCAAATATTTGGCGATTTTCTGAGTTTTTGTTGTTGGTGGTGGTGGTAGTGGTAGTGGTGGTGGTGATGGTCGTGGGGCCTGAACTCTGGGTCTGAGCGCTGTCCCTCAGCTCTTCAGCTCAAGGCTAGTGCTCTACCACTTGAGCCACACCGCCACTTCTGGCTTTTTCTGATTATGTGGTGCTGAGGAATCGAACCCAGGGCCTCATGCATGCAAGGCAAACACTCTACCACTGAGCCACCTTCCCAGCCCATTTTCTGAGTTTTTTGCTTGTTTTACTTTGTCAGTCATGGGGCCTGAACTCCAGCCCTGGGCAATGTCCCTGAGCTCTTTTGCTCAGAGCTAATGCTCTACTACGTGAGCCACAGCCCCAGTTCTGGCTTTTTGGTGGTTCATTGGAGATGAGGTTCTCATAGGCTTTCCTGCCCAGCTGGCTTCAAACTGTGGCAGCCTCAGGTCTCAGCCTCCTGAGTAGCCACCAGCCCCCCATCTGAAATGCTCTAAGACTTGTTTTGTTAGCTTAACAACATGGTTTTGTTCGTGCAGGGTGTGTTTGCTAGCCCTGCGTTTCAGGTTTTGCCCTGTTTCACACAGGAGAGCTTCTCCTATTCCACGCTGTATATCCACTCATTATTTGACTTTGGTGCACATATCAGCTGGGCCTAGCTTTTATTATTATGGTGGTTCTGCAGTGAATAAGCTTGTACCTATGCCACATTTTGTACCTGTGTAGGTTTCCTGACGTAGAACTGGAAAGCAAGGTGGTTGTACCTTTGTAAGTGTCACGACTCTCTTCAGAAGGCAGGGAAGGTGTTGCACTCAGGTGCTCCTGTCTCCACATCTTAACTTGTAGGAGTAAGCACAGGACTCTGTCGTATTGTAGAGTAGGAGTAAGCACAGGACTCTGTCGTATTGTAGAGTAGGTAAAAATTTCAATGGTCTGTTAATTCCTAAAATAATAGTCTTAGGGTATTGGTTTATGGTTTGCAGTTTTTTTTAAGATTTTTTTTCCAGAATTTAATGAGAAATTAAAATTTTAAAAAATACAAATAGATGTTCATGTTCTTTAATATTGAACAAAAAGTATGAGTAGAACCAAAAGTTAACATTATCACACTTGTTTACACTATCTAGTTTTTCATATGAACATTACTGTTCAAATAGAAAATAGGTGGAGATTTAGGGATGGAAGAGAGAAAACCAGAACTTCTACCACGTTTATTCTTCCACACTGTGTTCAGCTGTGCTCACAGAGACAGCTTCAACTTCTCCTCCATGCAGGAAGTCAGTTGTATATGAAATTGAACCTGCTCAACTACTGAGGGAGACTAGAAATGATGGGGCCATATCCTGGTGCATTGTCATATAATTCAAACAGTGGTGCAGCTACCAACTTGTAATTTTTGGGAACTTCAAACAGGGCTTTCTCTTGAGGCTGAAGCAGAAACAACTTCTTACGTTCCTTAGGTTTTGTAATATGGCAGGCATATAAGGGTACTGAGGAGGTTCGAAGCTTGGTCTCCACCCGTTACCAATGCAGCCATCAGTGACCCAGCCTGGCAGAGCTCCATCTTGACGACCTAGTATCTCTGTCATGAGGGGTTTGGGTCCTTCAGCTTCGTCTTCTCCTGGGTTAAGTTCACCACCAGGTAATTTGAAGACGCTTGTTCCCAGCTGTAACAGCAACACATGGGTCAGCGGGTGCTCATGTTCAATCCGAACCCCTTCTACCATCCGCCTCATTCCAATTTTGTCAAATTCCTCCCTCATGCGCTGAGATCTGGCTGCAGCAGAGCTGTCCTTTTCATAGAGGGGCTCTTTTGTACCAAAAGCGTAAGCGGTAAGAGGGTACAGAGTGATGGTGCGCTCCAGGGTGAGAGGCTTGGTTCGCTGGATGTACTTGTTAGCAGACTGAACCATCTGTGAATGATTGGGCGGTACCACACATGCTGGCGAGCTCAAGCACTGCAAGCGAGCACAAACGAGGGTGTCAGGAAGACATCTCCCCCGCCTCCCCGTGTGGGCCGCAGTTATCGGCTTCCCCCTCAGCAGCTGCCACCCACCATTGATGCAAGAAAGTGAGAAGACTGGTTTGCAGTTCTTATATTCAATGAGTGCATGCAATTTACTATGTTAAAAAGTAATTTAGGCTGGGCACTGGTGGCTCACGCCTGTAATCTTAGCTACTCAGGAGGCTGCAATCTGAGGATTGAGGTTCAAAGCCAGCCTGGGCAGGAAAGGCTGTGAATCTCTTTTTTTTTTTTTGGTCAGTCGTGGGGCTTGAACCCTGGGCCTGGGCACTGTCCCTGCGGTCTTCAGCTCCAGGCAAGGGCTCTACCGCTTAAGCCACAGCGCCACTTCTGGTTTTCTGGTGGTTAATTGGAAATAAGGGATTCGTGAACTTTCCTGCCTGGGCTGGCTTTGAACCGAGATCCTCAGATCTCAGCCTCCTGAGTAGCTAGAATGACAGGCGTGAGCCACAGGTGCCTGGCATGTGAATCTCTTATCTCCAATTAACCACCAGAAAACCAGAAGTGGCGCTGTGGCTCAAGTGGTAGAGCGCTCACCTTGCACTGAAGAGCTGAGGGACAGCGCCCAGGCCCAGAGCTCAAGCCCCACAACCAAAAACAAAACAAGACACAAACAACAACAACAACAAAAATAATTACCACCAAAAAGCCAGAAGTGGAGCTATGGCTCCAGAGGTAGAGTGCATGCCTTGAGCAAAAAAAAAAAAAAAAGCTCAGGGACAAAGCCCAGACCCACAGTTCAAGCCCCAGGACCAGCAAAAAATTAAAAATTGAAAAATTGCCAGGTGCCAGTGGCTCACACCCATAATCCTAGCTACTCAGAAGGCTGAGATCTGAGGATCACAATTCAAAGCCAGCCTGGGCAGGAAAGTCAGTGAGACTCTTTTCTCCAATTAACAACCAGAAAACAGGAAGTGGCGCTGAGCTGAGGGACAGCGCCTACCAGAGTTCAAGTCCCACGACTGACAGTAAAGATTTAAAAATTGAACATTATAGAAAAATAATGACAGCAGCTGATATGTTGGCTCACATTTGGCATCCTAGCTGCTTGGAAGGTAGAAATGAGAAAGACTCACAGTTAAAGGGGGCTAGCAAAATGTGTCCAAGAGTTCATCTCAGACAATTAAAAGCTGAGTGCAGTGGCCCACACCTGCCCCTCTATGGGAAGTGTAGACAGGAAGGGGGTCAAGACACCGCAGAAGAATAACAAAAGCAAAAGGGGCTGAAAGACTGGCTCTAATGGTAGAGAACTGAGTACTGTCTACCAGACACAAGGCACAAAGCCCAGCATTCAAATCCTAATAGAGAGAGAGAGAGAGGAGAGGGAGAGGAAAGAAAAGAAAATTAGCCCTTTATATTTATTGCCTATGTTTTTCTGACTTCTAATTTTTCTTTTTCCTTCCTTTCTTTCTTGCTTTTTTTTTCTTTTCTGCCCGTCAGTTGTGGAGCTTGAACTCAGGGCCTGGGTGCTGTCCCTGACCTTTTGTGCTCAAGGTTAGTGCTCTACCACTTGAGCCACAGCTCCACTTCTGCTTTTTGGTAGTTAATTGGAGATGGGTGTCTCAGGGACTTTCCTAACTTTAAACCACAAAACTCAGATCTCAGCCTCTTGAGTAGCTAGGATTACAGGTGTGAGCCACCAGCACCTGTCTTACAGGAAGTCTTTTATTGAGCCTTTTTTTGTTTTTTTGACAGTCTCAGTATATAGTCCTGGCTGGCCTTGAACTCACAATCCTTTGTCTCTACCTCTGAGTACTAGGATGGGAGGTATAGAATTTTATTTTATTTTTTTTTGTCAGTCGTTGGGCTTGAACTCTACGCCTGAACGCTGTCCCTTAGCTCTTCAGCTCAAGGCAAGTGCTCTACTGCTTGAGCCACAGCGCCACCTCCGGTTTTCTGGTGGTTTATTGGAGCTAAGAGTGTCACAGACTTTCCTGCCTGGGCTGTCTTTGAACCACGATCCTCAGATCTCAGCCTCCTGAGTAGCTAGGATTACAGGCGTGAGCCACCGGCGCCCAGCTAGAAATTTTTCTTTTTGTATTCTGGTGCTGGGGACTGATCCCAGCACTGTTCATTCCAGCCATGCAATCTACTTCTGAGCTATACCCCCAGCCAGAAATTCTAATTTTGTTATTAAGTTAAATTTATTGGTCTTTCGAGCGTCCTTGCTGAGAAAAGTGCAATGTGGAAAGGCTCTTCTAAGATAATCAAAAATTATCCTGTATTTTCTTTTTTGGTCAGTCGTGGGGCTTGAACTCTGGGCCTAGACGCTGTTGCTCAGCTCTTCAGCTCAAAGTGAGCACTCTACCACTTGAGCCACAGTGCCACTTCTGGTTTTCAGGTGGTTAATTGGAGATAAGAGTCTCAGACTTGGGGCTGGGAAGGTGGCTCAGTGGTAAAGTGCTTGTCTTTCATGCCTGAGGCCCTGGGTTCGATTCCTCAGCACCACATAAGCAAAAAGAAAAAAGCTGGAAGTGGTGCTGTGGCTCAAGTGATAGAGTACTAACCTTGAGCTGAAGAGCTGAGAGACAGCGCCCAGGCCCAGAGTTCAGGCCCCACGACCAGACCCCCCCCCCAAAAAAAAAAAAAAAGAAAAAGAAAAGAGTCCCAGACTTTCCGGGCAGGGTTGGCCTTGAACCGTGATTCTCAGATCTCAGCCTCCTGAGTAGCTAGGATTACAGGTGTGAGCCATTGGCACCTGGCTTCCTAAATTTCCTTTCAGCGCTTTTATTGCCTTGTCAAGTTTTTCAGTTAGGCCAGCCTGTTTGTCCTGGCTTCCATCCTGCATTTATCCAGCTTTCCCAGCACTGTTTACTGAATCTCGAGTCTCCGTGGGAGGGTTTCACTCAGGAAAAGCAGGGAAAGTGCCTGAGCCAGGCTCCTGGAGAGAGGACACAGGGCGGGCAGGGCCGCCGGCCCCAGGGCCCGGGGATGCTTTGGTTCTGTGCACACCCTCTGAGGGTCTTCCTGGGCCAGTGCTGCCCCAGACGAGGGAGACAGCACAACCCCAGCCCCAGGCTGTGGCAGGCACACACCATCGGGGTGGTGGTGAGGGGCTGAGGAATGGCCACCAAAGTGGCCAGAGAAGATGCAGTCAGCGAAGGAGGGCTGCAGGCAAGGCCAAGCCTCCGGAGGGAGGCCGGCCGCCCTGGAGCAGAGTGTCCGGGGATGGGAGGAGTGAGGGCCATTGGACACGGCTGCAAAGGATCTGGAGTTGGTCTTATTTATTTATTTTTGCCAGTCTCGGGTCGTGAACTGGGGGCCTGGTCGCCATGCCTGAGCTTCTTTTCGTTCAAGGCTAGCACTCTACCACTTCTGGCTTTTTGTGGGAATGGGGTACTGAGGAATGGAACCCAGAGTTTCAGGCATGCTAGGTGGACACTCGACCACTGAGCCACCTTCCCAGCCCCAAGTCTGGAATTGTTTAAAGGTCCTACTCAGCATACAATCGTGACCCTGAGTCAGAACGGAGACTCCCCATCCTGAGCTGGCTTCCCTCAGGAAGCCGGTTGTCCCAGGCTGCTCTGGGGCAGTCGTCGAGGCTAGCGTGGGCACAAACAGTGACCGCCGACCCTTCCCCAGCACCTGGCCACATTCATCATGGACAAGAGTGAGGCCATCACATCGGTGGACGATGCCATCCGGAAGCTGGTGCAGCTGAGCTCCAAGGAGAAGGTGTGGGCGCAGGAAGTGCTGCTGCAAGTGAACGACAAGTCGCTGAGGCTGCTGGACATCGAGTCTCAGGTGCCCGCTGGCCACGGGGCCGGGGAGCGGGCGGGCAGACGCCGGGCCTGACTTGTGCTTCTGCCAAATGTGCAGCGGCATCTCTGGAGCGCCCCCATCTGGCCCGTGGAAGGGTGCGCAGGAGGCCGGCACAGCTGAGTCTCGGCCTCTCTGGGCAGCCTGTGCGGGCTCCACTCAGTGTCTGCTGTGGCCATGTCCGCAGCCCAGCCCTCATCTTTAAGAACTGGCTGGCTGCGGTGAGCCAGGCCCAGTTGTGTCCAGGGTCAGTGCTCAGGGCCACAGCGGCCCTGGCCGGTCCTATCGTTGTCTGTGTTTATGCCTGTGGGCCGTGTCTGGGCCATGTCTGGCCTGGGCTCTCTCGTGCACCTGCAGGTCTGTGCAGGTCTGATGTCTGTGGACCAAAGTCCCTGTGCCACGGCCGCACTCGAGGCCCGCCCCATGTTGGGGTCCGAGCCTGTGTCCACTGCCTGTCCCTAGGAGGAGCTGGAGAACTTCCCGCTGCCCACTGTGCAGCACAGCCAGACAGTGCTGAATCAGCTGCGGTACCCCTCTGTGCTGCTCCTGGTGTGCCAGGACTCGGAGCAGACCAAGCCCGACATCCACTTCTTCCACTGCGACGAGGTTGAGGTGAGCCAGGCGGCCGGACATGGGCCTCCCAACACTGCCGGGTGGGCCTGGGGTCACCCCGACACTGTTGGGTGGGCCTGGGGTTGCCCCAACACTGCCAGGGTGGGCTGGGGGTTGCCCCGAGCTGCACGGAGCCTCCCGGACACTGCCGGGTGGGCTGGGGGTCACCCCAAGCTGCAAGGGGTCACTCCGACACTGTTGGGTGGGCTTGGGGTCACCCCAACACTGCCGGGTGGGCATGGGGTTGCCCCAAGCTGTTCGGGGCCTCCCAGACACTGCCGGATGGGCCTGGGGTCACCCCGACACTGCCGGGTGGGCCTGGGGTCGCCCCGAGCTGCATGGGGTCACCCCGACACTGCCAGGTGGGCCTGGGGTTGCCCCAAGCTGTACGGGGCCTCCCAGACACTGCCAGGTGGGCCTGGGGTCACCCCGACACTGCCGGGTGGGCCGGGGGTCGCCCCGAGCTGAGCCGACATGCCTGTGTCCCTAGGCAGAGCTGGTGCAGGAGGACATTGAGAGCGCGCTGGCCGACTGCCGCCTGGGGAAGAAGACGCGGCCCCAGACCCTGAAGTAGGGCCGGGAGGGCCGCGGGTGTTGGGTCTCACGGGAGGGCCGCGGGTGTTGGGTCTCACGGGAGGGCCGCAGGTGGCGGGCCTCACGGGAGGGCCGCGGGTGTTGGGTCTCGCGGGAGGACCCCGGGTGTTGGGTCTCATGGGAGGACCCCGGGTGTTGGGTCTCACGGGAGGGCCGCAGGTGTTGGGTCTCACGGGAGGGCCGCGGGTGTTGGGTCTCACGGGAGGGCCGCGGGTGTTTGGCGGGCCTCACGGGGGGCTGTGGACAGGATTGGGAGGGCATCAGGAGGCAGGGCCCAGCCCAGGACCCCTGACAGGCTGAGCCAGGCCTTTCTTTCCCTCCAGAGGCCACCAGGAGAAGATCCGGCAGCGGCAGTCCATCCTGCCCCCTCCCCAGCCCCCAGCCCCCATACCCTTCCAGCACGGGGCCGGAGAGTCTCCACAGGCCAAGAACCGCGTGGGCCCCCCAGTGCCACTCAGTGAGCCAAGTAGGTTGGGGTGATGGGGTCTCCCGGGGTCCGAGGCCGGGGGTGACGGGGTCTCTTCTGTCTTGCTCGGTCTCTGCCAGGCTTCCGCCATCGAGAGTCTCAGGAGGAGGAGCCCCGGGCTGTGCTGGCTCAGAGGATTGAGAAGGAAACGGTGGGTGTCCAGCCTGGCCGGGCCTCCCCACTCCCCCCGGGCCCATGCCTGTCCCTCGACTCTTCCCTAAGGGAGGGGATGGCCACAGCTGACCCCCATCCCCTTCCAACCCCAGCAAATCCTCAACTGTGCTCTGGACGACATCGAGTGGTTCGTGGCCCGGCTGCAGAAGGCAGCAGAGGCTTTTAAGCAGCTGAACCAGAGGAAGAAAGGGAAGAAGAAGGGGAAGAAAGGGCCGGCAGGTGGGAACAGAGGGGAGGGTTACTGGGGGACAGAGGAGAGGGGTCGCGGGGAGGCAGGGGAGAGGACCACAGGGGGGAGGCGGCAGAGCCGCTGTGGGCCACATGGGCGGGGTCAGGACGCCCCGGCACGGGCCGGTTGGCACAGGACAGCGGGCAGGCTGGATGGACGCAGCGTGGCTGGAGCCGCGCACACCCAACTCCTCACCCCATGCTAGAGGGCGTCCTCACGCTGCGGGCACGGCCCCCCTCCGAGGGAGAATTTGTTGACTGTTTCCAGAAAACCAAGCTGGCCATCAACCTGCTGGTGAGTCAGCAGCCTGTGCAGGCGGCAAGGGCAGAGGCCGGCTGCCACCGCCCACCTGTCACCTGTCACCTGCCGCTTGTTTCCCTGCAGGCAAAGCTACAGAAGCACATCCAGAACCCCAGTGCAGCAGAGCTGGTGCACTTCCTCTTCGGGCCTCTGGACCTGGTGCCTGGGGCCGGGCCGGGCAGGGCAGGGGCTGGGGGTAGCTGGGGGGGGAGGTATACGGGGGGGGGGAGCCTGTGCCCACCTTGGGCAGCTCATGTGGGCTGTGGCCAGGCTCTCAGGGGCCCCGGGCAGCTCATGTGGGCTGTGGCCAGGCTCTCAGGGGCCCAGGCCCTGTGGAGGAGCTGGCTGTGCATGGCACGGCTCCCTCTGAACCGTACCGTCCCTCAGATTGTCAACACCTGTGGAGGCCCAGACATCGCCCGCTCGGTGCTCAGCCCCCTGCTCTCCCGGGAGGCCGCTGGCTTCCTGCGCGGCCACCTGGTCCCCAAGGAGATGGCACTGTGGGAGTCGCTGGGGGAGACCTGGACGAGGCCCCGGTACAGCGTGGGGGAACAGGACGGGGGCGGGGGGTCAGCTCTGATGTCCCGGGACTGACCGCCTGGCCTGCCCACTCCAGCTCCGAGTGGCCCCGGGAGCCTCAGGTGCCCCCCTATGTGCCCAAGTTCCACAGCGGCTGGGAGCCCCCCCTGGACGTGCTGCAGGAGGCTCCCTGGGAGGTGGAAGGACTGGCACCCGCGCCCGACGACCAGGTCAGCCGGGGCTCGGGAGCCCCTGGCCTGTCACCCGCCTGCACCCAGCCCCCACAGACCAAGCTGTCTGTCCACTCTCCCCACAGCTGACCCCCATGAGCCGACTGTCCACACGACACTCCCCCAAGCACAGCCTCTCCGCCGAGCCTGCCGGGCCCCCAGAAGCCTTCGCGCCCCTCAGCTCCCCGCAGGCTCACAGGTAAGGACCCCACCCCCAGCAGGACACACCCCGAAGCCCCCATCCTGAGCAGGCCACGCCCCTCGGCCCCACCCAGAGCCGGCCACGCCCATCGGCCCCACCCACAGCAGGCCACGCCCCACAGCCCCACCCAGAGCGGGCCACGGCCCACAGCCCCGCCCAGAGCAGGCCACACCCCTCACCCCCACCCAGAGCAGGCCACGCCCCACAGCCCCATCCTGAGCAGGCCACACCCCTCACCCCACCCAGAGCAGGCCACGCCCCTCACCCCACACAGAGCAGGCCACGCCCCTCAGTCCCCACACCAGCGCAGGCCACGCCCCTCGGCACACTGCATCCTGGGCTGCCACTGCCAGAGTCAGAACCTTCATCCACGTGCCTCAAAAATACTTTTCCAGAGCTGGGAAGGTGGCTCAGTGGTAGAGCGCTTGCCTTGCATGCATGAGGCCCTGGTTTCGATTCCTCAGCAGAAAAAGCAGGAAGTGGCCACTGTGGCTCAGGTGGTAGAGCACCAGCTTTGAGCTGAAGAGCTCAGGGACAGAGCCCCAGGCCCAAAGTTCAGGCCCCACAACTAAAAAAACAAAAAACCTTTTCCAAATTAGAAAGCACCTAGTTTTCATCTTAACTTTGTCACGGAACTGAAGGGGAAAGTTCAAGTTATTCAAGTTGTTTCAGGAGAATTCACTGGCCTAATACATCAGGTCTTCTCATGGTTTCTGGTTTTGAACCAAGGTTGGAAGGAGAAAGGGACATAGCGGTAGTAGAGCACTTGTCTAGAATTCACAAGGCCCGTAGGTTCAATCCCCAGCACAGACCAAAAAGAAAAGTTAGAAATCTAATATACCATTGCTCTTAAATGGCAGCTCCACCAAGCATCGTGAGAGTGATTTAGGGTTTGGGGACAGAGGGTTGGGCCAGTAACCACTCCCTATGTACTGTAGCCCAAGGTGAGTGACGCGCAGACCTTTGGACCCTCCTGGCCTTGGGATGCCTGGGGAGTCCGGTATCTGCCAGACAGCAGGATTCAGTCTCCAGAGGGAGCGGCTGGGTCATCAGCTCCAGCCCTGGCAGCATGGGTCTTAGCTAGAAGCACATAGGAGACATGATCAACCTGCCTGTCCTCTCTGCCCCTGAAGCCTGACCCTGCCAGAATTCACTCCGTGCCCTGGGGTGCAGGTGCCCCACCCAGCAAGTATTGGATGTCTCCAAATGGCTGTGGCTGGACACTGCCCTCCCCAGGAGTGCCTGGTTCAGGCCCCGCCCCCCAGGTGGGGGGCAGGCCTGGAGCCCATGAGGGGGCCTGGGTTGGCCAGCTTTAAGAGTGCATCCTGCCACCTCCCGCCAGCCCCTCCCCCCCAGCACGGCGTCACAGTTTCCATTCCTGGCTGGAGCTGGCAGCACAGCCTCTCCCCGCCAAGATTTGGGCAGTGCCACAGAAGGCTGCAGGTTAGCTGCCAGCCAGCCCCAGAGGAGACCCCAGCCCAACTCTGGGCCTCAACCCCTCCTCTCCCGCTCAGGGGCTACCAGCCAACATCAGCCATGACCAAGTACGTGAAGATTCTCTATGACTTCACAGCACGCAACGCCAATGAGCTCTCTGTGCTCAAGGATGAAGTCCTGGAGGTGAGGTTCGGGCTGCAGAGTTGGTGAGGCCCACCCAGGACCTAGGCAGCGGCCAGACCCTGTCCCCAGGCCCCCTGGCCCCAAGCCCCCTGGCCCCAGGCTCCCTGGCCCCGGGCCGCACCTGGGTCCCTGAGCCGGGTCTTCCTGGCCTGGGGCATGGTGGGACTGAGTGGCCCTCCTGTCTGGGGACCCTCTGTGGCAGGGACCCTGCAGTGAGGCGGGAGGGGGCTGTCACTCCCGCCGCCAGCACAGCTTGTCTGCACCAGCTCTGTTGGCTGCAACTGAAACCAGGCCACCCGCTGAGGGATGGAAAGTGGAGTAGGCTACAGGGAGGTGGCCTAGCCACCACAAGGGGCACTCCCTGCCGGACGCAGCAGAGGCCAGACAGGGAAGGGGCAAGTCCTGGGCCTAAGATGGCACCAGAAGAGCAAGGGCTGGCTCTGGAGAAGGGGCCGCTACAGTGGGTGGGGTGGGAGGTCCCTGGACCCAACATGTGCTGGTAGCCAGGGAAGGGGTGCCGGTGGGGTAGTGAGGCCCCAGCAGGGTGGTCTGGGGGGGTGAGGAGGGTGGGGGTCTGGGGGGGTGAGGAGGGTGGTGGTCTGGGGGGTGAGGCCCCAGCAGGGTGGCAGCCACAGCGAGTTGACACCTCCTTCTTGCTCCCCCTCGTCCCCCGCAGGTGCTGGAGGATGGCCGGCAGTGGTGGAAGCTTCGGAATCGCAGTGGCCAGGCAGGCTATGTGCCCTGTAACATCCTGGCTGAGGCCCGGCCGGAGGATGTGGGGGTGCCTCTGGATCAGGTGCGAACTGTCCTGGGCTCTTCTGTCCTCCAGGGCCATGGCTCTGGGGACGGGGGGTGGGCGGGGAGCCGTGGGAGCACTGTCTCAGAGCCACACTGGGGCTGAGCTGGGGACACTGCTGTCCCCAACCCCATGCAAGGCTGGCACTGGAGCTCCTCTTGACCAAAGGAAGGAAAGACAGGGTGGCCTGTGCAAGACCTTACTGCGCCTCCCCTCTCTCACCCTCACAGGCGAACCAGAAATACTGGGGTCCCTCCAGCCCAACCCACAAACTGCCCCCAACTTTTGCTGGAAACAAAGACGGTGAGCCATTGGGCCTGTGGGGGAGGGGCAAGGGCAGCCACCAAGGGAGGGGAGGGGCAAGCATGCGTGTCCCGCCCATGGGGGCGGAACCAAGAAAGCCACGCCCATGGGGAGGCGGGGCTGTGCGCCACGCCTGCAGGGGTGGGCCTATGCGTGTCACACCCACAGAGGGGCGGGGCTGAGCACCTGCCCGAGCCCATGGGGAAGGGCCTGTGGGCACCACCCCCACGGAGGGAGGGGCTGCGCGTGCCACGCCCACGGAGGGGTGGGGCTGCTCATGCCACCACCCCCGCGGAGGGCGGCCCTGCGCGTGTCCCGCCCACGGAGGGGCGGGGCCGCACATGCCACGCCCCGCGGAGGGCGGGGCTGAGCACCTGCACCTCGCCCCGCAGAGCTGATCCACCACATGGACGAGGTCAACGACGAGCTCATGAAGAAGATCAGCCACATCAAGGCGCAGCCGCAGCGGCACTTCCGCGTGGAGCGCAGCCAGCCCGTGCAGCTGCCGCTCACCTTCGAGTCGGGGCCCGACCAAGTCCGCGCCTGGCTGGAAGCCAAGGCCTTCAGCGGCCGGTGAGCTGCGGTGGAGTGCGGGGGGCGCCGGGGCCGGGCCCGCGCCCGCGCTCACCCCCGGCCGCCCCCAGGATCGTGGAGAACCTGGGCATCCTGACGGGCCCCCAGCTGTTCTCGCTGAACAAGGAGGAGCTGAAGAAGGTGTGCGGCGAGGAGGGCATCCGCGTGTACAGCCAGCTGACCGTGCAGAAGGCGGTGCTGGAGGTG
>NW_012267382.1:637811-644916 GCF_000151885.1 Dipodomys ordii
GCCCCCTCCTCCCTAGAAGCAGCAGAGCGGGTCGGAGCTGGAGGACCTCATGAGCAAGTTTCATTCCAAGAGCCACAGGAGGACGGAGGACAGCTAGACCCGGCCCGCGGCCGCCCAGGGCGTGGAGTACTGTTCTGTATGTGTGTTATTTTATGCCGAGAACACGACTGGCGGGCGGGCTGGGCGGGCTGCCTGTCCCCAGGTCCCCCATCCCCCGGCCCAGCAGTACCTGTGGGCCACCCTCCCAAACCAAGCCCAGCCTCTGCCAAACCTGGGCTGGGCAGTGCCAGCCCTCCTCCACCTGGCCCGCTGCCCCAGGGCCCCCAGGTGGGTGAGGACTCTTTCTCTGGCCTCCCCTCTGGCAGACATTCTGACCCCCATCTCCATGCCTCTCCCCAGCTGCTTGCTTCTATACCCACCTGCCCACACTGCAGGACAGGCCCGTGCCCCAGACTGGCCAGGCTGGTGACCTGGCCTCCAGAGCCGTCTTCCTCTGTGCTGCTCCTGGGGGTGGGGGTCTGGGCAGGACGGGACATCTCCAGGGCCCCGTGAGGGGTTGTTCTGTGTGCTTCCCCCTTTGGGGCATGGTACTGGCTTCCCATACCGATGCCCACCCCCACCTGCAGAGCTGGGCCACAGCTGCCCAGATCAACCCCAGGTAGTTGGCACTGCCTGTGTGCTGTTGACCGCTGTGTCCCAGCCCTGCACTGAGCATCGCGTCTGGGCGTGAGAGGTGGGGACTCGAGGCTACATCATTAAACCAGTTATCTCCAAGCAGTATGCGTCTGTCTCCTGGGGAGGGGTGCATCTTAGGGCCCCAAGGTGATGTCTTCTAAGAGCTGTCTGGCAGAGGGCAGGCTTCCACGCTCATCCAAAAGGGTCTGGGAGACATTTGTGGAAGGAGAGAGGCTGGGAGGTGGTCCAGAAAACTGTCCCCTTCCCACCTGCCTACTCCACTGTGGCAGTCCAAAGCCAGGTATCCAGATGTTCAAAAGCCTGTCACCCAGACTGGCTTCAAGGGGCACAGACTGAGCAAAGCCAGCCTGGAAGCTCTGGAGCAGGCACAGGATGGGGGTAAGTCTGAGGCAAGGCCAAAACCAGATCTAGAGAGCTTTGTTTGAAGCTGAGTGATGCCGAAAGGAAGTGTGGGTGTTATGGGGCCCAGTTGAAGTTCTGCCAGGGGGCATCCATGCCCAGGGCACCTGTTTACCTGGGATGGCCTGAGCCCCAGCCTTGGAGGCCTTTGGCACCCTCTGCTGGCAGCTCTGTCTGCTGCTCTGAGTAGCCACCAGGAGGTGCCAGATCGTCCCCTCTCATTCCCCAGAAGAGGGTGGGGGTGGGGCAGAGGGGTAGTTGCCCATGAGACCCAACCCTCTGGTGCATCTTCCTGGGGTCCCAGGAGGGAGGGCAGGGGTAGTTGCAGGTTGTTCCTGGTAGGGGCTGGATTATGGCTCATCACATAGCAGGCTCTAGCCTGACAATTCAGACCGGCCTAAATGGACCAAGTCTTTCCAGCGAGATCTGTCAGAAGGAGCTGGACTTGGTGGGCCTGAAGAAGAGGGCTAAACTCCCACCGTGGCTAGGGGCCACCACCCCAAGAAAACCAAAAGTGTAGGACGGTTGAGGGGCTGGTTTCCTAGCCCAGCCGGCTCCCGCTGCTGGCCCAAGGGCGCCTGGTCTCAGCAAGGAGCTGTCCTCTAGCCTCACCTACCCAACCATCAGCAGGGACAGGCCTTCCCCAGAATGGTCTGGAACACCCGGGACCTCCAGCCTGGGACAGGCTAACCTTGTGCACCTCAGAACCAGTACGTCCTCAACCGGCCTTCCTTGCCCATCCCCACCCCCACCCCCGCCACCACCACCATCTCTGCGGCCTCAGTGCAGCTAAGGAGGCTCCAAACCCCTGGGCCCAAGAGGTGTTTTTGTTTGGTTGTTTTGTTTAATGTCAGTTCCCAGGGCTCAAATTCAGCCTCAAGCTCTCACTTAGCTTTGTTTTTGCTCACAGCTGGTGCTCTACCATTTGAACATTTCCAGCCCAGTTCTTTACTGGTTAACTGGAAACGTAGTACCTCAGACTTTTCTGCTTGGATTGACTTTGAAGCATGGCTTAGACCTCTGAGGAGCTAGATTACAGACAGGAGCCACTGGTGCCTGGCAGTCCTGATTGCATCCCCTCTGCTGCCTTCCCGAGGGCAGGATGGGGCTGCCCATTCTGCCTGCCCAGTGCCAAGACCCAGGCCCCTCAGCATCAGGGCAAGTTGGCCTGGCTGAGCCCTGTGATTACCCACTTTCTGCTGGGGTACCCCTGGCCTGCAGATGAGAGGTGGCAAATGGTAGCTATGCAGTGAGTACTGTCTGTGGCCTGTGCTGGCCTCAGGGCAGCTTTCAGAAGCAGATCTGGAACCAGAATTGGCTGAAGTTCAAATACAGTTCCCCTAATTATATCACTCTTGCCCTTAAATGCCATCCCCCCACCCCCACCAACAAATCAGCAAGGGGAAGGGAGGAGCCAGCACTAGCAAAGGGGCCTGGGCCTGAGGATCTGCAGGTTGGAGGGAGAGTGTCCACACTGGGCCAGTAGGAGACCCAAGATTAGAATTTCACATCTTCAGGACGGTGGCTATGCTGACTGTCCAGCCAGCCGCTCTGGCGGATGGGATGCTGGTGGCTGCCACTCTGCGCCTGTCTGTGCCAACAGCAAATATCCCCACGAACAAGGCCCATCTCTGTCTGGGGACAAGCATGGCTTTGTGGCTCTCAAAGCCCACAGCAGGCCTTGGCTACTGGAGCCCACTCAGGCCAGCCAGAACACAAGAGGGTTTCCCACGCCATGCAGAAAGAGCTTTTTCTTCCCTTTAAGAAATCGGATCCCAGATACTTGGCTCGGCAGGAAGCTGGTGAACATCAGAGGTGGCAGCTGCTCCTCACAGCTGGAAACCCAGCACAGGGCGACCTGTGGCCTGCAATGGTAGTGCTGGACAGAGGCGACTCACAGGAAAGGACCTGTGGGTGAGGGACCGTCCTGATCACAGCCTTCAGGAGGTTCCCAAACTAGCCGCTGTGAGGTGGCGAGCAGGCAGCACCAGACTGCAATGAGGTTTGTGAAGTTTCCCTCTAAAAGCAGGGACTCTACTGAAGGTCCTTGGCTGTGAATAAGAATTTTTGGACAAATCACAATGGTAAGAACACTGGACAGAGCTTTATTGAGAAGGTAAGAAGGCAAGCAGATAGAAAAGCAGAGACACTCTAACAGCAGCAACGAAAACTTTCACAGACTTTCCTGCCAGGGCTGTCTTTGTGCCCTAATTCTCAGATCTCAGTCTGGTGAGTAGGGGTCTGCCCGGGCTGTGTTCTTTCCCAGCCCCCGCACTGTGCCAGGCAGGCCATTTGCGCAGCCAAAAGGGTGGACTCGGAGGCCCTTACAAAGCTGCCAGTTGCCAACTAAGGCCAGCCCTCCCAGCTTCGGCGTGCACTCTGCCTCCATGCTCCCCGCTCGCCCGGTCCTGCTGACGGTCATGGGTCATGCTCTAGCAGCTGTCAGGGCCTTTCTCCACTGGCCTCCTTGAGGCTGGGTCTCCCTGGAGTGTTTTCCTGCTTGCCAATCCTGCCCAGGCTGTATGGGACCTGGGTGGGGGCTGTTGCTGGGCCTCCTGAGCAGGCAGCCTGCTGCACGGTGTGCGGTCCGAGCTGTCCTGGGCAGGGCTTAGCGTCCTGGGGGGAGCCGAGTGGGGGGCAATGGTACTTAGATGCTGAGAAGTGGTGACTCCTCAAAGCAGTGGGCCCGCAAAGGTACTAAAATTGGGATCCAAACTTGGCATCTCTGCCTCTATTTTGCATCATTTCCTTTGCTCAGAGTCATTCTCCCCTGTCACCTTGGAATCTGTGAAGAGCAAGACACCTGGGACAAGTCGCAGCTTACCCCAGACAGCAGGGCCTTCCCCACCTTCACCAGCCAGGATGGCCTGTGACCAAGGCTGTGCAATAAACTCCTGCCCCTGTCCCTACTCACCCCTAAAGCTCCTGTCTGTACCCAGAGATGCGCTGAAGTGCTCACTTTGCTCTGCTGGGTGTGCCAGTGCTGCACAATCCCTGACTTTTGCATGAATGTCTTTAATTGGGGTACTGGGGCAGGTGACCAGACTGGACATGTGGGACCCGTGGAGTCCAGTCTCTGGCCTGGAACTCCCTGTTACAGGATGGGCCTAACCCAGGGGTACGCTAGAGCCCCGCCGCCAGAGCCAGGGCAGCACCTCCCCCCAAATAAACGTCCTCCCTCCCACCGCCGCGCTGCTTCCTGCTGGGAGGCTGGTCTCAACCACTTAGGTTGTCCAGTGCCCTCTGGTGTTCAACCCTTTTGCTGGTACCCTGACCTACTGAGATTCTGAGGACGTCTGAGCATCCTTGGAAGGGTGGGTCTGTGGCGTGCTCCTGCCAGGACAGTTGTCCATCCCCAAGGGAGGCGTTCTCCCCTAAACATGTTCTGTGTCATGAAGAGTCACTTTCTCAGGATATGTTTCTTGTTTTAGATGTCTTTTAGTTTCTAGAGCATACTAATTATATGGGCAAGCAGGCAGGGTCAGAGGGCAAGACCTACTATTTCTTTCCTCTCTCTTTTTAACTAACATTGCAGTGTATAAGGAAATGTAAGGCTTCAAGAAAGAAAATAGTCCTTACACGCTTTTAACCAAGCTATTCATCAATACATGTTTGTTCCATCTCCCAAGCCTGGATCTACCCTCCTTCATTACCCACCTGTGAGGGACACAGGGTTTGCAAAGGCTGGAGGAAGCTCATGTCCTTAATGTCAGGCTCATACATGGTCAGATACATCCACTTTTTTTTTTTTTTGTCGGTCCTGGGGCTTGAACTCTGGGCCTGGGCGCTGTCCCTCAGCTCTTCAGCTCAAGGCAAGCGCTCTACCACTTGAGCTACGGCGCCACTTCCGGTTTTCTGGTGGTTTATTGGAGATAGGAGTCTCACGGTCTTTCCTGTCCGGGCTGGCTTTGAACCGAGATCCTCAGATCTCAGCCTCCTGAGTAGCTAGGATTACAGGCGTGAGCCACCAGCGCCCGGCTATCATCCACTTTTTTTTTAAAGTCAGTTGTGGGGCTAGAACTCTGGGCTTGGGTGCTGTCCGTTGGTAAGCATTTTGGCTCAAGGCTAGCATTCTATCATTTGGAGCTTCCCTTCCCTTCCAGTTTTCTTTTTTTTTTTTGGTGGGGGGGAGGTCCAGTTGTGGGGCCTGAACTCTGGGCCTGGGCGCCGTCCCTTCGCTCTTCAGTTCAAGGCTAGCACTCTAACACTTGAGCCACAGTGCCACTTCCGGCTTTTTTCTTTTAGCTTTTGTGGTGCTGAGGAATTGAACCCAGGGCCTCATGCACACAAGGCAAGCGTTCTACCACTGAGCCACCTTCCCAGCCCACTCTTCTAGTTTTCTAGTGGTTAATTGGAGATAAGAATCTCATGGAGGGCTGGGAAGGTGGCTCAGTGGTAAAGCACTAGCCTTGCATGCATGAGGCCCTGGGTTCGATTCCCCAGCACCACATAAGCAAAAAGGAAAAAAGCCAGAAGTGGCTGAAGTGGTAGAGCAGTAGCCTTGAGCTGAAGAACTGAGGGACGGTGCCCAGGCCCAGAGTTCAGGCCCATGACCGGACCCCCCCCCCAAAAAAAAAGAACCTCATGGATTCTCCTGCCCCATCTGGCTTTGGATTGTGATTCTCCGATTGCAGAAGCTGGAACCGCAGGTGTAAATGCCAGCGCTGGAACCGCAGGTGTAAATGCCAGCGCTGGCCTCCACTTCTTTCATTTGTGTGTGTCCCAGGTCCCAGCAGCCAAGGCGTAGCTGTCTCCACCTCCAAGGCCTCGGAGTGGCACAGCCAGACCTTTCATGCAAGACTGGAAGAGAGAACAATTGAAGTCTTTCTGAGGCAGCAAGAGAATGGGGTGCAAAGTCTATGGGCCGCCCCTCTTCTGTCCAGGCGAGTTTCTGAGTGACACAAGGCAGGTTTGCCCCGTGAGCTCTTCCCTCTTCCTGGTCAGGAAGTGCCCAAGTCTGGACACACCAGTCTGCCTTGTGCACCCCACGAGGGTGGCCGCGTGCTGAGGCCTGCGGGTGGGAGGCCAAGGTGGACCCCACCAGCCCCTGTGGCACACAAGAGGGTGTGTTACCCGTGCACCTCGAACAAGCTGATGTTGGCAGGAAGCGTGTGATGAGCCAGAGGAGGAGTTCTCAGTCCCTGGGTCATTCTGGGCAGGAAGCAGAGCCTGTCAGGGTCAGGGGCTCAGGGAGGGAGCAGAGCCGGTCAGGGTCAGGGTCAGGCAGGGAGCAGAGCCGGTCAGGGTCAGGGTCAGGCAGGGAGCAGAGCCGGTCAGGGTCAGGGTCAGGGTCAGGCAGGGAGCAGAGCCGGTCAGGGTCAGGGTCAGGCAGGGAGCAGAGCCGGTCAGGGTCAGGGTCAGGGTCAGGCAGGGAGCAGAGCCAGTCAGGGTCAGGGTCAGGCAGGGAGCAGAGCCGGTCAGGGTCAGGGTCAGGGTCAGGGGTCAGGCAGGGAGCAGAGCCGGTCAGGGTCAGGGTCAGGGTCAGGCAGGGTCAGGCAGGGAGCAGAGCCGGTCAGGGTCAGGGTCAGGGAGGGAGGATAAAGCGCCAGGCCCAGCCCGCGCGGGCTGCGGAAGGAAATGGGAGGAGGCACTCGCTCGCGGACGGCAACGCGCCCGCCAGCGCACTCCTGGCCATTCCCTCCCGGGGGCGCTCTCTGTGGCCGTGGATTCCCCGTGAAGTACCCCGGCCCAGGGGCCTGGGGCGGGCGCCGGGCGGCCGAGGCGCACGCGCAGCCGGCCCCTCCCCGCGGAGCGCCGAGGCGCACGCGCAGTCGCGCGGGCCTGGGCGGGGCTGCAGCCCATCCACCAGGCTGTGGGTGGCTCTTATCTGAGGCGAGCCTGCGGAGCTGTGGGAGGAGCCAGACTCGGCCTACAGGCCTCGGGCGGAGCTCGGCCCCGGCCGCCCGCCCTCCCTGTCCGCGGCGTGGAGGCGCTTTAAGAGGCAGCACACCGGGGTCCGCCGACCGGGTCCGGCCCAGAACTGCGGCGTCGGGCGGCCCTCGAGGGTCCG
>NW_012267382.1:645471-664308 GCF_000151885.1 Dipodomys ordii
CCCATGTCCCCCGGACCCCTCTTCTCCTCTGCCCCGGCCCTCTCTCCCCCCGTTCCCTCTCTCCCCCGGTCCCCTCTCTCCCCCGGCCCCTCTCCCCGGCCCGGCCGGCTCTCTGGGCCCACCTGCCTCGCAGCGTGTTGCGCCGGCCCCGAGGGGCCGCGGGTCCCCGCCTGGACCACCGCGAGCTCCTACCGGCCCTGGTGCGGTGAGCCTCGGAGGGGCCCGCGGGGCGCGGGCGTGCGGAGGGGCGCGGCCCCAGGACCCCACACACAGAAGACCGGGGCGCGGCTGTGGCCCAAGTGGTGGAGCAATCGCCTTGAGGACGAAAGTTTGGGGACAGGGCCTAGGCTCTGAGTTGAGCCCCAAGACTGGCACCAAAACCAAAAAACAAAAAGAAACAACTTTCTCTCACGGTTGTAATCCTAGCTACTCAAGAGATTTCCTGACCAGCCTGGTCAGGAAAATCCATGACTTAAAAGCGACACCAGTGGAGCTGTGGCTGCTAGCCTTGAGCAAGAAAGTTTGGAACAGCCCCAGACCCCCAGTTCAAGCCCCAAAATAGACAGACTGATACAAGCTATATACAGTGATCAGGGTTGAACTGTTTTCTGAGTGAAGGTTCTTAACTCTCTAGGAGGACTCTGAAAATAGAATCCAAGCTTCTGTTCTGTTCTTAGAATCCCTGGAACAACCCTGTAGATCTGGAGTATGTGAGTGTGTGGGTGCTGGAGGTCAAGCCCAGGGTGTCACTGAACTGTGGTCACACCCTCCTGTTTTTGTTTTCTACTGTACTTAAAAATAGTTTGCTAAAAGCAGATTCACTTTTTCAAGAGATGTGGTAATTTTTGTTTTGTTCTTGTCAGTTGTGGGGCCTGAACTCTGGGCCTGGGCCCTGTCTCTCAGCTCTTCAGCTCAAGGCTAGTGCTCTACCATGTGAGCCACAGTGCCACTTCTGGCTTTTTTTCTTTTTGCTTATGTGGTGCTGAGGAATTGAACCCAGGGCCTCATGCATGTGAGGCAAGAGCTCTACCACTGAGCCACCTTCCCAGCCCCAGAGATACGGTAATTTTATACAATGAAATACTGCCTTTTCTACTCAGTGGATTCTGGCATACTTCAACAAACCTACCTTCCTACCTTCTTTCGAAATAATTACAGACTCAAAGAAGTTACAAAATTAGCCCACAGAACCCAAGAGCCCTTTGCCCCGTTTCCAGTTATATCCAAATCAGGAAGTGAGCTCTAGCGTGAGCCGTGCTACCTTCAGACCTGGCTCAGTGCCTGTTTTCAACCTGCCCCAGAGGTCTCATTTGTAGATTTGTGTTAGCGCCAGGACACTGGTGTTTTGTTAACAGAGATCACGAACTCTTGAGGGACAACCCTTAATTTCTTCTCCATTGCTATAATTATGTTTTCAAAGAACACTGAAAATACGAATCTGTCAAATAGGCATGCGGAACCTGCCCATTTCCTGGTCTGATTGGCAGCTGGACAGTGATGACTGTGCATCTGCTCTTCAGGGCACATTCTGTCGCTGGAGCCTAGATGAGGGCCTCTCTTCACGGCTTAGCTTCCATGGGAAGTCACGGGTCCTTGACATCCACTCAGGAAAACAGTTTCAGAGTGTCTCACCAAAAAGAACCTCACAAGATGAAAATCCTTGCTCACAAAGTGAGTAGGGATTACCATTTCAAAACCACAGGTTTAGATAGACCCTTCCATATTTTTTTATTTTTTTGGGTCTGGTCATGGGGCCTGAACTCTGGGCCTGGGTGCTGTCCCTCAGCTCTTCAGGTGAAGGCTAGCGCTCTACCACTTGAGCCACAGCGCCACTTCTGGCTTTTTTCTTTTTGCTTATGTGGTGCTGAGGAATTGAACCCAGGGTCTCAGGCATGCAAGACAAGCGCTCTACCGCTGAGCCACCTTCCCAGCCCCCCTTCCATATTTTAAAGAGAAAGCAGATTTAGGTAGCTCTTCTGTGCCCTATTCTTTTTTTGGGGGGTGGGGTGTCCCACACAGGACTTGAACTCTGAGCCTAGGCACTGTCCCTGAGCTCTTCAGCTTAAGGTAAGCGCTGCACCACTTGAGCCACAGCGCCACTTCCCCCATTCTTGTAATTTAACATTAAAAAAGAAGAGTGATGGCATAGGATCTCTTCTGCTTTTTTGAGGTCACTTCCTGGTTTTCACTTTTGAAGCTAGCTCTTTTGATACTGGTTAAAATGAATATAATTTCGAGGCTGGGAACGTGGCTTAGTGGTAGAGTGCTTGCCTAGCATGCATGAAACCCTGGGTTTGATTCCACAGTACCACATAAACAGAAAAAGCCAGAAGTAGTGCTGTGGTTCAAGTGGTAGAGTGCTAGTCTTGAGCAAAACAAGCTCAGGGACAGCGCCTAGGCCCTGAGTTCAAGCCCCCCAGGACTGGCAACAAAAATAATAATAATAATTTCCCTCTCTTCTCTTTTGTCAACTTCTGCCTCAATTCCAGGTCAAGCCCTAATGCCTTTTCTGAATTCCTGAGAAAGAATAATCCCCTGTGGTGTCTTGTTTCTTACTCTGCACCAGTGTGCCCCCTGGTGGGCAGTAGGGAGTTCTCTGGGCTTCACAGTTGGACTCCAAGTGGCATTGAAAGCCGGTCTGGGTTTCTCTTTGTTTGTTGTTATTTTTCAGTACTGAGTTTGAACCCAGGAGCTTGGGCTTGCTTAGCTGGCATTCTACAACTTTTTTTTTTTTTTTTTAGGGCTTGAACTCTGGGCCTGGGCTCTGTCCCTCAGCTCTTCAGCTCAAGGCGAACTCCCTACCACTTGAGCCGCAGTGCCACTTCTGGTTTTCTGGTGGTTAATTAGAGATAAGAGTCTCCTAGAGTTTCCTGCCTGGGCTGGCTTTGATCCTCGATCCTCTGATCTCAGCCTCCTGAGTAACTGGGATGACAGGCGTGCGCCACTGGTGTCTGGCCATTCTGCAACTTTTGCCATGCCTTCAGCACTGCTTTTAGATGGTTGTTTTGCAGCCTTTACTGCCCAGACTGGCTTGGAGCTATATCCTCCGGATCTTAGCCTCCTGAGTAGCTAGGATTACCAGTGCTCAACTGAAAGTCATCTCTTTTAGAAGCTGGTCTGTCCCCTAGGATATAGTCTGTTTTGTTTTGAAACAAACTCTTGCTATAAATGTCCAGGCTGGCCTTGAACTCTTTGTTTTTCTGCCTTAGGTATTACAGGTGTATACCAATAACTCTGGCTTGGATACCTAGTCTTCTGTGTGTGTGAGTGTGTGTGTACATGTATGTGTGCTGGTCCTGGGGCTTGTGTATGCCTGGGTGCTGCCCTTGAGCTTTTGTGCTCAAGGCTCACAATCTACCACTTGAGCCACAGCTCCACTTCTGGCCTTTGGGTGGTTAATTAAAGTCAGGATCTGGTGGACTTTCCTGCCCATGCTGGCTTCCAACTTCAGCATCCTGAGTAGGATTACAAATATGAGCCAGCAGCACCTACCTGGCTGAATGCCTTGTCTTGATTGCTGTTGTAGTACTGTGCAGACAACTACCTGTTGACTAGCCTGTGAAGGGAGGTGTAGTTTCAAGTCAAAGAAAATGCTCTACTTACTGCTGGAACTTAGGGGAGGGAAGATTTATTTATTTATTTACTTATTTGGTTGTAGGGCCTGAACTCTGGGCCTGGGCGCTGTCCCTCAGCTCTTCAGCTCAAGGCTAGCGCTCTACCACTTGAGCCACAATGCTACTTCCAGCTTTCTGAGTGGTTAATTGGAGGTAAGAGTCTCAGGCATTTTCTGCCTGGGCTGGCTTTGAACCGCGATCATCAGATCTCAGCCTCCCAAGTAGCTAGGATTACAGGTGTGAGCCACCAGTGCCAGGCCGGAAGACTTTTTTTGACTCTTGGTTTCAGTCCATCATGGCAGGCAGGCTGTGGTGGATCGATCAGAGCAGCAGACAGCATGAGGATGAAGGGAAACAGAGAGAATCCTTGTATTTCTGGCTTCCTCCATTCCCTTTTAGTCCATGTGGACCCTGGGCTATTGGATAGCACTACCTGTTCAGGGTGGATCTTCCCCCATAGTTAAACCTCTAGAACCTCTTCACATACACTCCTAGAAATACTCTCCATCTAGTCAATTGACTATGAAGGCTAACCATGCAGATGCTTCTGCCTGTAATTACAGCTACTTAGGCTGGGTCAAGGTTCAGAGTAGGCCCGGGCAGACAAATCCAAGAGGCTCTCATCTCCAATTAACCAAAAGTCAGAAGTGGAAGTAGAGCGCTTGCCTCACATGCCTGAGGCCCTGGGTTCGATTCCTCAGTACCACATAAGCAGCAAAAGCCAGAAGTAGTGCTGTGGCTCAAGTGGTAGAGCATTAGCCTTGAGCTGAAGAGCTGAGGGACAGCGCCCAGGCCCAGAGGTCAAGACCCATGACCAAAAAAAAAGTGGAAGTGTAGCTCAAGTGGTAGAGCTCCAGCCTCGTTAAGAGCAAGAATGTGAGGCCCTGCGTTCAAGCCTCGGTAGGGCAGATACACACAAATCATCAGGATGAGGCTGTATAGGTCAGTGGTACAAACCTTGCCTAGCATAGCAAGGGTCTAGGTTTTTGGACCAAGCACCATACCTCCCACCAAAAAAACAGAATCCTCACACTTGGTAATTTTTTCAATTGCTGGGAGGATTTTATATTCCCACAGGTTTACATTATATTCCAATCATTCTCAGCCACTCTCTGGATCCCCATATCACAGCTGCTTTTAAATTTTTTTCTCTAGCCATCGATGAATACAAGCCACAGGATGCCACCACCAACCCGTCCCTGATTCTGGCTGCAGCGCAGATGCCTGCCTACCAAGAACTGGTGGAGGCAGCCATTGCCTACGGCAAGAAGCTGGGTGGGTAAGTGCTCAGGTTCCCCCCCACCCCAGTCTAGTTGTCTTGTTTCTCTGCCCTGCCCAATACTGTCTTTCCCTGTTTATTAAAGTGTAAATCAGCTGGGCTCAGGTGGCTCATGCCTAACATCCTAGCTACTCAGGAGGCTGAGATCTGAGGACCATGTTTCAAAGCCAGCCTGGGCAGGAAAGTCCGTGAGACTTTTTTTCCCCCCAGTCGTGGGGCCTAACTCTGGGCCTGCGCGCTGTCCCTCAACTCAAGGCTAGTGCTCTCACTTTAGCCACAGCGCCACTTCTGGCTTTTTCTGCTTATGTGCTGCTAAGGAATTGAACCCAGGGCCTTAGGCATGCAAGGCAAGCGCTTCACCACTGAGCCACCTTCCCAGCCCTGTCTGTGAGACTCTTATCTCCAGTTAACCACCAGAAAACTGGAAGTGGCACTGCGGCTCTAAGTGGTAGAGCGTTAGCTTTGAGTAAAAGAGCTCAGGGAGAGTGCCTAGGCCCCGAGTTCAATCCCCACGACCAGTAAATCAAAAGCAGTGTAAATCAGGTGGAATAAACTGTCCCGTTGTGGAGGCACGGCTCAGAGCCTTGCTGAGAACCTGCAGCCTGCAACGCAGAGTGCCTCCAGCGCCCGGCGCCCGAGCTGTGGAGAGCCCGCTGCTCGAGACGCCGCTGCTCTGGCTTCTCGTGGGCATTTGTTAGATTGTTGTTTCCATTTTTATTTTTGGTTGGTCATTGGGCTTGAACTTGGGTCCTGGGTGCTGTCCTTGCTGTCCTTGCTCTTTTGCTAAAGGCTAGCCCTCTACCACTTTGAGCCACAGCTCTACTTTTGGTTTTCTGGTGGTTATTTGGAGATAAGAGTGTTCATGGACTTTCCTGCCTGGGCTGACTTTGAACCGAGATCCTCAGATCTCAGCCTCCTGAGTAGCTAGGATTACAGTCATGAACCACCAGTACCCAGCCAATTAGTTTATTTTTTTGGGTCCAGTCTTAGGGCCTGAACTCTGGGCCTGGGCACTGTCCCTCAGCTCTTCAGCTCAAGGCTAGCGCTCTGCTTTATTCTTTTTGCTTATGTGGTGCTGAGGAATTGAACCCAGGGCCTCATGCATGCAAGGCAAGCGCTCTACCACTGAGCCACCTTCCCAACCCAATTAGTTTATTCTTTTGGCAATACTTAGGTTTGAACATAGGTCCTTGAACTATCCAGGTAGGTGCTCTATCACCTGATGCATGTCCCTAACCCTTTTTCTTTTGCTGTTTTTGTGGTCAGTCATGTGTCTTGAACTCTGGGCCTGGGCACTATCCCTCAGCTCTTCAGCTCAAGGTGAGCTCTCTACCGCTTGAGCCACAGTACCACTTCCGGTTTTCTGGTGGTTAATTGGAGATAAGAGCCTCACAGCCTTTCCTACCTAGGCTGGCTTTGAACTGTGATCCTCAGATGCTCAACCTCTTCAGTGGCTAGGATGACAGGTGTGAGCCACCAGCACCCAAGTTTTTTTTTCCCCCTCTTTTGTGGGGCTTAAACTCAGCCTGGAGGCTGTCCCTGAGCCTCTTTGTAGTGCTTACCACTTGAGCCAGGGCCGCATACTTTTGCAGAGAAGGCACTTTACCACTTGAGCCATGCCGTCAGCCAGTTTTCATTTTCTAGACTCCATTTTTATTTTCTTCAGGCGATTATGCCTGAGAGCTGTGCTGGGCAGGCATGTGGTCTGGGCAGGAGTGGGTCTAGTAGCATTTTTCCTTGGCGCGCAGCTGCTCTGCACAGTGCCTGTAGCCCCTGCCTTCCTGACCACAGCCAGATTTCCTCT
The DNA here is from genome assembly GCF_000151885.1 of Dipodomys ordii. Lineage (NCBI taxonomy): Eukaryota > Metazoa > Chordata > Mammalia > Rodentia > Heteromyidae > Dipodomys > Dipodomys ordii. Next base: position 652,169 of record NW_012267382.1, read on the forward strand.
CCTCCTCTCGTGGTTGTCCTGGAGTTGTGTGGCTGTGGCACCTGGGCTCCCACAGGTCATCAGGTTCTGCTCCGGCAGCTGGCCCCTAGGTTGGAAGGGACGCCGATGCAGGCGCACCCGTGTGCATGAGATGATGGCACCTCACCTTGGGGCTCATGTGGGATTAGTAGCTGCACCTCACCTGTTATCTGCCCAGGCAACTTGGGAGAGACTGAAAAGAGCTTCCAAGTCAGGTTTTATTGAGGTCCAATTTATATGATGTTCAGTTGATCACACTGCAGTGTAAAGTTGGCAAAATGTGAGAATACACTGCTGCAGGGCATCTGTCCCAACTGTGTGTCCATTCCTGTTCCCATATCCCCATCCCTAACTGTTCATATATGGATGTATGAACATAGATGTGTGTGTGTGTGTGTGTGTGTGTGTGTGCGCGCGTGCGCTGGTCCTGCAGCTTCAACTCAGGGACAGGGCATGGGTACTGACCTTGCTGACCTTTTTTGTTCAAGGCTACGTGAGCCACAGCTCTACTTGCAGCTTTTTTTTTTTTTTTTTGCCAATCCTGGGGCTTGAACTCAGGGTCTGGGCACTGTCCCTGAGCTTCTTTTGCTCAAGGCTAGCAATGTGGCCAGGTACACCTGTAAATCCTATTCAGGAGGCTGAGATCTGAGAATTGCAGTTTGAAGCCAGCCTGGGCAGGAAGGTCTGTGAAAACTTTTCTTTCCAAATGGCTGAAAGTGGTAGAGTACTAGCCTTGAGCAAAAAAAGTTCAGGGACAGTGCCCAAGCCTAGAGTTCAAGCCCCATGACCAGCAAAAAAACAAAAGGGAGTAGGGGGTTGGGGACTAGAACTCTACGACTTGATCCACAATGCCACTTCTGTCTTCTTCTGTGTATGTGGTACTGAGGAATAGAACCCAGGGCTTCATGCACGCCAGACAAGCATTCTACCACCAAGCCACATTCCCAGCCTCTTCTAAGCTTGGGCACTGTCCCTGTGCTCTTCAGCTCAAGGCTAGCGCTCTACCACTTGAGCCAGAGCGCCACTTCTGGTTTTCTAGTGGTTTATTGGAGATTAAGAGTCTCAAGCACTTTCCTGCCCAGGCTGGCTTTGAACCATGATCCTCAGATCTCAGCCTCCTGAGTAACTAGCATTAGATTACAGGCATGAGCCACTGGAGCCCTGCTTCTACTTTTTTAAACATATATAATTTCTCTGGGAAAGGTCATTAGTTTTGCAAGTGCCAAAATAGAGGGTTTGGGCTTGGGAGATGAGAGAGCTGTGAAGATAGATAATGGTAGTGGTGATGTTTCACAGCAGTTTGAACCGCTCAGTGCTGTTCACTTACAGTGGTCAAGACAGTCAATTTTGTGGTGTAGATGTTTTGGTATTTTGAGACAGTCTGGTGTATAGTCCAGGCTTGCCTGGAAGTCCTCCCATCTGCCTGGATTATAGGTGTTACCATCTTGCTGAGCTAAAACATTGTAGAGAAAAAGAAAGAGGAAAGACACTTTGCAAAAGAATCAAGAATTTGTTTTGTAGGCTTCTGTGAAACCTCCAAGTTCTTGTTTTTTTTCCCCTACTCTGAATTTCAGGCCACAAGAAGACCAGATTAAAAATGCTATGGATAAACTTTTCGTGTTGTTTGGAGCGGAAATACTGAAGAAGATTCCAGGCCGTGTATCCACAGAAGTAGATGCCAGGTAGGTGTGAGAGGGTAGGAAGGCTGCCGCTCCCCCTTCGGCATCTATGCTTTAGGAAGGTAACTTTTTTTCCTTTTTGTTTTGGTGCCAACCCTATGGTTTGAATTAAGGGCCTGAGCATTGTGCCTTTTTTTTTTGCTCAAGGCTAGTGCACTCTACCACTTGAACCACAAGCTCCACTTATTGTAGTTAGTTGGTAATAAGTATGTCATAGACTTTTCTGCCTGGGCTTGGCTTCCAGCCATGGTCCGCAGATCTCAACCTCCTGAGTTGCCAGGATTACAGGCTTGAACTCTGGGCCTGAGCTCTGTCCCTCAGCTCTTCAGCTCAAGGTGAGCGTGGCACTTCTGGTTTTGAGTGATTCATTGGAGATAAGAGTCTGATAGACTTTCATGCCCAAGCTGGCTTTGACTGTGATCCTTGGATCTCAGCCTCCTGAGTAGCTTGGATTTCAGGCAAGAGACACCGGTGCCTGGTGGTAATTGATCTTTTGAGATGCCTGCTGCTATCCAAATGTCCTGGAGCTTCCTGCCTGCCTATTAACTGATCATTAGTCTGTCTTCATGAACATAATACCGAGCAATTCTGGCCTTGAGGTCAGACTCTAAGATCAGTCCTGAGCGGGCTGTGCTCAGAGCAGGGCAGGCACGCTGCAGCCGGTACGCTCTTCCTTGGGTCACGCTGACACATCCTCCCTCAGGCTGTCCTTCGATAAGGATGCAATGGTGGCCCGAGCCAGACGCCTCATCGAGCTCTATAAGGATGCTGGAATCAACAAGGACAGGATTCTCATCAAGCTGTCCTCAACCTGGGAGGGAATTCAGGCTGGAAAGTAAGTGGCCACTGCCAGGAAGGGGCGGTCTCATTCGACCTCTGCTTCTGGGGGCCAGTCCTTACCTCTGCTCAGGTGGACCCATAGCGTGTCCCGTTAGACCAGCCAGGAGGAAGGAAAGGCCCCTTACCAACAGGAAGAAGGAAAGGCCCCTTACCAACAGGAGGAAGGAAAGGCCCCTTACCAACAGGAGGAAGGAAAGGCCCCCTGGGTTACCAACTGTAGACTTTGCTGCTCACTTCTCTCCTGCTCCATGGAGCTAAGCTTCCATAGTTTTCATTTATTATTTGTTTTGAGCTGGTATAGAGCCTCAAACTCAGGGTCTCATCATGCTCAGGCTTGACGTTTTTAACTCTCCCATTTGAGCCATACCTCCACTTCTAGCTATTTCTGATTACTTGGAGAAAAGGTTCTCTTGAATTTGTCAGGTCTGGCCTTGAACTGGGATCCTCAGATCTCAGCTTCCTGAGTGACAGGGATTAGGGATGTAAGCCACTGGTGCCCAACTTTTGCATAGTAAGATCATAGAAAATTATTACATGCTCAGAGCAGAAGAGACTGAAAATTCAAAAACAAAGTAAAACTTTGCTGATAGCCAGTACTCTGCCTCAGGCACTGGAGTGACCGGGCACACGGGAAACCTGAGGCCTCCTCTTGCATCTGCCCAGCCTGCTTGTTCCTCTCCTGTGTCCTGGGTGCTGTTCCCCCATGCTGTGAGGGACAGCCTTAATTAAGACACTGGAAGTGGTGCTGTAGCTCAAGTGGTAGAGTGCTTGCCTTGAGCTGAAGAGCTGAGGGACAGTGCCCAGGCCCAGAGTTCAAGCCCCACGACTGACCAAAAAAAATAAAAGTTTGGGCTGAGAAGGTGGCTCAGAGGTAGAGCGCTTGCCTTGCATGCCTGAGGCCCTGGGTTTGACTCCTCAGCACCACATAAGCAAAAAAGAAAAAAGCCAGAAGTGGTGCTGTGGCTCAAGTGGTAGAGTGCTAGCCTTGAGCTGAAGAGCTGAGGGACAGTGCCCAGGCCCAGAGTTCAGGCCCCATGACCGGACCCAAAAAAAAAAAAAAAAAGACACTGGAGTGGCCACACAGCCCCAGGGAGAGAACTTGTGGCCGCAGCAACCTCTGCTTGGCAGTATTCACACCAGAGACATGGTGCAACAAGCTCTGACATCTTTGGGGTCCACCCTGTCTCCATGGTGATGGGCGTGGGCGACGGTCCAGTATGCAGGGAGAAGCTGGGGCCATGGGTCTGCTGCAGAGTAGTCCCAGGCAGGGCTAGGGCTCGGCTGTGGTCTGGGATGACACGATGACTCTGGCCTGAGAGCTAAGCTCCTGGGAGTTGTGGAGCTCTAGAAGAAACAGGGGCCTCAGGTGCTTTTGCTCCCGTTTTACAATATGAGTGGGATGAAGGAAACCCTGGCAACCTATAAGCCGTATCTGGACAGAACCCTGATGAGCAACAAGCCTGGAGGCTGCTATGGCTTTGTTTTTGGTCAGTCATGGGGCTTGACCCAGCCTGGGCGCTGTCCCTCGGCTCTTCAGCTCAAGGCAAGAGCTCTACCACTTGAGCCACAGCGCCACTTCTGGCTTTTTCTGTGTATGTGTACTGAGGGCCCAGGCAAAGTTCAAGCCCCACAACCGACCACAAAAAGGAGTCTTCACAACTTTCCTGCTCAGGCTAGCTTTGAGCCAGGATCCTCAGATCTGAGCCTCCTGAGTACCAGCTTGGAGGCTTTCTTTTTTTTCTTTTGGCCAGTACTAGGGCTTGATCTCAGGTCTGGGTGCATCCCTGAGCTTTTGCTCTAGGCTAGTGCTCTGTCACTTGAGATAAAGCACATCTGGCTTTTTCCATGTATGTGGTACTGAGGGATTGAACTCAGGGCTTCAAGCATGCCAGGCCAGCACTCCACCACTGAGCCACCTTCCCAGCCCTGGAGGCTTGCTCTTAACAGGTGAGTGACGGTTCTGCCCATTCCCACCCCACCCCCACAGGGAGCTGGAGGAACGGCATGGCGTCCACTGCAACATGACGCTGCTCTTCTCCTTCGCCCAGGCTGTGGCCTGTGCCGAGGCAGGCGTGACGCTCATTTCCCCCTTTGTGGGGAGAATCCTTGACTGGCACGTGGCAAACACAGACAAGAAAGCCTTTGAGCCCTTGGAGGACCCTGGTGAGCCGCCCCTTTGAGGTCAGAGAGGGTGGGAGGGCGAGGGAGCCGCCACACCGGTGAGCAGGAGGAGCACCCTGTGCCCAAACCATGCTGGAGGTGCAGGTTAGTGTGGGTCAGGAGAGGCTGGTGTTGAGAGCAGAGGCTAGGGCTCCTGGAACGTGACGGGGTTTCCTCCAGGGGTGAAGAGTGTGACCAAAATCTACAACTACTACAAGAAGTTTGGCTACAAGACCATCGTCATGGGTGCCTCCTTCCGCAACACGGGCGAGATCAAGGCGCTGGCGGGCTGCGACTTCCTCACCATCTCCCCCAAGCTCCTAGGGGAGCTGCTCAAGGACACAGCCACGCTAACACCCATGCTTTCAGCCAAAGCCGGTAAGCCCCGGGGCCCAGCTGTGGGTGCTGCTGGGCAGACCCGTCCAGCCTCCCCTGGTGGGGTGGGCCCCGCCACAGGGCAGACCTAATGGCTGTCACACACGTCACCAGCGTGGGGACTGAGGAGGCAGGGCAGGCACAGAGCTGCCATGTCTCCTAGCCCAGGCCAGTGACTTGGAGAAGATACACCTAGATGAGAAGGCCTTCCGCTGGCTGCACAATGAGGACCAGATGGCTGTGGAGAAGCTGTCTGATGGGATCCGCAAGTTTGCTGCAGATGCGGTGAAGCTGGAGCGGATGCTGACTGTGAGTGCGGTGGGGGCGTGAGGCCCTTCGGGTCAGCCCTGCACTGGGCTTGCTGGCCGGGCCTGAGATTTTCCTGTAGGGATCCTGGGTCCAACGCGTCTGCCCACCATCAGGAGGCCTGAGATCATCCTAGGGGAATTGTCCTGCCCCATAGCCCTTGGGGGGGGCGGTGCTGAGGGACTGGCCCTCCAACCAATGCCAGACTTCCTTCTAGGAACGGATGTTCAGCGCAGAGAATGGGAAGTAGTGCAGCACTGAGGCGGGACCCCAGACCTGCATGGCCTTCACGTTCAGGTCTGACTCCACAGGGCTTGTTACAAATTGTTATTTTCAGCTATGGGAGCAGGGATGGTGTTTCTGATTTTGTGTAAGATTTTACCTAATGCATTAAAGCAGTCACTTTTCCTGTGCTGTTTCACTTCACTGGGGATGGGGTCAGGAATCCTGAGCTGCCAGGCTGCATCTGGAAACCACATCCCATTTAAAGGGGTGCCCTGTCTGGGACCTCCTCAGTGGCTGGGATGCAAGTTTTGGGGTGCATTGTCAGATTGGGGACATAGGACGGCCCTCCTGTGAGGTTTTAGAGGCACACAGTTCTTCAATGTGTTCTGCTCCAGAGACAGCCAAGTTGGGTCTACTAGGCCTCAAACTCGCCCTCCCACCCCCACCCCCATGCCAGTCCTGGGCTTGAACTCAGGCCTGAGTGCTCTCTCTGAGCCACAAATCCACTTCCAGCCCTTTGGTGGTTAACTGGCAATAAGAGCCTTGAACAGCAATCCTTAATCTTAGTCTCCTCAGTAGGCAGAATTGTGGGCATGCACCATCCGTGCCCAGCTACTGTCTGCATTTTTGCTCACTGCTGGCAATCTCCCTCTTAAGCCTTATCTCCATTTCTAATTAGTTTTTTTTGTTTTTTGGGGGGGAGGGGGGGTCCGGTTGTGGGGCCTGAACTCTGGGCCTGGGCTCTGTCCCTCAGCTCTTCAGCTCAAGGCTAGCGCTCTATCACTTGAGCCACAGCACCACTTCCGGCTTTTTTTTTTCTGCTTATGTGGTGCTGAGGAATAGAACCCAGGGCCTCAGGCATGCAAGGCAAACGCTCTACCACTGAGCCACCTTTCCAGCCCTGAAATCCACAAAACTTTAACTTGCAAAAAAAACTAATTAGGGCTGGGAAAGTGGCTCAGTGGTAGAGTGCTTGCCTTGCATGCCTGAGGGCCTAGGTTTGATTCCTCAGCACTCAGAAAACCACAAGTGGTGCTGTGGATCAAGTGGTAGAATGCTAACCTTGAACTGAAGAGCTGAGGGACAGTGCTTAGGCCCAGAGTTCAAGCCCCATGACCGACAAAAAAAAAAAACTAGCAAAAAATCAGGCTAGGGGCATGCCTCAAATAGTAGAGCACCACCAGAGCAAACCAGTGGAGCTTAAGGCTCAGAGTTCAAACCTTGCTACCAGGAAAAATAAAATAAAACAAAGTATTTTTAAAAGGCAAGTAAGAAAACCCAGTTTATTCCTTATGGCCAAATGGCTCACTGTATGGACCACCAGTATGTAGTCACAACAGAGGCCACGTCATTGAAGGAAGATCACATACCCATTTCTTACTATGACTGTACAGACATCTGAATCTGTTCATTCTTCTGAACCATCTCTATTTCTCTTTCGTCAGACTAGTGGCTTGCTCATGAACACACCATGGGCTTGTAGGGAAACCTTCACCTACTCAGCCGCTACTTTTGCTCTCTCTCCTCTTCTCTAGCCTACTTCCCTACCCCACACTCCAGAGAACTAGGCAGTGGTCACAGCCAGGAGCAGAGCCTCTGCACCTCACACTGGCCTCACCCATGAGCTGAACGTGGTCCTAATTCAAGTCCAAACTTCGTCCCTAAGGTGGCAGCATTAGGAGATGGGACTGGGGGGGGGGCGGGTTGAGCAGATGGAGGGTAAAGACCCCATGCTGCGAAGTGCTGTCCAACCCTGGAAGCCTTCCCACCAGACCATCTCATCACACCATGATCCTGACCTCACAGTCTCTAGTATTATGGGAAATCCAATCTGGTCATCCAGTCTATGGTTGTTTCCCAGCCTGAACAGGACAAGAGAGGGCATGATTTGGATTTTTTGTCAAGGATATCTATCACCGCATGGTACTGAGAGTGAATCACGGCAGTGCAAACTGGCACTAGGCTCCATGAGCATCTCCCTGGCCGGGTCCAGGGGTGGCTGGTTGTCTTGCCCTTGCTTCCTTCCTCCATCTGTTCTGATTTATTTTTTGTCTGTCGTGGGGCTTGAACTCTAGGCCTGGGCGCTGTCCCTCAGCTCTTCAGCTCCAGGCGAGCATTCTACCGCTGGAGCCACAGCGCCACTTCCGTTCTTCTAGTAGTTTATTGGAGATAAGAGTCTCACGACTTTCCTGCCTGGGCTGGCTTTGAACCGCGATCCTCAGATCTTAGCCTCCTGAGCAGCTAGGATGACAGGGATGAGCCACTGGCACCCGGCTCTGTTCTGAACTTCTTTGTTGAAGCTTTGTAACCACCAGGGGCCTCCTGCCATCCTGTGACCCGAGGAGAGCTGTGGGAGCCAATCAGACAGACAGGGACAGTAGCAGGGGAAAGTGGGTCTGAGCTGCCTGAGACAGCAAGGTGTTTCAGTGGAGACCCACAGCCAAGGCCAGGTGCCACACCCAGAAGTGGCCCCACCGCCATCTTGTGTCCCTGGAAGCCCCGGCTAGGGCCTGGGAAGCAGTGACTCATGGCCGCCCCGTTGGGCCTCAGTTGCACCCCTGTAATGGCCAAGGCTACAGAAGCCATAAAACAAACCAGAGACTGGGGGGTGGGGTGAGGTAATCAAGTTTATGAATCTATAAAGCCAGGCACTGGTGGCTCATGCCTGTAATCCTACTCAGGAGGCTGAAATCTGAAGATCACAGTTCAAGGCCAGCTTGGGGCAGGAAAGTCAACAAGACTTTTATCTCCAAAAAACTACTCAGAAAAAAACAGAAGCGGTAGGGCTGGGAAGGTGGCTCAGTGGTAGAGCGCTTGCCTTGCATGCATGAGGCTCTGGGTTCGATTCCTCAGCACCACATAAGCAGAAAAAGCTGGAAGTGGTGCTGTGTCTCAAGTGGTAAAGCCTTGAGCTGAAGAGCTGAGGGACAGCGTGCAGGCCCAGAGTTCAGGACCAAAAACCAGAAGTGATGCTGTGGCTCAAGTGGTAGAGGCTGACCTTCAACTAAATACCTCAGGGACAGCAATCAGGCCCTGAGTTCAAACCCTAGGACCCGCCCCCAAAAAAGAAAGAAAATCTATGTGACAGATGAGAGGGGAGGACAGTAGTATGTCCACCCCGGCAGCCCCCATGGCTATCTGAAAACTCCCTATTCACCCTTGGGAGGTGAGAAGTGCTGAGCAGATGTGGTCTACCAGCCAGCCCTCCAGGACCCCTCCAACAGCTAAAAGTACGGGTGCAGCAGAGGCCCCCCCAGCTCCTGTGCCTGACCTCGGATCTCATGCTGATGGTGGACATGCCCACTGCAACCAGTTCTCCTTGGTGTACACCTTGCTGTCCCTACTCCCTGCTGGAGAACAGTATGGGACCCCAGGGGCTCGGCCCTCCATTAGAGCTGACACTCCTCAGGGCTGACTTCGGAAGGCTTCCAACAGTTCCACAGAAACCAAGGGCCAAAGGCGCCTCTTCACATGGCGACAGCACAGTCCTCAGCATCAGCAGCAAGGCCAGAAGTGAGTCCAGCTGCCTCAGGGGACACCTGGGCCATCTTGGGGGGCAGCATGCATCGCAGGCTTATTTCCTGTGGGGAAAGACATGGAATCCAGGTCATGCACTCCGTTCATGGCACGTGGCTGGGCACCTCACAAGGTGGCAGGAATCTGCCTGAAGCCCCTTCCCAAGCCTCACCGGCTGCCGCAGAGAAAGAGCAGGTTCTGTACAGCAGGGACGGTGGAGTTGGCGTTCTGGCCAGTGACCAGGTGTCGGTCCAGCACAACGTGCACAGCATCAGGTTCACTGGCTGAGGACAGAGCGCACAAGGTTCCCCTGGGCCCATGACCCCCACCTGAGGGCTCAGCAGCCGGCCCAGGCCTGCGACCTGCAAGCTGTGCTGCTTGGGAATGGGCCTGGCTGCTCCTCCCCCTCCCTGTCTATAGTGGGGTGTGGGCCTGGCCGCTCCTCCCCCTCCCTGTCTATAGTGGGGTGTGGGCCTGGCTGCTCCTTCCCCTCCCTGTCTAGAGCCCGGCACCGGTTGGGGCTCACCACTGAAGCCAGCACCAGAGTCCTTCACAAAGTCCTCCACAACCAGGGGCAGGTGGGCGAAGCCAGGGGCTCTGACAAGTTCGTACACGGAGGGCTGTGGGAGGCAGGCCATCAGCTCTGGCAGCTGCAGACCCCTGGCTGTTCTGAAATGCCCTCAGGGATCCCCTGGGCTGGGGACGTCCCACCGTCATGCAAGGAAGAGATGAGAAGGCCAGAGGCATGGTCACGATGGCTACATTTCCCCTAGGATGGCCAGAATGAGCTGGGATAGCAGCTTGGGGGGGGGGTGGAGGAGGAGCCCAAGGGCTGTGGGCTTTCCCGGGTGCCCCAGGCTGCCTCTGCCGCATAGTGTGCGCTCAGCGCTGGGAGCCCTAGCAACTGGGGAAAGCAAGGTTGCAGCGCATGACTCTGCTCCTGGCGTCCTGACCAGGGGGTCCCAGCCTGTCCGTGCAGCACTCACCCCTGTCAGGCTGTAGCCGGTGAACACCCAGGACCTGTCCTCACCAGTGGCACAGCACAGGGCAGCAACACCATGGCCAATGGCACAGATGGGCTCTGAAAGCAGCAAAGCACCTGAGGAGCCTGGCCTCCGCTTCCCCAGGCATGCCCTGTCCCGTGGCTGGGCCAGCCCACACCCCAAGGGGCTGTGCGGAGACCCAGCCAGGGTGCATGCCAGTCCTTCAGGACCATGCCACCACAGCCAGCAGGCCAGATGCCTGGCACTCCATCAGGACCCCAAACAGCACCTGCCTAGGCCAGCAGGGGCCAGCAGGGAGCCCGAAGAGACAGATGGGAGACGGCCGTACTCTCTGGGTAACCTGTCACCGCTACAGGAGGCGAGGTGAGCTGGCACAGCTGGCCTGAACCCCACGCCGCCTGTGTGGCGTGTTCCTCAGCTTCCCACCATCACTGCTCAGCCACCCTCCACTCCCACCCAGACACCTGCCCTCCTGCCCGTGCGGCTCCGTCACCCACTGTTCTCGGAGCGGAAGTGCTGCAGAATGCGGGCCAGGGACCCACTGCTGGCCAGGTCAGCCAGCGCGCCAGGACAACTGGGGATCAAGAGGGCGTGGTACCGGGCACCTGGGGAGAGATCACAGGACAGAGGCCACGCCTTGGTCACGAGACCCTCCAGAGAAATCTGCTGCCCAGAGGGATCACTCGCTGTCCTCATGCAGGCTCCAGCAGGCCACCCTGCCGTCTCATCTCCACGAGGAGCCCAGGAAGCACCGGTCCCCAGACCCAGGCTGTGATGTGGAGACTGGTCTACAGTCCCAGTCCCAGGCAGCTCCGGGGCAAAGCAGGGCAACACTTTAGGACTACAGTCTCAGCCCCGTCAGAATGGATCCCAGCCCACCGTCAATGGACTCCAGCTTGGCAGGGCTGGCATAAGCCTTGAGACGGAAGTCTTGTACCCAGCGTGCATTGCTCTCAGTCACATCCACGAAGTCCATGGCCTTTCCCTGTGGGAGCAGAAACCAGAGGCCAAGGGTCAACACGTGAATCATCCATGCTCTTAGCAACCAGGAAGCCTGGAAACAGGACAGGGGAGCCACCTGACAGGAGCTGCACCCCCCCCCTCCGTGGCTGTCACAGTGAGCCAGCCTCCAGTGTGAAGCCCAGGGCAACCACATCTGCTGGCACACCCCAAAGTTTTGGCGCGGGTTCTACCCCACCTGTCTCTCTTGGCCCTTGGCCTCCCACTTATAAAGGTACAGGAACTGTTCTACCCACCCCAAAGCACACACAGTCACACGCGTGCAGTTCACCCTTGCTGTGACCTACCTAGGTCCGCTGCCCGCGGAGGGGTGGCAGTACTCACCCCAGGGGTGGCCACCTGCAAATTGAAGGCAGCACTGGCCAGCGTGAAGCAGTGTTGGAAGGACTGAGCCGACACACCTGGAGAAGAGGGTACCTGCTGGCGGGGGGTATACAGGCCTAGCCTCCTCTCCCCCTCGGGCTGCCCCGACACCACAACTCTCCCTTAGGAGCCACCCACCTACCACAGACATGCATACACCCTCAGCAGAGCAGCAGCTCTTTGGGTCAAGGAAGGTAAAGCTTAGAGGCACACACACACACACACAGACATGTGTGTGCTCTGCCAGTCCTGGCCCCTGCCCCGGGAAAGACCCACAGCCCTCAAGGCAGGATCTCCCAGGCTGGCACCCCACCCTCAGGCCTCCAGCTGGAATTGGGGGCAAGATCCAGCCTATTTCAAGTGCCATGCACCTGCTCCTGACACCCCATCCTCACCCCCTAGAAGCCTTTCTAAAAGCTAAAGCTCAGCTCACCCACACATAGCAACCCTGAGCAAGGCCACCACGGTGGAGGTGGGGCAGTGGGGAGGGGCAGATGGAGAACACCAGGTCCTAACACCCATGATGTGCAGGTCCCTTCCCCACAATGGCCTGAGATTCTGGCCTTCGGCTCTGTCTGGCTCCCCCGTGTCCAGGCCCCGCCCCCGTGCTCAGACCCCCCCGCCCCCGTCCCCC
>NW_012267382.1:665862-672532 GCF_000151885.1 Dipodomys ordii
AGCACTGGGGGGCTGGGAAGTTGGCTCAGTGGTAGAGCGCTTGCCTTGCATGCCTGAGGCCCTGGGTTCGATTCCTCAGCACCACATAAGAAAAAAGCTGGAAGTGGCGTTGTGGCTCAAGTGGTAGAATGCTAGCCTTGAGCTGAAGAGCTGAGGGATGGCGCCCAGGCCCAGAGTTCAAGACCCATGACTGACAAAAAAAATGCCCAGTAGGAAGTGATGACACGTAGGTGAGGTCCAGGAGGGTCGTACGTCCCCTGGTGCTCAGCCTGCAAGGACCCCAGGGAGGGATCTGTACAGAAGAGAAAGAGCTGCCCACTGTAACCTCTGGATGTGGCTGTGTACGGGACACCATGGGAGACTTGGCAGTACCAACATTAAAGTCTCCTGTGCTGCACCTCTGGTCTCCAGGTCCATTCTTTGAGCTGGAACACCGACACGTGTCTCACGGAAGAGACCTCTCAGAGCAGCCTCAGCAGGACTGCTTGGAGACACTCCGCTAAAGTCACTTGGGTTTTGATATGCTCCAGGACGAGTTTGGGTGTTATTTCCTGTAATAGTTCTATTATGGGATGTTGAGTTCAGAGGATGTTGGGGTAACAGCTGCATTTGAACTGTCCAGGAGGGTCCTCATCTGTTTCAGGTTGCCTGGGGTGGGGATCCTGAACGAAGGCATGTTTGTGCACCTGGTACCTTCCTGCTCATAGGCTGAGCCCTGCTCCCACACCGCATGGAGTAGCAGTCCTAGGTCTGACACCTGGGCTCGGTGGCAGGCCATACCTGCCCCTGGGGAGGAGTGGGCAGGTAACTCAGGGAGCCAAGAACTGGACAAGTCTGTGTCAGCAGCAGCCAGTCAGATATGAGTGCTGTCCCCTGGGAAGGACTCAAGGCCATCATGAGGGCTGTCCACGGTGGCCTGTGCTATGGACCCTCTCCCTGCCACCTGAGCCGCATCTCCGCTCCCAGCTTTTGGCTATTTAGTTGGAGGGAAGAATCACTTGCATTTGTCTACCTGGGTTGGCTTTGAACCTTGATCCTCCTGAGTAGCTAGGATTGTGGGCATGTGTCACCAGCACTCATCTGTACTGTTGCAGTTCTAAGTCTAAATGTGCCTTCACGGAGCCTAGTAAATAAAGGTAGTAGAATGGGGGGGACGCCCGCAGCGAGGGCCTCAGACGCGCGGTCAGGAGGGCACTGCCTCCATCCATCTCAAGTCGAGTGTGGGAAAGTCTTTGTTTTAAGGTGAAGCCATGGGAGGGACAGATTGAAAGGGGGCCTGCCTGGGATCAGGGAGCAGGTGGGTGACATGTCCCAGCACCCGTGGCCAGGCCTGGGGGACGCATGCGGGCGGCTTTCCTTCCTGGGAAGAGCCACGCTCAGCCAAGTGGCCTCTCGGCTTGTGGAGGAGCCGCTGGTGTGGGGGTGATCAGGGAGAGGTGGAGGGGTGGTTTGGGCAGGCGTGTGGAGTTTGTTGGGGAACTTTTGCTCTGTGGAGGTGCTCTGCGGTTGCTTGCGCTTGCGGTGTGGCCAGGCTACTGCTTGAGGAGGCCAAGCACCCAGAGGCTGGGAAGAGAAAGTTGTGTTCCCTCCTGCCAGCTTGGAGGCCTGGGAGGAGGAGGTGGGCAAACTCCCACCCACCAGCCTGAGGTCCCCCTGGGTAGCAGAGCCCAAAAGGTCCTTCCAGGGCTGCACAGTTGGCCTCACCCCAGTCCTGCCCACTAGATGCCAAGGAGGTGACCAGAGGAAGACCTCCCTGAGAGCCATGAACGCGCAGCCTGAAGAGCAAGCCTCCTGCCGCAGGACCCTGTGGCCAGCAGCGCAGGCCTGGGGCTTCTCTTGCAGTGTTTATCTGAGGTCAGGTCCCCCAGGAAAGCCAGAGGATTATCTGGGATGTGAGTTCTGATGAGGCTATGGGCAGGGCCCACCAGGATCAGGGGAGGGTTGGTGGGGCCCACCAGGAGGACTTGTGTCTTCCCGCCTCTTCCCCAGGGCAGCCCAGGTTATGGATCTGTTGTTCCCAACCATGGTTCAGTAGAAGTTCCTGTCCCTTCCCCGTTGCATGCAGGTGAGGATGCCAGCCCAGCCTTTAGACAACAGAGTTTATTTCAGACTCCACTCAGGCCCAGGCTCCTGCGGCCAGTGGCCAGGTGAGGGCAGTGTTCCCATGGTGCCCATCACCACCTTCTGGAAGCTGCCCGCTGCCACCACACCAGGGGGCGAGCTGGAACCTGACACGGAGGGGCTGCCGGGCCGGTTTTCCTGCAGGCAGTGGGTGGTGGTCACCCACAAGCAGTTCTACTCTACCTGTGTTATTGCATTTATACGCTGTAGACTCAGGGTGCGAGGTGCAGGCAGGAGGGGGAGTCTGTTGGGTGTCGGGCAGGCACAGCTGTGGGGTAAGGTCCTCCATGTCCCCCGCCTCGCAGTCTCTCCGTCACAGCACAGCCCCTGATCTAGGCAGGAAGGATGCCGGTCCCAGCGACAGGGGTTTCCCCGACATGGGAGGAAAGGCTAACTTTAGGGGAGGGTCCTTTCCCAAAACCAGCTCTTCGGCTCTGACTCTCCCACCTGGCCAGGGCACAGAGGGCAGGAAGAGGGAGTTCTGCTGATGGGACTGCCCGCATCAGGTCAGTCGCCCAGCAGCCCGGACAGCTCCCTGTGGCGGGGAAGGGCAGAGGTGGGGAGAGCTGGACGGCCACGCCTTCTCTTCCCACGTGGCTGGCCCGCCCGCCAACGCCCATCTAGACAGACAGGGTGTGGGACTGCACACAGGGTCTGTCCCTTCGCGTTCTCAGCCGCCCAACCTGGGTGGAGACCTCCGTTTGTATCAGCTCCTCCTGCCCTCCCTAGAGCCGAGGGTCCTGCTACCCCCGGCGAGAGGGCGCGTTCCGGGACAGCAGAGGGGCTCGCTGCCCTCTGTGGGTGGGCTGTCCATCCTGTGGGGGGGGCATATATATGTGTTTACCTATATATCTATGATGGATGTGTGTGTGTGTGTATAGATAGGTCTGTATGGACTCGCATGCACTACATCCCCAGCTATGTCTGTACAATGCAGCTCTGTGCCTTCTCCTGGGCACCAGGCGTTATTTTTTCCGAGCCAGGTAGGCCACACCAAGAATGAGGGCCATGGCTGCCACAGCCACACCCCCAGCCACCATCAGCGGGGTCAAGTTCTCACAGGGCCAGGGGCCGCGGCCCCCCGAGGGCCCCGTGGAGGGCTCGTCCTCCTCTGCCCCATCTCCAGGACCCTTGGGCTCTGGGGTTGCATCGGGACTCGGGGCCAGGGGGGCCGGTTTCAGGTTGCTGTGGTTGTTGAGAAGCGAAGGGTCAGCCTTGACTGGGGTCTTCTTGGCAGGGGTGGGTGAGGGGGCTGCCGGCTGCTCCTGCTTTTCTGCCTGGCTCTCTTTCTTCCCGGGCTTGGTTGAGGGGCCTTTCCCATCTACAGCTGGCGTGGCCTTGGCTTCCGTGGGAGCCTGAGACTTGGCGTCTGGCTTGGGGCTGCTGGCCGACTTTCCCCTGGACTCCATGGCGAGGATGTGGGCAGCTGGCGGGGGTGTGGACAGGCAGATAACTGGACCACAGTATCAGGACAGCTCCCCCCTGGACATTATATGGGCCTAGAGAGCAACACAAGCAAGGCGGTGACAAGGGACACCTTTCCCTGTGCTCCACGGAGCCCTTCCCAGCTCTCTGGAGCTCCCAGGACCTCAGCTCTGAGGCCTCTGTGAGCCTCGGCCTGCCTCTTCCAGGGCCAGCCTGCACGGGCCCCTGGCCGCTCCAGAGAAGTGGCCCGACCACCCAGATGGCATGGAGAGAGGAAAGCAAGTGCACAGCTCTGAGAACTGAAAGGAAACACTCCTGGTCCAGAAGGGGTGAACGAAAGGGTGGTGGAGCCCCCCAGCACCAGCAGAACTGAGTGGTGCTGTCTGGAAGGGGTGCGGGGGGCCGGGGCTGTGCTGTCTGGAAGGGGCGCGGGGGACGGGGGCTGTGCTGTCTGGAAGGGGGTGGGGGGGGCTCGGGCTGTGCTGTGTCTCAGAAGGGGGCGGGGGGGGCTGGGGCTGTGCTGTGTCTCAGAAGGGGGGGGCGGGCTGTACTGTGGCCAGGACCTGAGGGCCTGAGTGGAGGAAGCCGGCAGGGACTCTCAGGGCTGACAGGGTGAGGAGTGGTCCCAGGCTTCTGGACCACAAGGACCCCAGGAGATGAAACAGGTGTCACAGATGGGCAGACAGCAGGAGTCTGGGCCTCCAGCCAGCCGCCTGCCCCGCCCGGATTCTGGGGTCCTCTTCCCAGCCGGTGCCCCACCTGTGTCCCATGCAAGGGCAGGGTGCCCTTGCTGCACGCAGGGCCGGGGCTCCTTGGGGCAGCCTCCGGTGGGCACTGTGTGGGGGCCCTGGGGTGTAGATCATCCATGCCCTTGGCTAGCTGGCCCGGGAGCGCGCGGCCCCTTCCCTGAGGACGCAGAGCCACCTGCCTCCTCTCCCCGGAGGGAGGGGGTGAGAAATGCCCCCACCAGCCGGAGAAGCTCAGGTTCCCCACCCCCTGCCAGGCGCCGTGACCACAGGGAAGGTCACCTGAAGGTCACAGCATGAAGAGGCGCTCCCTAGGAGTCCTGGGCACCTGCTCCATCTTCCCACCTCCCGGGCCGACCCTCCACCTCTGGAGGGAGCTCAGCCCCTAGAGAGGCCTCCGTTCCCCAGGAGCAGTCCGCGCCTCCTTTGTTGTTTCTGGCTCTCACATCCCCCTGCCCCTCCCAGACCCACAGAGCCAGCCAAGTATAAAGGGCCAGCGCGCAACCCCAGTGACCTTCAAGATGGAGGCACCAGACCTCCAGCCCCAGGGCCCAGTCCCCCTTCGGTAGGGCCCCCGCCTTACGCCTTCCTTCCGTAGGGCCCCTGCCTCCGTGTGTGCACTCTCTCCGCCAGACGACCAGCAGCCAGACGACCAGCAGCCAGACGACCAGCAGGCAGAAGCTGCGGACCAGAGGAGCGCCAGGAGTTTCCCACAATGCACCTCTCTCTGAACGCAGGATGCAAGGACCAGCAGGGAGGTGCAGAGGCGCAGCTGCACCATGGGCTGCGTCATCGGGGCCACGCCCAGCGCGGCCGCTGGCCGGGATTCTGGGGTACTCTCCCTAACACCGCCTTGGGTGGGAAAGGAGGCACCCCAACACCCCACCCAGACTGCGGCTGACAGGCAGCCAGGGGCAGGGGCTCCCCACCACGCTGTCCTGCCCATCCCATCCCCCAAAACACAGAGAGCAGGCATCTACTTAGAATATTTATTTATCCTCTTACGTGACAAGACACAAAAAATTACAACTCCTTAAAACTCTTCAAAAGAAAAAAAATATAATTCTGTAAGCAGCAGCAGCAGCTTTCAAGGTACAGATATGTCGGGAGGGGGCAGCTCCCAGGAGCAACCGTGAGCTGGGGGCTGGACCTGAGCCCCAGGTAGTGTTACTGGGGAGGGGCCTCCACAGGGAGGGCTAGGTTTGGGGACACAGCACCAGCACTTCAGGGTCAATCACCAACACAACCACATGGCCAGGGCTGGCAGAGCACCTGCCTCACTTCACATGGATACAGGACTGGGGAGGACAGGGGCTTAAACAGAGGCCTAGGAAGGAGGGCTGGGCACCCACAGAGCAGGTGACCCCAAGATCCACACTGGCCCTCCCCTTTCCAGGGGTGGGTGACTCGGAAGGAAGGCTGAGAACTCTGAGCTGAGCTCAGTAGAGGTGAGGTACACAGCCCACCAAGCTGAGTGCCTGGCCCCCCTGCCCCATCCCAAGCAGCCTGGTCAGCCGAGGGCTGGGAGGCACACAGGACACACAGGCTAGGTCTCCCCTTCAGTGAAGGTCCTAGGACCCAGCAGAAATTCCCAGTGTGTGCACGGGGGGTGGGGGGATCTGGGAGTCAAAACTCAGCCTGACCCCCATCAACCTGGAAATCTGGGCTCAACATGGGGCCGGAGACCCCGCCCCCCACGTCTGCAAAGCTGGGAGGCAGGGCCGAGTCCCGGCCAAAGTTAGAAGAGCAGCAGGGGTGGATGGACGGATGGACAGGACGGGCAGAGCCACACAGATGCAGCAGGTTCAATAAATAGGGTTTTTTTTGGGGGGGTCCCCTTTGTAGACCAGGAAAGCCTAGGAGACAGGAGCTGGTGGACTCAGGGGTAGGGCCAGCCTGCCCAGCTCAGGCCTGGGGCCCCAGCCCAGAGACCAGCTCTGTCCCTGGGGGTCTTCAGGCCAGGCAGGACTGGGTCAGGGACCAGCTTGAGGAATGTACAGGTTTCTGCGTTTTCTACATAAATAGACATTGGTCCCAATGGCCATCTCCTCAGGACCCCGTGGGGCCTGTGCTCGCCACCATGTGGACCCAGCCTCCCCTCTCCCCTCCCCCCGTGGGTGAGCGTCCTTCACTCGGGCCTGGGCTGGCAGCCCTTCTCTGGCGCCAGCCGGGGCGCTGGGGCCCCCAGACTCAAGCCTGGGGGGTTTGCAGCAGCCCCAGGAGGGTCTCCGCAATGCCCAGGAAGTAGACCACCTGGGCGATGCCGAACAGCGGGGCAATGACCAGGGCGCGGCAGTAGGCACCCTTCAGGAAGGCCGACGGGCCCTCATGCCGCCAGATCTTCCTGCGGAGGAAGGAAAGTCAGGCCCGGCCCCAGC
>NW_012267382.1:672893-676701 GCF_000151885.1 Dipodomys ordii
AGGCCAGTGCCACTGCCCGACTAGTGTAAGAGGCGGAGGCCGGCTCGGCCGCCCTCGTGGGCTCACCTGGACCGCGGCAGGGACCACGGCGGCCCGACCCCAGCCCCGGCCCCAGCCCGGCCCCCGCCCCAGTCCGGCCCCAGCGCCAGCGCCAGCCCCGGGCCCCAGAGACACCCACCTGGCACAGTCCAGAAACCCCGAGTAGGTGTCCTCATTGACGCCGCGCTGGAGTGACTGAAGCCGAGTCTTCACCACTGCGAGGGGGCATCTGGGTCAGGGGAGGAGCCCACCCGGGTCCCCCCAGCCAGGCCCCGGCCTCCTCACTGACCGTCACAGGGGTTTACAGCCACGGCGGCCATGCTCCCGGCCGCGCAGCCTGCCAGGAAGGACACGTAGAAGGGCGACTTCTCCTCGGGGGCTGGGCGGCCCAGCTGGTTCAGGTTGGCAAAGAGGGGGAAGTAGACAATGGAGAAGGGGACGTCCCTGCGGGAAGCAAGGTGGCGGTCCTCATGGGCACGGCGGGCTGGGCGGGCGCACCCCTCCCCCGCCCTCCCAGCCCCCCACCTGAGCAGCGTGGCCCCCAGGCCCTTGTAGAGGCCAGCAATGCCGTGGCTCCGGAGCAGGTCCCGGGTCAGCCGCATGGCTGTGGGCCGAGGAGCAGGCGGGGCCTCCGCCGAGGGCTGGGCTCCTCCCTGGGACGCAAGCTGTGCTTCGGCCAGAATCTTCCTCTGGGCAGCTGGTGAGAAAGAGGTTCTTGTCTCTTGCTGCTGGCTCAGGGCGGGCTCAAGAGACACAGTCCAGTGTCCTCCTCCCGGCCCCTCACCAATGCGGCCGGCGTCCTGCAGCTGGATCTTCAGCATCTCCATGGGGGTGGTCACGATCACCTGGCAGGTCCCAGCCCCGCAGCCGGCCAGCATTTCCTTGGGCAGAGTCAGCTTCTGCCTGCGGGTGAGGGTGAGGGTCGGGAGGAGCCGCAGCCCAGGGACTCCCAGGAGGCTTTCCAGACGTGGCTTCCAGGGGGAGGGAAGGGGTGGAGGTGGCGCAGACCCGGGTCCCATAGACAGATGGCCTTCTACGCGGGCACCGCGGGTGGACAGGGAGGCCATCTTCTCAGAGAGAAATGAAGACTTTGGGTTGATTGCGCTGAGGAGCAGTGTTGACCCTCATGTGCCAGTAGTGTGGTGGCTGGCTAGTGCCCCCCCAAATCCTGGCAGCTGAGTCACTGGGGAGGGGAAGGACAGCCGACTCGGCAGCTGCTTTGCACCTCCCCACAGAGGAGCAGGACGTTGCCTCCAAGGCTGGGACACCCCGGGACTGCTGGGGCGATCTCTCCCCCCAGGACCTCTCCCCTAGGACCTGGGACCCCAGCAGCCGGTCAGTCCCAGCCCTCACCCATCCTTCGAGAGCTGATGACGGAAGAAGTCATTGGCCGCTAGCTTGATGGCCTTCTCTGGGGTCACCAAGGTCAGGTTCACGGCAGCGCCTGTGGGGACAGAGGGTCAGACGGGCCTGGGAGGCGCAGGCAGGCTGGGCGGGGGCAGCTGTGCCCAGCGGCTTGGCCTGGGGAGGCTGTGGGCCAGCACTTGCCTGCCAGTTGGCAAAACCGTGCCCAGCACTCCTTGGCCGCCACCCCCTGCCCTCTCACCCACATATGGGCTCCTCCTGTGCCAGGCGGGAGGGGCCATGCTGCCACCCCTCCCTGCGCTCTCCTCCTTTGGCACGTCTCCCCTACTCCCCCACATCACCCTCTCCTGCCTTCCTCCTCCATCTGTCCCCGTGCTGGCAGGCGGGCTGGCCCTGACACACAGGCAGCGAGGATCAGGCCCCCAGAGGCCCAGCAGGGCCACCCCAGAACACCTCCTTCCTGACAGACAGAAGGTGCCCTCACTGGCAGAGACCTGGTAGGGGCCAGCGCTGGGGGTGGGGTGGGGTGGCGGTGGAAGGCTTCTGCTGGTGGTCAGTGCCAAGAGCTCAGGACTACACAGCATCCAGGAAAATCCAGGCTTAGGATTGTTATCTAAGCTCCTGGGGTGAGGCCCCCACTTCCCCCAGCCTCTGAGCACAAATGTAGGTCCCCTGGTCCCAGAAGGTAGGGGAGGAGACTCAAGTCACCGGGTGGGAACACAGATCCTGCCACACCAGGCATTGGGTGTGACGGGGCGATGACCAGGGGGCTAGGACCAACCCCTTGGACAGCCAGCAGCCCCTACCCAAGGCTGGGCTCATGGCCCAGCACCCCACAACACCCACATTTACACAGGATGGACAGGCTACCACCCCACCCTTCCCTCAGCCAGACCTGCCCATCCGATCCTCACCCCGGTACATCCCGAAGTAGCCTTCGGAGCGGATGGTCTTGATGAGGCAGTCAGACCTGCAACCAAGGGCTGGATGAGCAGAGCCTGGCCTGGACTCGGTCCCCGTCTGGACTGCCCAGGGGGTCAGAGATCAAGCCAGAAGCCCAGCCTGAATGGAAGCACCCTCAGGCCCGCCCTGTCTCGCCCTCAGTTTCCCCTTTATGGGGGCAGGGGCCACAGGCACAGAGCCCTGAGGTGGAGCCCACGTGTGGCCCGCGTCACGCTGGACACTCACATGCTGGCGTACATGCGCTGGCCATTCTGCTGGCTCTGCAGGCGGGTCTTGGCTAGGTCGATGGGGAACACGCAGGTGACCCCGATCAGCCCCGCGATGCCGCCGTTGATGAGCTTGGCGGGCAGGCTGTGTGCGCAGGGGCAGCGTTAGGACCCATCCCCTCCACTCGGGGCTGGGGGTGGGCGGCGAGGCCAGGACCCAAGCCCGTCCCAGCTGACCTGATCTGCTTATCAGCCATTTAACTGGGCTGGCGGGGCAGAGCGGGAGGTGGAGGCCCAGCGGGGAGGGCGGTGGCAGAGGCAGCCGCTGCTGTGGACCGAGGAGGGGGGGGTGTCCTCCACCTTTAGGGGAATTTCCAGGTGTCAGCCACCTGGAGGGGAGAGGACAAAGCCACCGTGCAGCGCCCCTGGGCCAGGCCCTCCGCGTGGCTAGGGATGCAGAGGGGAGGCCACCCACCCTGCGGCCGCCTGCTTTCCCCCCAGTGCCCTCCCGGGGCAGGGCTGGGCATCACAGGCCTCCCACCGGCCACCTCTCCGCGCGCACGCGCACACACGCACGCACGCCCATGCTCACGTGCACACGGGACTTGCGCCAGCTTTTAAAGGGCCAGGTGCTGCGGGGTTGGGCCGGGCTCCGGTGGCTGCCCGCCCCCCGCCCCCCCCCGCCCTCGAGCTAGGCCAGGCAGGGGGGTCCTGCCCTGCTCAGGATGGAAACCGGGGTCCCCTCCCCGCGGCCCCGGGGCCCCCGCCCTGGGAGAAGCCCATGCCTGCCCCGCGGGGCCGGCGGCCCTCCTGGAGTCCACACCACGCGAGGCCCATCCCGCGCTCCCCTCATCCCGGCTCCTCCACTCCCCGACGGCACGGGGAGGGGGCGGGGGGCTCCGCTTCCACGAACAGCAGGCTGGGGAGTCAAGAGCCAGCCCCGGGGCTCCCACGTGGGCGGGACACAAGCCCGGGGCCGCCTCGGTGTGTCCCCCCCTCGGTCCCCAGAGAGGTCAGCTATCCGGCTAGCAGCCATCCTCCATGCAGCCGCCCAGGAGCTCCAGGGGCCCTGTGACCTTTACCCCGCCAGGCTGCCCAAGGCCTGCCCGGGCCCGGCCACCCTCCGCGCCCCGCCGGGCGCCGCTTACCCCGGGGCTGGGTACCGCGACCGATCCTCCAGTACCGCTCGCGCCCAGGCGCACCGGCTCGCGGGGAGCTGGGGAGGGGGCAGGGGC
>NW_012267382.1:678046-683103 GCF_000151885.1 Dipodomys ordii
GCCCCGCCCGGACCACGCCCCCCGGCAGCTCCGCGCGCTCCGCTCCTCGGGCCCTGCGACCCGCCTGCCTGCCTGGGGGACCATAGAGCCGGCTCCCTGCCCTGGAAACCCCGCCCGGCAGGGGAAGCAGGGGAAGGCCTCCGTCCACCTAGCACCCCTCTTTCCTACTTCCCCCCACCCAGAGATAAACCAAACGGAGCTGGTAGACAGAGCAATGTTGGTTTGTTGCACACAAGATGCTGCCTCCACACAGAGCAGGGGCATGAGGGTGAGGGTAGGGATGCCCGTCTCCGCCCAGGGCTGTGGTGCTAGGCCTGGGCAGGCGGTGAGGGCTGGAGCGCAGGAGCACCCGCAGGGTCCTCGGGGGCCAGGCCGGTGCGCCGGATGCTGTCTTGGTACTTGTGGCGGCCAAGTTCTAGGACTGCACGAACCTCTTCTGCCACATCTTGCCGGTCACTTTGCTCTAGGGCCTTCACCAGAAGCTCCACGGCCCCTGGTTGTCCAGCATGGCCTTCAGCCCAGGAGAAGAGCATGTGGCGGATCTGCCCATCCAGGTCGTCCCTTGGAGACGGAGAGATGCCAAGAGTGTCTACCCGGGACCACCCACCAAACTCGGGAGCTTGCTTTTCCCAAGGCCAGTGTTCCTTCTGCCTCCCTTCCCTGGAAGATACGTCTACCACTAGCAAGCCAGGTTCCAGAGGAACCACGGCCCACCCCTGCGCCACAGCTGAGGCTCACCGGAATTCATGTCGGATGCGCTGCAAGACGCGGTAGGGCACGCCCAGATGCAGGGCCACAGTTGGCCAGTCAGGACCCAGGCGTCCAGCCACGCTCAGCAGGTTGCTCTGCGTCAGGAAGCCCGTCTCTGCGTCGCCCAGGTTCAGGGGCATCAGGGAGAGGCCAGCCCCTTGCCAGTGGCCCCCAGCCCCTTGGAGTCTCTGCTGAGAGGAGAAAAGTGAGCCTGACCCGGCCCCCCATCACCAGGAGGGCTGCTCTTCCCCTCCAGCGCCTCCCACCAGTCCCACCGGCAGCTTGATGGGCAAGGTGGCAATCCACAGGGCATCCGCGCTCTTCTTCTGCCGGGCGGCCTCGGCTTCCGGGGGCACGTCTACAGGCACCGAGTCACGGTAGAAAGACACCTGAGGGAGGGTGCAGTGAGGCTTGGCACTCGGGCACTGGCAGGAACCTGGGAGGCCCGGCCGCATCAGCCCACCTGGCCTCGCACGGCCTGGGCCTCCCGGTCCAGGGTGGTGCTGACATACACCTCCTTCACGTTCTTCAGGTGTGAGTAGAAGACGAAGCAGATCCTGCCATCCACACAGTCTGGACGGTCTGCAGTGGGGGACAGACTCAGCAGGAGGGGCAGAAGGGCCAACCCTAGGCTCTCTGGGCATGAAGTCCCTACCAGCATCCACATCGATGCCGCGCTCAAAGGCTGCGAAGAATTTCTCGCCTTCGAACATCTCCACAGTATCGGAGGGCTCCGGGCCCCGGTACCGCTCCAGGAGCCGCCTGAGGGTGGCATCCACCTGTAAGAGTTCCCACAGGACTTGGCGCCCTAAGCCCTGTTCCGGCCCTGGCCTCTGGGTCGCCCGGCTGCCCACCAACTGGCCCACCTTGTTCCGGGGCAGACACTGCAGCAGGACTTGCTCAGGGTCCCGGCGCCTCTGCAGTGCGATGAGGTTCACTCGGTGCAGCCGCAGCCGTGCCCAGGCCTTCCGGGCTAGGCCCTCCACACAGGTCTTGGTGGTGTACCACAGCCAGTACCTGAGCAGGCCGGAAGTGGGGTGTGGCTGGACAGGCCAGGGGAGGGCACTGACAGACCGGGGACACTGAACAAGCTGGGTGGGAGGCACTGACCAGGAGAAGTGTGTGACCTGGAAGCGGGCATACAGGTGGGTGAGCTCCAGGGCCACCTGAGCTGTGATGTCATCCCAGCTGGCTGTGGGAGGGGCCCGGTACAGCAGGTGCAAGCGGGAACGATCCACGCTGAAGCCTGGGCGGGAAGGGGTCCACCATGTCAGGGCCCTGTCCCTCCGCCCTACAGCCGCAGGTTCGAGGACGCGGCCTGGCAGCCTCACCTGAGACACCGGGGGGCAGGGGCAGCTGCACAGTAACGGGCTGGAGGAACTCGGGGGGCCCGCTCTGGGACAGGCACAGCAGGGGGCTCACGGCAGCATCTGGCTCCCCGAGGAGGGCACGCAGCTCTCGGCCAGCCATGCGAACCACCTAAGCAGAAAGGGCGCGTCGGCGCTCACCGGTGGGCCGGCCCCACCCCCACTCCTGGCTACCCGAGGCACTGCCCTGGCTGTACCTGCATCGAGACGTGACAAGGCTCCTCCGTGGCCCCGGGGGGGAAGGTGACCTTGACCCCAGGATGACCAGAGGAGCACAGAAGCGTCCCCTCGGGGGGCACCAGGCAGGTATTGGACACAGGACGCAAAACCACAAGAAACCAGGAGAAGTGGAGCACCCTGCAGCGAGCCCAGAGCCGCGGGGAATTTGGGGTGAAGAGACAGAGTTGAGGGGGATGGGGATGTGGAGGTGAAGAGACAGAGTCTGGAGCCTGTGGGGGTGAAGAGACAGAGAGCGGGGGATGTGGAGGTGAAGAACAGAGCTGGGGGCCCTTGGGGGTGAAGAGCCGCCGGGCAGCCTCACCTTGGGGGCCTCCTCCTCCACGTGGGTCTCCAGGTCGCTCCACCTGCCGTCACTGCGGGTCCTGACCACCACTTGGCGGCAACGCCGCGCACACGGGGGCTCGAAGCGCAGCCACAGGCTCACGGCCTGCTGGGGGACCGGGTGTGAGCGCCAGGGCCCGCGGTCCCAGGTCCCGCCCTCCCCCACATTCTCCCCGGCCCTGCCTGCTGGAAGGCCAGGCTGTGGGGCTGCAGCTCTAGAACGCGGCTGAGCAGGAAGTCGTGCGGACCCAGGGAGACGAGGCCGGGCTCCGGGAGCCACAGGCGGTAGTGGATGGTGAGGGGGGTGGTGATGGCCCCTGCTGGGAAGTGCAGGCGGACACCGGAGGCCAGGGTCACAGAGCAGCCGCGGGGGGTCACCGAGAAGCTGGGTGAGGAAGAGTGGGAGTGAGCGCAGACGTGAGAGGCCACGCGAGGTGTGGTGTCTGGCGTCTCCAGATGACCTGCAGCTCCCTGCCCCCATCTCATACCTGTCTAAATCTGACGTCAAGAACAGACGGGGCATTTCTGGGTCCTGGGGTGCTGCTGTGAAGGGAAGGGCCCCGAGTTGGAACGGTGGCAGGGCCAGACCCCCCGCAGCCTGCCCGCACCCCGAGGCCAACCTGGGGGTGTCCTGCCGTCTGGGGATGCTTTGCCAAGAGGGTTCCCCTGCAGGCGCACAAAAGGGGCGTCTAGGAGCTCGGGGGGCAGGTCTCGGAGCTGGTTGTCCCTCAAGTCGAGGTGCATGAGCAGCGGGAGGCGGGCCAGGCCCACAGGCACGGAGGTGAGAAGGTTGCTGTGCAGAACGAGCAGCCGCAGCGAGCGGAGCCCGGCTGCAGGCAGGCAGGGGCTGAGGGCTGCCCGGGGCCTCCCCCGGCTCTGGGGGACCCCAGCAGGACACCCATGCTTCAGACTCTCGGGAGGACCCTGCCCCACAGGAGGACAGAGCTGCAGGTGAAGATTTAGAGGACAGGGAAGCAGCCAAGGGGTAGGCGTGGAGAAGAGAACTCTCAAAGGCCAAGTGTATGGGTGCAGGGGTTCTGTGGCAGAGGAGAGAAGCCAGAGCCCCAAGACTAGAAGTGGGCAGGACCCTGATGGGAGCGATGGTCTGGGCCAGGCCAGTGCCTGCCCCCGCTCGGGCCTGTCCCTGGGCTGTCCTTTACTGGGGCACAGCTGCTACTCACCAAGCGAGGCTGGGAGGTTCCGTAATTGATTGGAGGCCAGATTGAGTTCACAGAGGCTGCTCAGTCCCCCAATCTCAGGGGGCACAGCATCCAGAAGGTTCTCGGAGAGATCGAGGCACTGCAGTGTGGAGCTGGCGCCCAGCGCTGTGGGCAGCCTCCGCAGGCAGTTGTGTGTCGCAGTGAGGAAGGTGAGGGCGGGCAGGCTCCCCAGGGCCTCGGGCAGCTCTGAGAGGCCGTTGTGAGAGAGCAGGAGCGCGGCCAGGCTGTGCAGCTGCAGGACGCAGGCTGGCAGGGTTTCCAGCCTGTTGAAGCTCAGGTCCAGGTGGGCCAGGTGAGCCAGGCCGCTCAGCCCGGCGGGGAGTGTGGTCAAGGCACCTCGGAGGCAAGCACCCAGGGGCCCTCGGTTCTGCCCTCCTGGAAGTGAGAGAAACAGATGCAGGTGTGAGAGGTGGCGTCCCAGCTGGGCCCTGCCGGCGACAGACCGCTGCCCAGAAGGTACAGGTCTCTGCCGCCCGACCAGCCAGGAGACGGCGGAGAGGCAGAAAGGGGAGCCAGAGATGGAGATCATGAGCTGCGTTCGTTGTCAGCATCATCCGTGACTAGGAGGACGGACGTGCAGAGTGGCCCCCTAGGGCAGCTTTATGGTCCCAGGCCTGGAGGCCAGTCAGCCAGCCCCAGTCTGGGGGGAAGATGCGCGGGCTGTGGACAGGGACTGGGAGCAGCGTGGGGCCCACACCTGGGAAGCAAGGCCGAAGAGCCAAGGCTTGCCTTGAGGACCAAGAAGGAGGGCCAGAGATGGGAACCGGGTTCTCACCTTTGAGGACGAGGGACCGGAGGTGCAGCAGGCTCCAGGGCACCTGGGCCAGGGTGGCCTCCAGCAGCCCAGGGTCTTCGTGGGTGCTCAGACGCAAGAACTCCACGCGCAGCAGCGGCAGGGGCTGCTGGGCGCACAGGTGCAGCAGTCTGCGGCAGCCCCCGGGGTACAGGTCCAGGTTCAGCTGGGTGCCCGGCGCGGCCTCCGCAGCATCTGCAGCTGCACCCGCGGCTTGCTCCGGCACTGCATCCATCACCCACGGCGGGTCCTCGGGGGCCGGACATGTCCCGGCTCGCCGGGCAGGCCTGCTCGGGCAGGGCCCTGCAGGCGGCAGAGGCGGGAGGGAGGGAGGGAGGGAGCGGGGCCGCGCGCGCCTCAGCGGGG
>NW_012267382.1:683542-685811 GCF_000151885.1 Dipodomys ordii
GCCCCGCCGCCGCCTCCGCCTCCCCGGGGCTCTCCGGGGCGCTCTGCGGCCCCAGGGCTGGAAAGTCCGGCCAGGCTGGAAAGTCCGGGGGAAGCCGGGCGCCCGCTACTCAGGAGGCTGAGGTCTGAGGATCGCGGTTCAAAGCCAGCCCAGGGCTCGGAAGGTGGCTCAGTGGTAGAGCGCTTGCCTTGCATGCATGAGGCCTGGGTTCGATTCCTCAGCACCACATAAGAAAAAAGAAAAAAGCCGGAAGTGGCGCTGTGGCTCAAGTGATCGAGCGCTAGCCTTGAGCTGAAGAGCTGAGGGACAGTGCCCAGGCCCAGAGTTCAAGCCCCACGACCAGAACCCCCCCCCAAAAAAAAGTCCAAAGGCTCCACCTCCAAATTGACCAGCAAAAAGCTGGCAGGGGGCATGATTCAGGTGATAGAGTGCTGAGTAATCATATCACCTTGAGTTTAAACCCCAGTATTGACCAACCCCCTTCCCCCCAAAAAAGTTACAAAACCCATCTCCTTTCTCTGCCCTTGACTATTTTTGTGTGGTGCTGGGGCTTGAAATCCTAGCACTTAGCAGACATTACTTTTAGTAATTAATTGGAAGTTGAGTCTCAAGGATTTGTATACCTGGGCTGGCTTAGATCCTCAAATCTGACTCCAGAGTAGCTATTATTAGTCTTACTGGTGCCTTGCCAGACCTATATATTCTCTGTCTGTCGGTAAAGTGGCCAGGTCTTTTTTTTGCCTATCCTGAGGTTTGAACTCAGAGCCTGGGCACTGTCCCTGAGCTTCTTTTTGCTCAAGGCTAGCACTCTACCACTTGAGCCACAGGGCCACTTCCAGCTTTTTCTGTTTAGCTGGTGCTAGGCCAGCCCCGGTGGCCAGCTAATTCTGACAGATGGAGGACGGGAGTTCGGGCCAGACGTCTAACCGGTTTCATAATGGGTTGCACAACTCGCATGTGCTTGTTGCAGTTGAACAGTACACTTAAAATAACAAGTGACACTGGGGAAAAAGTGTGGGCTCACAAACAGGCATATGACGCACTACGCATGCGCAGAAAGGCACGTACTCGGGCACGGCCTGTCGAGCCCATCTCCTGCCAGCCTGGAGATAATCTTGGCAGGAACAGCCACTCATCTTTTGGCTCAAAGTTAACCACTTGTAGAACGATCCAGACAAAAGGCCTCCAGCAACCCTACTCCAACTTCCTCCAACTAGAACAGAAGCTGCCAGGCGCTGGTGGCTCACGCCTGGGATCCTAGCTACTCAGGAGGCCGAGACCTGCGGGCCACAGTTCAGAGCCAGCCTGAACAGGAAAGTCCGTGAGGCTTATCTATTAACCACCAGGAAACAGGAAGCTCGGGGACTCGGGGACAGCACCCAGGCCCGGAGGTTAAGCCCCACGATCGACCCCAATAAAGAGCAAAAGCTGTGCAGACAGGGCAGAGCCAGTTCCCTCGGGATCCCAGCTCTCGGGTGGGTGGCGTGTGCTAGCGACCACGTGGACACCGAGGCCAGGGCCACGCAGGTCTGCCGGCTGCTCAGCCTGCACCGCGCCGGGGAGGGTGAAGTGTGGCTGGGGACTCGGCGGCCCACCACGTCCCCCCGGGCCCCCCCCGGGCCCCCGCTCTCCGGGCCAGGCTGTCGGGCCCACAGGGCAGGGCGCGAGCCACGGCCTGAAGCCAGAACCATGACCGCTGCTCCGAGGCGGCTCGCCCCCGGGCCGGGCCGGGCCGGGCCGGGCCGCGCGTCCGGCCTTCGGGACCAGGGAGAAAACGCTGGCAGCCCGCAAGCTCCTCCTGCGCCCACGTGCAGCACGCGCAGGCCGGCGGCGCGCACTTCCGGTGGCGGTGCACCACGGGACTTGCAGTTCGCCGGCAAAGATGCGTTTCGGCCGCGCTGGATGCTGGGAACTGTAGGCGCCGCGTGGCATGCTGGGGGAGCCGGGCGCCGAAGGATCGTGAAGTATACACCACGAACTTGAGCGCTCACTGTCCCCGCGCCAGGCGAGTCTGTTCCAGTCCCGCGCCAGACTGCGCCCCAGAGCCGTAACCAGACCGAGGACCGGACTGTGGCTCCCGCCCCGAAGGCAGTGGCTGGGCGGCTTACGTCATCAGGAGGCGCCCCCACGCGGAGCCCCGGGCGTCCCGGGGGCTTCTGGGTAGCGGTTAACCCCCGCCCCTGGCGCGGCCGTCTTCCTTTCGCTTCCTGACGCCGCCGAGGTCGCACGCTTCTGGCCCGCCGGTCGCCGCCAAGTGAGTGGGGCTGGG
>NW_012267382.1:698641-702861 GCF_000151885.1 Dipodomys ordii
CGCGCACTGGGCGTCGTTGGGCTGGGCCCGGCCTGCGCCCTGGGAACCCGGCCTGGGGTCCAGGGCCGGGTGCGGGTGGGTCCCGGGCGGCCCTGGTTTGTTTTGCCGTCCGGGCTGCCTGGGGATGGGGTGGGGCCGGGCAGGTTGTGGGACTGAAGAGGTAGAGGTCGGGGCGGGGCCCTCTCTGTCCCAGTCCCCTTCCCGCCCCTGCCACCGGGTGCCTGGGGCCTGGCGACCTCCTAGGCCAGCTGGGCATGCGGCCAGGCCCTTCCTGAGGCCTCTAATGGAGCCAGTAAGGGCTCTCTGCCCTAGCCTGCCCCCAGCTGACGGCTGCCCCGCCTGCTTCTTGGGTCGGGTGCTTTGGGCTCTGGGTCAATAGTCGGAGAGCCGGACCCTTGTGGGCTGGGCTGTGAGGCACACTTCCGGCTGCCACGTGGGGGTGGTGTTTACAGCACACTGCGTTCTTCCTCCAGAGTCCTGGGAACTCATGCCCAGCCCCCAGCGCACGGGGCAATCAAGGTGACAAGGGTGCCCTGAGGAGCTGGAAGCTGACTAGCCCTGAGGGAAAGAGGGGGGCACCTCTGTGTCGTATCCAACCCCCCCCCCAACCTCGTGCCAGTGCTGGAGCTCAAGGCTGGAGCGCTACCATCTGAGTCTTACCTTCACTTCTGGTTTTTCTGCCAGTTAACTGGACATTTATGCCCAGGCTGGCGATCCTCTCACCTCGGCCCTCCTGAGTAGCTAGGATTATAAGCCTGTGCCACCAGTGCCCTGTGTGCCTTCCCTTCTTCCGGAGGCCAGTCTGCTGGCTGGTCCCAGGACATCCTTCAGAACTGTCCCTGAGCTGGCCACCACCCCTGAGATTCTTACAGGTGTCTTGGGCAGCCTCCACCGAAAGGAAGGCACTAGCTGAGAACCCCTGGCTTACATGCTCAACTCTTGATCCAAACTGGGTCCTCGTTTTCTCCCCCAAAGCCCTCCTCTGTCTGGCCACTCTGGTATTGGCCTGGGCCAGCACCCACTGTCCTCTAAGAGGTGTGCTGGGATGCCTGTCCATGGCTGCAGGGGGACGCAGTGTTAGTCTCCAGGAGGCAGCCCCCTGCTCTCTCGGGCTGTGACCCCTGCACTGGGCTGGGTTTCGTGGGTCTAGAGCAGGCCAAGTGGGTGAAGGCTGAGGCTGGCCGGAGCTGGGCCTCCGCACCCTCCTCTGCTGGGCGTCCTGCCACACCACACGAAGCCTAATGACTCACTGGGTCAGGCAGTTGGGAAATGCCGGGCAGAGGGCAGGTCCCAGTACCTGTTGACCGCCCTGGACCAGGCCCTGTTGTTTGGCATCCTGAGCCCCTCTACCCAGGGACAGGTCACAGAAGTTTCAACAGTGGTCCAGGCCCCATCAGGGCCACGGAGAACCCCAGGGCTAATGGGGAGAACAGGAACCTAGCCACAAAGCTATGGGGAAGGAGTGCTGGCCCCTGATCCTGGCCCTGCTGCCCTAGGTGAGGCAGGCGCCAATATCATTGAGGTCTCCAAGGAGGCCCGGAAGCGGTTCCTGGGCCCCCTGCATCCTTCCTTCAACCTGGTGAAGACCATCCGAGGCTGCCTGCTGAAGATCCTGCCTGCTGACAGCCATGAGCGTGCCAGTGGACGCCTGGGCATCTCGCTGACCCGTGTTTCAGATGGCGAGAACGTCATCATATCCCAGTTCAACTCCAAGGAGGAGCTGATTCAGGTGAGCTCTGGTGGCTCTGGTGGTTCTGGTGGCTCTGGTGGTTCTGGTGGCTCTGGTGGTTCTGGTGGCTCTGGTGGTTCTGGTGGCTCTGGTGGTTCTGGTGGCTCTGATGGTTCTGGTGGTTCTGATGGTTCTGGTGGTTCTGGTGGCTCTGATGGTTCTGGTGGCTCTGGTGGCTCTGGTGGTTCTGGTGGCCCTGGTGGCCCTGGTGGCCCTGGTGGCTCTGGTGGCTCTGGTGGCTCTGATGGCTCTGGTGGCTCTGGTGGCCCTGGTGGTTCTGATGGTTCTGGTGGCTCTGGTGGCTCTGGTGGTTCTGGTGGCTCTGGTGGTTCTGGTGGCTCTGGTGGTTCTGGTGGCTCTGGTGGTTCTGGTGGCTCTGATGGCTCTGGTGGCTCTGGTGGCCCTGGTGGTTCTGATGGTTCTGGTGGCTCTGGTGGTTCTGGTGGCTCTGGTGGCTCTGGTGGCCCTGGTGGCCCTGGTGGTTCTGGTGGCTCTGATGGCTCTGGTGGCTCTGGTGGCTCTGGTGGCCCTGGTGGTTCTGATGGTTCTGGTGGCTCTGGTGGCTCTGGTGGTTCTGGTGGCTCTGATGGTTCTGGTGGCTCTGGTGGTTCTGGTGGCTCTGGTGGCTCTGGTGGCTCTGGTGGCTCTGGGGCTGGGAGGCCCAGTGTGACCCTGGACCTTTGCTCACCTCCCTTCTGCTTTGCCCTTGCAGGCCAATGTCTGCAGCACTTTCATCCCCGTGTACTGTGGCCTCATCCCTCCCTCCCTCCAGGGGGTGGTGAGTATCCCGCCGGGCTGTGCCCTGTGTGAGCCAGCAGATCTGCTGGCACGGGACGGCGGGGGAAGGGCCGTGGCACCCCCCTGCTCCAGCCCTCACTCCGCCACTGCCTCTTGCTTCATTTCCTATTACTCAAGAGACAGAGTGGCTCTGGGGATGTGCAGTTCCCATTGCTGTCCCCCCTGCCACTGATGGAGTACCCAGCACCTAGTGGGCAAAAGGCCCCAGTACAGCAGCCCCCTGGTGTGGAGACAGCACAGGCTGCAGGCCCTGACCATGCGCCTGTGTGTGCAGCGCTACGTGGACGGCGGCATCTCAGACAACCTGCCACTTTACGAGCTCAAGAACACCATCACCGTGTCCCCTTTCTCGGGCGAGAGTGACATCTGCCCACAGGACAGCTCCACAAACATCCACGAGCTCCGGGTCACAAACACCAGCATCCAGTTCAACCTGCGCAACCTCTACCGCCTCTCCAAGGCCCTTTTCCCACCCGAGCCCATGGTGAGCCCGCGCAGGGCTGTGGGCTCTACAGCCCATTTGCACTCAGCACTGAGGAGAAAGCTCGCACAGAGATGTCTTCTGAGAGCCCAGGTTGGGGCGGATGGTCTAGCCTCTTCCGAGGGCCGGGGTAGCCATGGCCTGCAGGTCTTCTCCTAGGGAGGCAGCCTGTCTGTCCAGGGTCTAGCTTGGATGTTGTGCTGGACCAGGGTTGTGGTGGCTGGAGAGCGGACGGGGTGGAGGCGGCTGCTGCGGGATCCAGGGGACCGCGGGGCTTATCTGGTTCCCTCTACCTTAACGTGCCACAGGTGCTTCGAGAGATGTGTAAGCAGGGTTACCGGGACGGCCTGCGCTTCCTGCGGAGGAACGGTACGTGGGCAGGCCAGCCAGCGCACCTGTCAAAACGTGGGGTGGGCAGAACTGGCGCTGGGCCGCCCCGCCCCGTGGCCAACCACCTGGGAGCTGATCTTGACTCTAGAGTGGTTTCCTTCCTCCCCCTCCCCCTCTCCAGGTCTTCTGAACCAGCCCAACCCCTTGCTGGCGCTGCCCCCCACCCCTCACCATGGCCGCGAGGAAGAGGAAGCTGAGGAGGCTGAAGGGGCTGAAGAGAGGGTCCACCTGGAGGGCCACTCGCAGCCCCCCGGGGAGGATCACATTCTGGAGCACCTGCCAGCCAGACTCAATGAGGGTGAGCCACGGAGGGGAGGCGGGTGGAGGGGGCCGGGCCAGGGGAGAGATGGCCAGCACAGCAGCTGCGGGCTGGCCCCACATCCCCAACCAGCTGCCAACCTCCTGCCACAGCCCTGCTGGAGGCCTGCGTGGAACCCAAAGACCTGATGACCACACTCTCCAACATGCTGCCCGTGCGTCTGGCCACGGCCATGATGGTGCCCTACACGCTGCCGCTGGAGAGTGCCGTGTCCTTCACCATCCGGTGAGGGTGGGGAGCGCGCCAGGGGAGAGGGGCTGGACCCGAGCAGGGGCTCACTCGGGGACCAGGGCGCCCGTGCCGGGGGCCCAGCCAACAGGTGGGCTGCAGCCTCTAAGGGGTGCCTCCTGACTATCCTCAGCTTGCTGGAGTGGCTGCCCGACGTTCCAGAAGACATCCGGTGGATGAAGGAGCAGACGGGCAGCATCTGCCAGTACCTGGTGATGCGCGCCAAGAGGAAGCTGGGCAACCACCTGCCCTCCGGGTGAGCCCCCTTGGCCGCG
>NW_012267382.1:702911-707713 GCF_000151885.1 Dipodomys ordii
CGGGCCGCGCGAGTGACGCCGCCCGGCCGGCTCTCCTCCGCCGCAGCATGCGCTACGTCGCCTCCTACCTTCTGGCCGCCCTCGGGGGCAACTCCTCCCCCAGCGCCAAGGACATTAAGAAGATCCTGGACAGCGTGGGCATCGAGGCGGACGATGACCGGCTGAACAAGGTAACCGCCGCCGACCCGAGCCTCTCAGGCTGGCGGCTCCTGGCCTGCCTGACCCGGGCGTTGGCGTCCGGAGAGGCCTACCCCGGGCTGGGTGCGCTTGTTCTGGGGTGTCCTCGTGAGGGCCCTGAGAGGGCAAAATAAATGGAGTCCCAAATCTCTGCGCAGATGAGTTCAGGGCAACATTGCATTCAAACGAAAGCTGCTTCATTCTCTTTATGTTTGGCCGTCTCAAGATGAGACCCGGGGCGCCTCCCACCTTAGGATGTGCTCTGCCACTAACCTGCGACTCCCAGCATGCCAACCTAAAAGTGCCATCTTTCCAGCCAATGTGAAAGTCTGCTTTCTGCTGTGTTTAGAGCTTAAATGAGTACACGTGAGGTGTGGGATAATTTCAGCGTTAAGTTTCAGAGCCTAGTTCCTGGTCCCCACGTGATAGAAGGGTCCCCTTTTGCTGAAGTGCAGGCTTGGGGAATTCGGCCTGTCTTACGTGCAGTGTCTCCAGCTCTGCCCTCACAGCCCAGGGAGGTTGTGGCCCACACTGGTGACTAATGGCTTCTGTGGTTGTCTACTCCAGGTGATCAGTGAGCTGAATGGGAAGAATATTGAGGATGTCATCGCCCAGGGTGAGTTGGCTTCTCCAACTCTCTGTTTTTGTGGTCCATCCTAATCCCTGCTGGCCAGCCTGTGGCCTGCCAGGCTTCGCTTGTGGACCAGAGCACCCTAGAAGCCTCCCTTGGTTTGAGCCAGGCCTCTCTGTGCTCAGTGTTGGACACTTCTGGACACATTAAGGACTGGTTGCTGACCTCATTGGATCCACTCATGTGTACACAACTCTGAGGCCTAGTAGCCCATACTTCAGAACTCTTTCTTTGGGGGGGGGTCCGGTTGTGGGGCCTGAACTCTGGGCCTGGGCGCTGTCCCTCAGCTCTTCAGCTCAAGGCTAGCACCACTTCCGGCTTTTTTTTTTTTTTTTTGCTTATGTGGTGCTGAGGAATGGAACCCAGGGCCTCAGGCATGCAAGGCAAGCGCTCTACCACTGAGCCATCTTCCCAGCCCCTATTTCAGAACTCTTACAAACACACTTCCTTGCCTTTTTTCTTTGTGTGTGTGAAGGGGTGGCCACAGGCTCCTACACATTGCTGAACAAATGGTTTCCTGGTTTCATGTGGCTAGAGCTGACGGGACTTGATAGGAGTTTGGGCTATTGGAGTAATGTGTCTACTGTATGCACAGGGCAGGGAGAGTTCAGAGATCAGACAGTAGCAGCTGGCTATAAACATGTTTGAATGGTTTAGCCTTAAGGGAATGAGTTGTACTCTGCTTCTAATTCTTAGAATCAAGTTTCGACGGTCAGGTCCTGGCTAGGAAGGTGGCTTAATAGTAGAGTGCTGGTTTTGCATGCATGAAGCTCTGGGTTCAGTTCCTCAGTATCACACACGCAGAAAAAGCCCGAAGTGGCACTGTGGCTCAAGTGGTGGAATGCACAGGAAGCTCAGGGACAATGCCTGGCTCTTGAGTTTAAGCCCCAGGACTGGCAGAAAATGAAAGAAGGCCCTGAAAGTG
The DNA here is from genome assembly GCF_000151885.1 of Dipodomys ordii. NCBI lineage: Eukaryota > Metazoa > Chordata > Mammalia > Rodentia > Heteromyidae > Dipodomys > Dipodomys ordii. The sequence continues at coordinate 704,645 of NW_012267382.1, forward strand.
CATGCCATAGGTCTTGTCTATGCAGACAGTGCTGCCAGTATGTATGGGGCACGCTGGGGAGGTAGTTTCTTGGGGTTGTGTTTGTTCTGGAGTAGCCTTTTGGCTGGCCACCTGTTCTGATCTCACTACCCTACTTCTGTAGGTGTTGGCAAGCTTGCCAGTGTGCCTGCTGGTGGGGCTGTTGTTGCTTCTGCTGCGCCCGGCTCTGCAGCTCCTGCTGCTGGTTCTGCCCCTGCTGCAGGTGAGTGGAATCCTGGTGAGTGGTACAGGGCTCAGCCTCCCGCTGTGTCTGCTTGCCTGGGCTCAGCTGTCTCTGGGCAGTTGTGGCAGTGCTTGTCCTGTTCTTTCCGCAGCAGAAGAGAAGAAAGATGAGAAGAAAGAAGAGTCCGAGGAATCAGATGATGACATGGGATTTGGCTTGTTTGATTAAATTCCTGGTTCCCTGCAAATAAAGCCTTTTTATGTATCTTGAGTATTCTGGGCACTTTGTCATCAGCACTGGGAATTGGGGGGTGGGCATGGGGAGAAAGGCACTTCCTGCCCGCCTTGAGCAGGTTCCTGTCCAGTTGTACAGTGAAATCACAGCTTTCAAGGAATTGCCAGGAAAATTTGCTTAAGAAATGTTTTGTTTTGCTAGGTGCTGGTGGCTCACACTTGTAACCCTAGCTACTTTGGAGTCTGAGATCTGAGGCTCCCGGTCCAAAGCTAGCCCAGGCAGGAAAGTCCATGAGATTCTTCAATAACCACTCAGAAAACCCGAAGTAGTGCCGTGGCTCGATGGTAGAGTGCATGCCTTGAGGTGAAAAGCTGAGGGACACGCCCAGGCCGAGAGTTCCAGACCTGTGACAGACAAAAAATGTTTTGTGGTAATGGGGTTAGGGCCTTGTGCAAGCATTCAAGTGTTCCCTACCATTTTTTTGGGGGGGGGTCTGGTCATGGGGTCTGAACTCTGGGCCTGGGCACTGTCCCCAGCTCTTCAGCTCAAGAATAGCGCTCTACCACTTGAGTCACTGTGCCACTTCCGGCTTTTTTCTTTTTTGCTTATGTGGTGCTGTGGAATTGTACCCAGGGCCTCAGGCATGAAAGGCAAGCGCTCTACCACTGAGCCACCTTCCCAGCCCGACTTACAGCTTTTTTGAGGCAGTTAATTGGAGATAGGAGTCTTAGACTCACACTTTTTGCCTAGGCTGACTTTGAACCATGGTCTTCAGATCTCAGCCTCCTGAGCAGCTAAGATATGTACAGGCATGAGCCACCATTGTGGGCTACATAATAAGTTTGAGGCCAAATGCAATGGGTGGGCCTTAAGTTTTGCCTAGGAAACCCTCTAGAGGAAGAAGGGAGATGGATGGAGCTAGTCTGATCTGCATAACCAGGAGTTCAGGTGACCACTTAGGACCTAGACTTCTGGGTTATGGCAGCCAATCTCCAGAGATGGGATGCAGTAGGGAGGGGGCAGGCCCCTGGGACTGGAAAGTCCCAGGGTTCAGAAGCCAGAGACAAGATTCTCCCCACAACCTATTCAGAGCCTCCAGTGAAGGCTCTGCCCAGCTCTGGGAGACCTCTGCCCCCATTTCCACAGAGGGTCAAGTTGTTTTGTGTACACAGCCAGGAACAGGCTGGCTGTTCCCAGAATCCTGGGTGGAGCTGGGCTGCTCCTACCCCCAGGCCAGCTGAGGTCCTGCCCCTGGTGACACCAGCCTCTTGAGTCCAGGCTGGAACTGTAGCTTCATTCCTCTAGGCTCTTTGACCCCTGCCCCAGCCTTGCTGCTCACTGTCCCTGGCTGCAGTCCCTGCCAAGGTCTTCATTTCTTTCCTTTACCCACTCAGGCCCTCCCTCCCTTTACACCTTTTGGTTTCACTCCCACTTCAGTTCTTCCTGGAGCAATCAATCAGAGGATGTTTTGTTCTGTTTTCCTTCTTGTTGGTAGTACCGTTCGAGCTCTGGGCCTCTGCCCTTGACATATGAGCCACCACCCTGGCCCCTTCTCAAACTCTTTATTTTTCAAAGGACTTTGCTCAGGCTGGCCTCAGACTCACCTCCTGAACCACTGGGATTACAGGCATGGACCACCATACTTGGTCTCAAGGGAAATCTAGTTTGGAGCCAGGAGTATGGCTCTGGTAGAGCTCCACCACTTCATTACAATACAGAACTTCTGGTCAGGCACTAGTGGCTTACAACTGTAATCCCAGCTACTCAGGAGCTGAGATCTGAGGATCACAGTTGGAAGTCAGCCCAGGCAAGGAAGTCTGTGAGACTCATCTCCAGGTAACTACCAAAAAACTGAAAGTGGAGCTGTGGCTCAAGTGGTAGAGTGTCAGCCTTGAGCAAAAAAAACCCCAAAATCCTAAGATAGTGTGCCCAGGCCCTGAGCTTAAGCTCCAATATTGGTACACACTAAAAGAACCTTTTCTCCCTCTCTGGACTGTGTGTCTTGTCCCTGTCCTCCCTTGGGTGTTAGCTTCCCATCTCCCGACGAGAAGGCAGAGCCTGCACACTGTGCGCCCCTAAGAGGTCCAGCAGCCTGACAGCCTGAGGAAGGAAGGAGCTTCTCCGGGAGGCCTGGCTACGGGGCGAGCCAGCTGACAGGCAGGCCTTTCCTGAAGGACTCAGCAGCCACCTCCAGTGCAGTGGCCTGGCGAGAGCTGGGGGAACACTCCAGGGGGCTGAGCAACTGTCTGAGGTGCCTCGAGCTGTGGGGGGGCACCCACACCGCGAGCAGGGCCACCCACCGGCCGAGGCCTTGAAGCCCACGGTGGACCTTGGCTCCCCGGCACGCCATTTGGGCCCCGAGCTGAGCAGGCCCCGGGCAGAGGCCCGTGGTCCACTGCCCCACACCTGGCCAGCTCCTCGGCTCAGGCTCAAGGAGGGGACCAGGTGAGGCCCGGTCCCTGTCGGAGCCAGGGAGAAATGTGGGAAGGGGGTGGGGGTGGGGGGGGCAGGCTCAGCCCTGTAAGGCCCAGGTGGAGCGCCAGGGACCGGACCTCAGGGCCAGCCACAGGGCCTCAGGGCCAGGGACCAGATCGCAGGGCCAGCCACAGGACTGCAGGGCCAGCCACAGGGCC
>NW_012267382.1:711040-712814 GCF_000151885.1 Dipodomys ordii
GGCGCCGGGGCCCCGCAGCCGTGGAGCCCGGGAGCCGTGGAGGGGAGGCGCGGCGACCGTACCAGGCCCACCCCAGGACCGGCGGCCTCCCGCCCAGCCGGAGCCTTCGCGGCCCTGCTGTGCTGGGGGGCCGACGCCCTTCCCTAGGAAAATGGGTGGAGGGAGAATGAGCTGCTTGGAAGGACGGATCAACGGGCGGGAGAGATTCCCGGATCCCAGGCCCCGTGACTGGAGAAGCGCTTAGGGACACCCGGGTCCGGGTGACAGGTGGCCCCGAGGGGAGGGTGGAGCGCGGCCAGCAGTGAGGCCTGGGACAGGAACGGGGAGCAGGGAGAGGGGGAGGGCCGCAGGGGGACCAGGGAGGGTGACCCCGGTGGCGGGGTGCTCAGGCCAGGAACCCCGCACCTGCCTCCCTGAGCTGCCTGGTGGGATGGGAGAGCGCAGAGGACAGGAGGGAGGAGTTGACCTGGGCATCACAGACCCCGCAGGGGGCTAAAACCTACTGGTCAGCGCAGACTGCCAGTACCTACCGCAAGTCTGGGATGCAGTGGGCCCTTCCCCCGCCCTCCTTCACCCCATGACCCCAGGATCTCATCCCAGCGCACCAGTCCCTTTCTGGAGAGACGGCCTTTCTCTGGGGCCCTGTGTCCTCCTAGTCCCAGTGTTGGCCTCCTCCCATTCCAGCGACACCCTGGGCCTCCTCGGCAGGGCACCTTCTGCCCCCTGCAGCCGCTGGGCCTTCACATCACCTGCTGCCAGAGGCCGAGCCAGCGCCCTGCCAGCGCCCGGCCTACTCCCCATCACACAGCCCCTCCTCCCTGCTCCTTTAACCCCCCTTGCTCCACAGCACCCGGCTGCATCAAGACCCTGCCCCCATGGCCAGCCACAGAAAGCCTGGGGCTGGGGAGGCCCCGCCGGCGGAGGAAGGGGAGGAAGGGGCCTCTGCCAGGCTGCCAACGGAGGAGGTGCTGCAGCAGGCCCAAGAGCTCTTCTTGCTGTGCGACAAGGAGGCCAAGGGCTTCATCACCAGGCTTGACCTGCAGGTGAGTCCGGGTTTCAGGAGGTACTCGGGGCCCCCAGCTGGCCCTGGCTGCTCATGATGCCCTCCTCCTGGCCAGGGCCTGCAAAGCGACCTGCCCCTCACCCCGGAGCAGCTGGAGGCTGTGTTTGAAAGCCTGGACCAGGCTCACACGGGCTTCCTCACGGCCCGGGAGTTCTGCCTGGGCCTGGGTAAGCAGGGGCCCTGCCTGCTTCCTTCCCCGGCCCCCAGCAGCCCCGTTCCTCTCACTCCCCGCCTGGTGTGGAGGCAGGGGTCCTGCAGGACCCGCCCCACGCCGCCTGTTGAACACAGCCTTGGCCTCCTGTCCCCTGCCCACCGGACCCAGACGGGATGGGAGCCTGGTGTCACCTCCCATTCTCAGGCCCCTGGAACCAGAATAAGGAAGAAAAACAGGAAACTGGGCCGAGAGAGAGGCCGGGATGTGCACCGGGAGGAAGGCCGGGGTGGGCGCCCGCAGTCCCGCCAACCCCTGCCTCCCACCCTATCCCGCAGGGAAGTTTGTGGGGGTGGAGCCGGCCACGCGCCCCTCTCCGACCCCCGAGGAAACGTTCGAGTGCGGCTGGCCGGATGTGCGGGGCACCGCGGTCCCTCCGGAGGAGGAGGATGCGGAGAGCGTCTGCCCCGCGCTGGAGCAGCTGGGGGTGGCCCGGGTCCTGGGCGAGTGAGTGGGGGCTGCGGCGCGTGTGCGGTCCCGGCCCGCGCGCCCGGCGGGAG
>NW_012267382.1:714095-715630 GCF_000151885.1 Dipodomys ordii
TCCCGCGGGGGAGCCACCGGCCCTCCTCGCCAGCCTGCACCCCGACGCCCCTAGCTGGAACAGGAGCTGCAGGCTCGCGCCGCGGAGCACCGGGAAGCGCAGGCCCAGCACGGCCAGCTGCTGCGGGCCTACCAGGCGCTGCGCACGCAGCTGGACGGGGCTCAGGAGCGGCTCCGCCGGCTGGAGGGCGACGCGCAGGGCCGCCTGGAGCAAACCCAAAGGTGCGGGGCGGGCGGGGCCGGGCCCTGGGCCGAGGGCCGGCGGCTCAGGGGTGGCACTTCCACCCCTGTCACAGAACCCAGCGCTGCCCCGGGGGCTGAGGGGTTCAGGTGAAGGACCTCTGGGGGGCCTGGGGGGTCGTCGGCCTGCATCTGTTCCTCCTTCATCCTCAGGGACGTGGTTGCTGTCTCTCGGAACATGCAGAAAGAGAAACTGAGCCTCCTAAGGCAGCTGGAGCTGCTCAGGTGCGGACGGACAGGGCTCAACGGGGCTTGGGGCTCCGCGCTCAAATATCCTGGGCTTGGGCCCCGTTGTAGGAGGAAGTGCTTGCTTATGTCTGCCCTCCACCGCTCAGGCCCGAGGGCCCACCCCAGATCTCCGACCCCGAGATCTTAGCCCCTCGGCCTTCTCAGACCTCACACCGTCCTCCACAGGGAGCTGAACACGAGGCTGCGGGATGAGAGGGATGCGTGTGAGGCGGGGCTACTGGGAAGCAGCCCCAGGAAGGTCCTGGCCACAGCCGGAGCACCCGGGCCCTGCTGCTGCTGCTGCTGCTGCTGCTGCCGCCGTGGCTGGGCTGGGCCCCCCAGACGAGGCTCCGGCCACCTTCCCAGTGCCTGACCATCAGGACACGCGACTCCCTGTGTGTTACCTGGAGGAGCTGCGTCTTGAAGGAGTTTCTGGGATGGGCTCATGCGCTCGGGTGCGCTCTACCTGGCTCCCTGCCTGAAGGAAGACAACAGCAGCAAAGCCTTCTGTCCAATAAAGCCCACCGAAGGCCCTGTCGTTGGCCTTTGCGTGTCTGTGGCCTGCACACGTGGCTCGTGGCTCTGCGCGCTGGGCGCACATCTGCGGGTGTGATCTCTTAGGGTCTCTGCCGTGCTCTGAGGCCTCACCACCCACCAAAGCTCAAGCTCCAAGCCAGGAATCTGGGGCGCACACCTGTAATCTAGCTCTGCTCCGGAGGCTTAGGTAGGGGATAGCGGTTCAGAGCTAGCCCGGGGGGGAAAGCCCCGGAGACCACGGCCAGGACAAGCTGGCCAGAAGCTGGGTCGGAGGAGGGCTGGCAGCCTGCGCTCAAGCCCCAGCCACGCAGGAAGGGTCTGGAAGGCTCCAGGGACCTGGCTTCCTTCCCCGCCGCATCCCCCAAGAGCAACGAGTGCGTTCTCATCAGCTCGCAGTCGCGGCCAGCCCGTGTGCGGGCCGGAGCCCGGCGGTAACCATCCAGCCCGGCCGGACCTCACTCCCAGCGCCGGGCCCCGACCCCGGATCCTCCCGAGCCCGCCCGACGCCCACCGCCCCAGGCGGTCGTCAGT
>NW_012267382.1:716427-717119 GCF_000151885.1 Dipodomys ordii
GCGGGCGGCCCCGGCCCCGGCCCCGGGGGAGGCCTGGGCTCCCCAGCGCGGCGCCTTTTCTCCCGGGCAGCCCGGAGGGGGGTTGGATGACCCGTCTGGGGCTCAGGCCCAGGGCGGCGCCTTAATTAGAGCCGCGGCCCTGCCCTCCCGGGGCCGTCCGTCCGGAAACGCCCCCTCCCCCGCTCAGACCAAAATGCCCGGCCCGGCCCGGCCCCCAGCCTGGGCCCCGGCCTCTCCCTCCAGCGGGCGAGGCCCCGCCGAGGCACCTGCGCCCGCCGTTCCTGGAGGCGCGGGTCCCGGTGCTGGGTGGTGGAGGGCGGAGTCGAGGCCGGGGCTCCCAGCTCCGCACCCCGCCGCCGCCCCTCGGCGCGCTCGGGTCGCCGTCCCCTCCAGCTCCGGTCTGGGGCTCCTCCCGCCGGCCCGGCCCTCCGCTGCCCCCGGTGGAGGAAGGCGAGGCCGCGCAGACCTTTCCCAGCTGAGCCTGGCCGCGCTCCCGCCGCGGGCTCTGGGAGTTTGCTTCCCGTCCGCCGGTAACGTGCGCCGGGGACGCCGGGGTCTGCCGGCCGGCGTGAGTCAGCAGCCGACGGGCGCCAGGCACCCACGTGGGCCCCGGGGCCTGGGGTGCACTGCTGAGCCTCGTCCGGGGAGTGACTCAAGCGGGGTCCCCGCCGGCGTCAGCCGCGGTCCCGGCG
>NW_012267382.1:719849-726535 GCF_000151885.1 Dipodomys ordii
CCCCCCCCCACCCGCGCTGCAGGCCCTGTGACCCCTGGCCCCCTGTGCTGCAGGCCCTGTGACCCCTGGCCCCCTGTGCTGCAGGCCCTGTGACCCCTGGCCCCCTGTGCTGCAGGCCCTGTGACCCCTGGCCCCCGACGCTGCAGGCCCTGTGACCCCCCCGCAGCTCAGCATGGGCGAGTTCAAGGAGAAGAAGGCCACATGCGGCACCGTCTGCCTCAAGTACCTGCTGTTCACCTACAACTGCTGCTTCTGGGTGAGAAGATGCGGCCTGGGGTCTGCCTCCACCCTCCCTGAATCTACTGCTTCTGGGGCCGGAGCCACCTCCTCTCCCCCCCTGCTCTGGACGCAGGCACCTTCCCCTCCCGCTCACAATGCTGCTTCCAGGGCGGCCCCTCCCTTTGCCTCTGCCCTCTCCCCCCAGGGAAGGGTCGTGGCTCTGGAGGCCGGACATGACGGGTGCTCACTGTCTGCAGCTGGCTGGCCTGGCTGTCATGGCTGTGGGCATCTGGACCCTTGCCCTCAAGAGCGACTACATCAGCCTGCTGGCCTCCAGCACCTACCTGGCCACTGCCTACATCCTGGTGGTGGCTGGGGTTGTTGTTATGGTAACCGGTGTTCTGGGCTGCTGTGCCACCTTCAAAGAGCGGAGGAATCTGCTGCGCCTGGTCAGTAGGCACAGAAGGGGTGAGGGTTCTGGGCAGTGGCTCACAGGCCTCCTGGAGGCTCTGGGGTCCAAGGGGGTGGGAGCGGCCTCTCCCCGTCTGACCTGGCTGAGGGAGGCTCAGAGCTGGCCCTCCTGCTGGGGCCCCTTTGGGTGGGACCCCCGACCTAGACCACCCTCCCTGGGTCTGTGCCCCACAGTACTTCGTCCTGCTCCTCCTCATCTTTCTGCTGGAGATCATTGCTGGCATCCTGGCCTATGTCTATTACCAGCAGGTAAGGGGCCTGGACCAGCCTGGGGGTGTGGGGGCATGCAGGGAGGAGCGGGCAGAGGGCAGAGCTGCAGCCCTTGCCTGCAGCTGCCCTTGTTGGGGCTCACAGAGGAAGCAGTCCCCCAGGGCATCGCGAGACCCTGCTCGCACCTGCCTGCGGGCCTCTGGTGTCCCCAGCTAGCTATGTCTGACCCTGGTCCTTCCATCCCAGGCTTTTTATTTTTTTATTTTATTTGACTTAGTTTTTTGATGCTGGTCCTAGGGCTTGAGACAGCTCCACATTTGCCCTTTTTCTTTGGTGATTAGTTGAAGATAACAGTCTCATGGACATTCCTGCTTAGGCTGGCTTTGAACCTCAGTTCTCAGCTTAAATAGCTAGGACTATAGGCATGAGCCACTGGCACCTTGCCAGATTTGGGCTCAAGACTAGTGCTCTACCATCGAGCCATAGCTCCATTTCCAGTTTTTTGGTGCTTAATTGGAGATGAGTCTCAAGACTCTAATGCTTGGGCTAGCTTTTTGTTGTTGTTGGTTGGGGGGGCTTGACATCAGGGCATGGACACTGACCCTGAGTTCTTTTGCTCAAAGCTAGAGTTTACCACTTTAAGCCACAGTGCTACTCAGGTTTTCTGGTGGTTAACTGGAGATGAGTCTCATGGCTTTTCCTGCCCTGGCTGGCTTTGAACTGTGACCCTCAGACCTCAGCCCCCTGAGTAGCTAGGATTACAGGCGTGAGCCACAGGTGACCAGCTCGGGCTTTTTTACTAGGATCCTCAGATAAGCCCCAGCACTACCAAAAAAAGAAAAAAAAAAAAAAACAAGTAGAATGAAGAGCCAGGCGCCAGTGGCTCACACCTGTGACCCCCTCAGGCTAAGGTCCTGTGGTTCATACCTGTGACCCCCTCAGGCTGAGGTCCTGTGGTTCATACCTGTGACCCCCTCAGGCTGAGGTCAGGTCCTGTGGTTCATACCTGTGACCCCCTCAGGCTGAGGTCCTGTGGTTCATACCTGTGACCCCCTCAGGCTGAGGTCTTGTGGTTCATACCTGTGACCCACTCAGGCTGAGGTCCTGGGTCCTGGGCTGGCCTCTCCGTACCCTGGAGGCCTCAACTCAGCACACTCTCTCCCCAGCTAAACACAGAGCTCAAGGAGAACCTGAAGGACACCATGACCAAGAGGTACCACCAGCCGGGCCACGAGGGTGTGACCAGTGCTGTGGACAAGCTCCAGCAGGAAGTAGGTGTTGGGTAGGACTTGCCTGCGGCCCCCGGCCGGCTCAGCGCCGCCGGCTGCAGGCTCAGCGCCTTGCCTTGCAGTTCCACTGCTGTGGCAGCAACAGCTCCCAGGACTGGCGGGAAAGCGAGTGGATCCGCTCCGGGGAGGCAGGTGGCCGCGTGGTCCCCGACAGCTGCTGCAAGACCATCGTGCCAGGCTGTGGGCTTCGGGACCACGCCTCCAACATCTATAAGGTGGAGGTAGGTGTGCAGGCTGTGGGCTTCGGGGCCACGCCTCCAACATCTATAAGGTGGAGGTAGGTGTGCAGGGCATGTGGGCTTCGGGACCACGCCTCCAACATCTATAAGGTGGAGGTAGGTGTGCAGGCTGTGGGCTTCGGGGCCACACCTCCAACATCTATAAGGTGGAGGTAGGTGTGCAGGGCATGTGGGCTTCGGGACCACGCCTCCAACATCTATAAGGTGGAGGTAGGTGTGCAGGTTGTGGGCTTCGGGACCACGCCTCCAACATCTATAAGGTGGAGGTAGGTGTGCAGGGCATGTGGGCTTCGGGACCACGCCTCCAACATCTATAAGGTGGAGGTAGGTGTGCAGGCTGTGGCTTCGGGGCCACACCTCCAACATCTATAAGGTGGAGGTAGGTGTGCAGGGCATGGGGCTTCGGGGCCACGCCTCCAACATCTATAAGGTGGAGGTAGGTGTGCAGGGCATGTGGGCTTCGGGACCACGCCTCCAACATCTATAAGGTGGAGGTAGGTGTGCAGGCTGTGGGCTTCGGGGCCACACCTCCAACATCTATAAGGTGGAGGTAGGTGTGCAGGGCATGTGGGCCTGGCAGCCACAGGCCCGGGCGGCCCCTGGACCCCACTCACCACTTTCCACCCTGCAGGGCGGCTGCATCACCAAGCTGGAAACCTTCATCCAGGAGCACCTGAGGGTCATCGGGGCTGTGGGCATCGGCATTGCCTGTGTGCAGGTGGGCCCGGGGGCCGCGGTGGGGCCCAGAGGTGGATGGCAGTGGGCAGCCCTGGCCCTCACTCCTGCTGTCTGGCTCTGTGCAGGTCTTTGGCATGATCTTCACGTGCTGCTTGTACCGGAGCCTCAAGCTGGAGCACTACTGACCACCAGGCTCCGCCTGGCCCCCGCCACCCGTCCCACTGACTACTGAGCTGACTGCTGACAGGCCACTCCCGCCTGCACCCTCATCCATGACCCCTGGCAGTCCACCCTGGGTGGGTGGCTTCAAGTGCCTTTTACTCGCTGTGGCCTCTGTGGGGTTCGCTGGTAGGCGTACCCAACTGAGACAGTGGACAGTAGGGGCAGCTTGCCTCTGCTCAGAGTCCGGCCATCTGTCCCGGGGCACGCCCTCTATGTGGGGCCAGGGGCAAACAGGCTGTTGGATGGCACATGCGGGGCATCTAGCAGGCCCAGGTGCCCTTGTGCCCGCCACTGGGGAAGCGCACAGCAGGCCCTCAGCTGCTTGGCTCCCTCCCATCTAGGAGCTGAGGAGCGCCTGCCCAGTGGCCTGCGCCCCTGCCCCCCCCCTCCCCTGCTCCTAGCAGCCACAGCCCTGGTTTGATCCTTCCCACTGCTCTTAACACTACTCCAGATGCTGCGTTCATGTGTGCATGCCCACCTGCCAGGTGTCCTGTGTGGGCATGTTTTTACTCACTGTACTACAGACCCCCACAGCTGCTCCTGCCATTGCAGGTGCTCAATAAACGTTTGTTGAACAGTTGGGCCAGTGTGCAGTCAGCGGTCCGGTGCTCAGCGGGGTGGACACACCTCCCAGGTCAGCATGCAAAAGGCCCGCCATGCTAGGGCTTGTCCCTAGGGTCTAAGGTGATGGGAGCACCCAGTGGCTGGGACCACAGAATAGTCACTGGCAAGTCCTGGGGTTTTACATTTATTAGGCTGGCGCTCTACCGCTTGAGCCATGCCCCATGTCTCTAGCCTGGCCTTTTACTCATTCCCAAGGATATTTTTGTATGAGTTAGCTTCAAACTGGTCTTCCAGACCTCAGCCTGCTGAGTAGTAGGAGTATGAGCCCCTGAGACAGCCTAGTGTTCTTGCAGGGTGGGGCCCCCTGCAGAGGAAATGAGGCTGATCTGGAGCAGCCTGCACATCTTCTGCCCAGGGCGGCCTGAGCTGTGACTCGCTTATGATCCCCAGAGACTTTCTAGCCCTGGGAGGGTCATGTTAGTTGGAGATTGCGGGGCAGGCCGAGGACCAATGGTCTAGGAGATGGTAGAGCGGGGCAGGTGTCTAGGGGCCGCCAGCATGTGCAGCGGCGCTGCAGGGCTGGAGACACACAGGAAAGCCTCAAGGCTTGGCTCCCATCTCCTCCGCCTCATCGTGTGGACTGCGTCCCACAAGGTACATCAAGACCTCTATCTATAGGAAGTACCCGAGAAGAGTCACGTCCCCACACCTGCCAGCCGGACCCACACCAGGGGCATGACTTCCACCTTTTTTTGTTGTTGTTGCTGGTCCTGGGACTTGAACTTGATCTCGTCACTGTACCTGAGCTTTTTTGCTCAAGAACAGTGCTCTATCACTTGAGCTATAGCTCCACTCACAGCTTTTTGTTGGGTGGTTAATTGGACTTTTCTGCCCAGGCTGCCTTTTTTTTTTTTTTGCCAATCTTGGGGCCTGAACTCAGAGCTTCTTTTGCTCAGGTTAGCAGTCTACCACTTAAGCCCCCGCACCACTTCCGGCTTTTTCTGTGTTTGTGGGGACAGGCTTGCCAGGTTAGCATTCTATCACTAAGGCACATTCCCAGCCCCCCAGGCTGGCTTTGAACTGCAACTTTTAGATCTCAACCTCTGAAGTAGCTAGGATTATGGTATGAGCCAGGGGTGTCGGGCTTCCACTTCCCATAAACCCAAGCCTGGGATTATGTGCTAGGGCACCTGCCAAGGGGAAGGGTAGGTGTACAGCCCTCCTCCGCAGGAACCTGGCCTAGGTGTGGCAGCAGGTGGGACCAGGCAGCTGTGACCACAGCAGGTGCTTTTCAGGCTCTCAACAACCTGGTTCTTCAGATTCTAGAAGGGCTGGAATCATGACGCAAGTGTAGACCGTGTTCCTAACAAGCAGAAAGCTCTGAGCTTGGACGGCACCACCAAGTAAAAACAAAGATTCAGAGAGGGGCTAGGAACGAAGAATGACTCCCACCTCCGCTGTGCGGATGTGTCCTCTTCCAGGACAGCAAGGGCCACCATCACCTACCAACCCCTCAGGGGAGGCCCTGAGGGCAAGACAGGACTGGAAGGCCCAGCTGGGCCTTTCTACAGCAGGCTGTCCCCATGGGAATGGCTGGGTCAAGACCTTGGCTCTGACGTCTCTGCGACCGAGGGAGCAGAAATAAGGGCTCCCAGGAGACAGGCCGCAGGGAGCCCCAGAAAAGCAAGCAGGACCTGTTGGTTCCACAATGACTTTACTGAGTGCTTCTGTCCAGAATGGGAGCCGTGGAGTCCCAGTGTCAGAGGCAGGCAGAGCGGCGGACCTGCCCAGGCCTCATCCTGAGCTCAGCGTGGTGCTGACCACCGTGGTCAGCAGAGGCCAAGATGCCTCTGTCACTTCTCCAGAGGTGCGTAGTTGAGCAGCTTCTCAATGAGGTCCACGTGTGCTAGCAGCATGCGGCGGCAGCAGTAGCGCTTCAGACCCAGGGCATCCAGGGCGTCCCTGTGAGGGAAGGGGTGGTGAGTGGGCTGGGGCTGTGGTGGGCACAGCCTGAGCCACCCCCACTGGTATCTGGGGGCGCTCTCTCCCCTCTCATCAAGGTGTTACAGCTCTACCTGGGTCATGGCTAAGGCACAGCAGCATGATCCAGGTGGACTGACGTGCAAATGTGGTAAGTGTGCCCCTAGAGGCCTAGAAGGCAGTCGGGCAAGCCCCCTCTTCCAGCTGCACGGCTGGAGGACCTGAGCCTCCAGATCACACCCTCCCTGCCCACCCTCCAATCCCGTCCTCCGTCCCTGCTTCTGGCTCCCATGCCCAGGGTCGCTCTGTGGGGACTTCCAGGGCTATCTGTGTGCTCTCCCTTGGCTCTCCAGGAAACCACCCTTTCCAGTCCCCAAGCCAATCAGAAGCCTCAGGCACTTTGCAGTTCCAGTGTGTGGAGGTGGCAGGATGGGGTGGAGGGCTGCTGCCAAGGTATTCCTATGGACCCTGGGACTGACAGCCTCTCCACCGATGACTTCCCCGTGGAGGGGCACCTGGGACGTAGGAGCCCTGAAGACACACAGCCCCCACAGGAAGGTGGATCGGACTGCACGGAGGTGGTCCTGGGGACCGAATGCAGGGTCTCCTGCTCTTGCATGCCTTTCGTGGTTCAGGGATGGTGCTCTGCCGCTTGAGACATGGCTCAAGTGTTTTGGCTGGCTACCTGGAGATGAAAGGGCCCCACGGGTTTGTCTACTAGGCTGGCTTTGGGGCAGGGTCCTCAGACCTCTGCCTCCCGGTGGCTGGGAAGTGGCTGCGGCTCAGGGGCAGTTCGGGGCCCGACAGACACAGA
>NW_012267382.1:728045-729790 GCF_000151885.1 Dipodomys ordii
AGAGATCCACACGGGGCCGGGGTCAGGAGACAGATCCACGCGGGGCCGGGGTCAGGAGAGAGATCCACGCGGGGCCGGGGTCAGGAGACAGATCCACGCGGGGCCGGGGTCAGGAGACAGATCCACGCGGGGCCGGGGTCAGGAGACAGATCCACACGGGGCCGGGGTCAGGAGAGAGATCCACGCGGGGCCGGGGGTCAGGAAACAGATCCACGCGGGGCGGGGGTCAGGAGGGAGATCCACGCGGGGCCGGAGTCAGGAGAGAGATCCACGCGGGGCCGGGGTCAGGAGACAGATCCACGCGGGGCCGGGGTCAGGAGAGAGATCCACGCGGGGCCGGGGTCAGCGCCGAGAGATCCACGCGGGGCGGGGGTCAGGAGAGAGATCCACGCGGGGCCGGGGTCAGGAGAGAGATCCACGCGGGGCCGGGGGTCAGGAGACAGATCCACGCGGGGCCGGGGTCAGGAGACAGATCCACGCGGGGCCGGGGTCAGGAGAGAGACCCACGCGGGGCCGGGGGTCAGTGCCGAGAGATCCACGCGGGGCCGGGGTCAGGAGAGAGATCCACGCGGGGCCGGGGTCAGGAGAGAGGCCCACGCAGGCCAGGGCAGGGCTGGGGTCAGGAGAGAGGCCCACGCAGGCCAGGGCAGGGCTGGGGTCAGGAGAGAGGCCCACGCAGGCCAGGGCAGGGCTGGGGGTCAGGAGAGGGGCCCACGCAGGCCAGGGCAGGGCTGGGGTTAGGAGAGAGGCCCACGCAGGCCAGGGCAGGGCTGGGGGTCAGGAGAGGGGCCCACGCAGGCCGGGACAGGGCTGGGGGTCAGGAGAGGGGCTCTCCGGCTGAACTGCTCAGGTACCGAGCATGGAGGACACTTGGCTAAGGCCTGGAGACCATGTCTGCAGGACCTCTGGGCCAACACTTTACCTGGCCATGACCAGGTAGCAAGGACACACGCACTCATGCACTTGTACGCAGTGTGTGATTCTGAGTCTGAGTGGTGACCAGGCTTTAGCTCCTTCCTGTCTCTGGGAGGTTCCAGGGAGGGAGCTCTGGGCTCTGGGCTCTCTGGGCTCTGGGTTTTGGGCTCTGTGGGTTCTGTGCTCTGTGGGCTGTGGGCTCTGGGTTCAGACTTTGGGTTCTGTGCTCTGGGCTCCAGGCTCAGGCTCTGGGATTTGGGCTTGGACTCTGGGCTTTGGGCTCTGGGCTTGGGCTCTTGGCTCAGAGCTCAGGCTCTAGACTCTGGGCTCAGGCTCTGGGCTCTGGGCTCAGGCTCTGGGCTCTGGGCTCTGACTCTGGGCTCTGGGCTCTGACTCTGGGCTCTGGGCTCAGGCTCTGGGATCTTGGCTTAGGCCTGGGATCTGGGCTTGGACTCTGGGTTTTGGGCTCCCGGCTCCAGGCTCCGGGCTTAGGCTCTGGGATCTGGGCTTGGGCTCTGGACTGGGGCTGGAGCTCTGGGCATCTGGTTGGGACGGGGGTGTCCCAGTGCTCTATTGGGTAGATGCAGGGGAGGGGCAGGCATGGAGTCCCCTGGGGTTTGTCCTCCACCCCCTGGCTTGGTTTCTCACAGCCTTTGCCATCTCCCCAAGGCACGTGCAGTGCCACGAGCCTGTCCACTTCCCTTCCCTGCCTCCCTCCCCGCAGTCCCGCCCGGCCAGAGGGACAGCAGAGGGCCTTCCGTCACAGCGGCTGGGCCAGACCCGGGTCCCGTGGCAGAGGCTCCTGCAGCCAGAGGTGAGAGCCGTGGGGG
>NW_012267382.1:734664-738544 GCF_000151885.1 Dipodomys ordii
AGAGGGAGGGGGAGAGGGAGAGAATGGGAGAGAGAAGGGGGACAGGGGGAGAGGAAGAGGGAGAGAGAGAAAGGGGAGGGAGGGGGAGGGAGAAGGGAGGAAGAGGGTGCCTCTTTTGGTGTCCATTCTGGGGCTTGAACTCAGGGCCTGGACACTGTCCCTGAGCTTTCTGCTCAAGGCTAGCCGCTACCACGTGAGCCACAGCTCTACTGCTAGCTGTTGTTTGGTAGTTAGCTGAAGACGAAGGCTGTGGCCATTCCTGCCTGGGCTGGCTTTGAGCTGCCATCCTCAGATCTCAGCCTCCTGAATAGCTAGGGTAGCATGTGAGCGCTGGCAGGGCTTTCTTGGGCCTTTGGTGGTGGTGGTGTCCTCCACTCTGTTGGCTGCAGAGCGGCCCTGGCTGGCTGGCTCCTTCCTGGCTTGGCTGTGCGTCACTTCTGTCTGTACCCTGACCAGGCTGGAGCTCAGGGCCCTGGAGCCCTGTCCCCTCCCGTTCCTCTCCCCCAGCAGTGGTGGGAGCCCCGCCCCCTGTGGTTGGAGGGGAGTGCCCCTCACCGTCCCCCCCACACCCAGCTCTCTGGAGGAGGGTCACTTCCCGGCAGGCAGGGGACCAGGGAAGAACAGGGATTGAAGTTCCAGCCCCTCCTCCTGGAGTCGCCCTGGCAACGGCCACAGGGAGGAAGGAGGGTGCTGGGCAGCCAGGGCGGAGCACTGGACAGAGAGTCAGCTGACCTTGCCCTTTCCTCTCTTAGATCACCGCCTCCCGTTGCCGGGCTCTGTGGGGGGGTAGGCCTGACTGTCCGGTGTGTCCACCTCTGTCCCTCCGGTGGGCAGCTGCACCGATGTGTGCTCACCCAGGGGTGCTGCACACGGGTGAACACACACTTGGGTAGCTCGCCCAGGCGGCGCCTCCACACACCCCAATGTGTTTCAGTGGCAAGGGGGTGCGTGCAGATTGGCAGACGCCCTGGCCCCTGGCCTTTGGTCATACTTGGGAGGACTCAGGACTAGCATGCTGTGCCGTCCCAGCTGCCCGGCCAGAGCCTGGACATCACAGAGTGCCCTGCCCAGACCTGGTCCTCCTGTCTCAGCCTCCTGAGTGACTGGGCTTCACAGACCTGGTCCTCCTGTCTCAGCCTCCTGAGTGACTGGGCTTCACAGACCTGGTCCTCCTGTCTCAGCCTCCTGAGTGACTGGGCTTCACAGGCCCCTTGGGTCTTCATTGTGTCCCCTTTCCCGCCCCCCCCCCCCGTGACCTCCAGCAGAGAAATACCTGTGCCAGGGAGGAAGCCAGGATCAGCATAGAGCTCAGGCTCTGACTGGCGCTCCAGCCGTGCCCCTGAAGTGCATAGGGCAGGCTGGGGCGTCTCTGAGGCGCGTGGGGGCAGGCTGGGGCGTCTCTGAGGCGCGTGGGGGCAGGCTGGGGCGTCTCTGAGGCGCGTGGGGGCAGGCTGGGGCGTCTCTGAGGTGTGTGGGGCAGGCTGGGGCGTCTCTGAGGCGCGTGGGGCAGGCTGGGGCGTCTCTGGCTGGGCTGAGTGGAGATGGCTCCACTCAGGCTCCACGCAGCTCCTCGCCCCTGCTCCTCTGAGGGGTGTCGGCCTGCGGTGCCTTGCTGGGGCCTCCGGTGGGTGCCCGGGGCCTGGCTGCCTCCGAGCCTGCTTCGCTGAACGGAGGGCATCTCTGCGCTGGGCTGGGCCGGTGTGTGTCGTCCAAGGGCCTGGGCCCCAGGCTGTGGATGCTGCCACACTGCCGGGCTCCGAGGAGGCTGCTCCATGGGTTCCTGCCCGCCAGCCACCGTGGGCCAGCTCTGGAGCCTGCTGGGGCCCCTCTTCCTGGGACTGGGACTGTGGTCTGGCCGGTGGGCGTGTGTGGTCCCCTGTGGCTTGCCCCAGGGCTGCCCTTGCACCGGAGCACAGAGCCAGGGCAGACTCTTGGACCTCCATGGCAGGCTGGGCCTCGGGACCTTCCCTCCCTGGCTGGCTGGCTCTGGGGGCGAGGTCCTTCTGAGTGTGGGCATCCGCTCAGAGCTGAGGACGTGCGGTTTAGAATGCCTTGAAGTGGATAGGCTGGGTGCTTGGGTGGCTCATGCCTGTCATACAAGCGACTCAGAGGATCGTGGTTCAAAGCCAGCCCGGGCAGGAAAGTCCATGAGACTCCTATCTCCAATAAACCACTAGAAAACCAGAAGTGGCACTGTGGCTCAAGCAGTAGAGTGCTCGCCTTGAGCTGAAGAGCACAGGGACAGCGCCCAGGCCCACAGTTCAAGCCCCACAACCGACAAAAAATTTTTAAAAAGCCTGGGCAGGAAAGTCCTTGAGACCGTTATTTCCAATAAACTACTTAAAAAAGATGGAAGTGGTGCTGTGGCTCAAGTGATAGAGCACTAGCCTTGAGCAAAAGAGTTCAGTGATAACACCCAGGCCCTGAGTTCAAGCCCCAGGATTGACCCTCCTTCCCTCCCCCCCCAAAGGCTGGCACAGCTGGTCCTGAGCGGAGGCCGGGAGGGTGCGGTCTGCATGCTGCCTGTCTCTTCTGCAGAGCCTAAGCCTGCCGGCCAGCCTTCAGGACCCCTCTTGTGTGTGCCAAGTAGGCTGAGGCCTGGCCTGGCTGGGTGTGGTGGGCAGCACTGGCCCTGGGACTTGCCTGCTGGACATGTGTCATGTGTTGGGACAGTAGCCATGTAGAGTATGTCTCACTGGGGAGCGACACTGAGGGGGAAGGGGCTGGGCTTTGGGGTGGAGGAAGCAGCCCCTTTCCCTGGGACATGGCCTCATCCCAGCTGCCTGTCACTCGCCCCCAGCTGTGACCTCATGGGGGGGCTGTCCCTCGGGAGTGGTGGGCCTGGGATGGTTGGTCCTGCAGCCTTGGCTCTGGGAGTGGGGGAGGGGCCCCTCACCTCCCCCAGCCTGGCAGCTCCTCTTCTTTGCCCCTCGCACAGCCGGTCTTCCAGGCACTCAAAGAAGGCCAGGTGACCAGAGGCTTATTTGTGTGCCTTATGGCTACCTCTCCGGCCACGCCAGAGAGGAGCCTGGTGGCCGACCCCGGCAGAGTGAGGAGCGGGTGGGTGTTTTTGGATCTGGGGGATAGTTTCTTCCCTGGGCTGTGGGCCTCTTTCTTCCACACGCGCCTGGTGTGCACGTGTGTGCCTCTGGCACTCAGATCGCTGGAGGTGTCCATCCAGGGCTGGGCAGGTGGGGTGGCCGCATCTGGCCAACGGAAAGGGCTCCTCCAGCCACTGCTGGGGCTGGCCAGAGGTCTTGTGAGTCTACTACTGCTCCTGGGTCCCTGGACGCAGCCTCCTCCTCGTGTCTTAGCTGGTGTGATCCTGGCTCTGTCCCTTTCCTGGATCCCAGACAGGAAGGAACCCTAAGGGGGCAGCGTGACAATACAGGGTGCCGTGGGGTCACGGGGCAGAGCCGGGGGTCCCTGACCTTGGACGCTGGCTTGCTGGCGGACGCTGCAGTTCAGTGCAGAGCCCTGGGGGGCAGCAGAGGCCGGGGTACAGCAGCTCTGCCTGGACGGGCTCCCGGGACGCGCGGTCTGTCCCCGGGAGGCCGCAGGCGCCCACCCTGCCCGGGAGCCCTCTCCTTCCCTGCCCTCATGTTCCACTCAGGGAGTTTCCAACGCTGCCCGCAGGGTCCAGGCCACTGCCCACCGCGGAAAGCCTGGCACTGCCTGCACTTAGGTGCGGCGACAGTCACAGTGGTCACCGCCTCTGCTCCGGCTGTGTGTGTGTGTGTCCTGTCCCCCCTCGTCCCCGGGGTGCCCCCTCCTCCCCGGGGTGCCCCCTCCTCCCCGGGGTGCCCCTCTCCTCCCCAGGGTGCCCCCCTCCTCCCCGGGGTGCCCCCCCTCCTCCCCGGGGTGCCCCCTCCCCGGGGTG
>NW_012267382.1:740345-743543 GCF_000151885.1 Dipodomys ordii
GGGGGAGGGGGAGGCGGGGGGGGGACTGGGAGGCCGGGGATGGGAGGCCGGGCGCACTCTGCTCTCCGTCCCCTCCAGCCCTCCCTCCGACCGGGAAAGGTTTCCGCACGTGTGCACCGGACCGCCAGTGTGGCCCCGTGGCCCCGGGGCTTGGGCTCTGGTCACAGCCTCCTGTGGGCTGACCTCCGCTCCCTCCCTCCTGCCTCCCTGGTCCTGGCCCCCTTCTCGCCCTGGCCGGAGACCAGAGCACCACTGGCCAGGCCTCAGTTTCCCCTGAGGCTGTGGTGGGGAGAGCTGCCTCCGCCGGCGGCACCGTGGTAGGGAGTGTGTGCCCAGCTCAGTGCTCCAGCTCCGGGTCCTGGACGCTAGAAACCTCTCCTCAATGAGCTGGAATGGTGGCCGGGGCCCTGCTTGCTCCCCAAGCTGCAGAGCCACCCCCCCTCAGAAGTGGGGGCCTGGTGCCTCGTGCCGTCTCTGGTGAGGGTCACAGTGTGCGTCACGTTAGCGCCAGTCAGCGGGTCACTGAGGGTTATGGTGTAGAGGGACACGGTGAGGGTTGTGTTGGCGGCGGTGGGTCATGGGGAGGGCCACGGTGTGGATCACATTGACGGGAGTTGGGACAGGGCCGGTTATGGCAGGAATCATCCTACCGGCCTTGGAGTAGCCCTGGCTAGGCCTGCAAGGAGGCTGGAGTTGGGGGCCCCTGATTACCTGGGCAGGGGCTGAGGCCTAACCTGCTGGGCCAGGAAGGCCTCATGGAGGACTGGTGCCCTGTTTGCTTCGTGGGCGGGGTGAGAGCAGCTCCGCACCTGGGCCACGCAGTGAGAGCAGCTCCGCACCTGGGCCACGCGGTGAGAGCAGCTCCGCACCTGGGCCACCCGGTGCTTCACTCATGCGTGGAGCCAGGGGGGCCAAATGCACACGCTCCGTCCTCCCTTTCCCCCGTGCTGCGTGTGGGCTGCGAGCATCTGGCACCAGGGTGTAGAGCAGCGTGCCAGCACGTGCTGGGCATGGTCACAGTGGGGGGCTGACTGGAGGGGGGCTGCAGGCCACCATGTGACCCTGCAGCCTGCCAGCTTGGCCGGCTGGGTAGATGGGGTGGGCCTGGGAGGCACGGTGATGCTGGCTGCCCTGGCCGCTGGCTGCCCTGGCCGCTGGCTGCCCTGGCCGCTGGCTGCCGGGGAAGGGAAGGGGCTGGGGGGGGGTTGGACATCTTGAGAGCGGGCCTGGGAGGATCCAGGTGTGCTGTCCCTGAATCCCCACAGAGCCCAGCTTCCTGCAGCAGAGCAGACATGCTCTGCGGACCCCGGGATCACATCCCCCTCCTGGGCCGGAGGCCTCCATTTCCTTTTAGTACTCAGTTGTGTCCCCGGCCTGGGTCCTGGGGCGTCTGCTGCTGCCCTCAACACCAGCCATTGTCCCTCTCCCGACTTGGTGCCCAGAGCCTCGCAGCCAGGGCTGTCCAGCCCCACAGGGCAGACAGAACCCCGGCGGGGCTTTGCGGGGAGAGGTCCAGGTGGCGCTGACAGAATCCATCCTGTCCAGAGGGCATGCTGCCAGCCCTGACTCGGAGCCTCCCTTCCCGCTGGTGCCAGGCTGTGGGCAAGGGCCGCGGACCCGGGCCCTCCTTCGGCTGAGACTCCTTGGCTGAGCAGGTGCTTGCTTTCTGTGGGAGGGACTCACGTCCCCAGTCCATTCCTTACTCGTGCGAAGAGGCCAGCAGACAAGGTGTGTGTGCTCTGCCTTTAGCAATAGAACCAGAGGCCCCGGCCGGCCAGCGCGTGGCACTCGGCCCTGCTGGACAGTCACCAGCCTCCTCCGCGGTGTGCAGGGGTGGCCCACAGGCGAGGTGAACTCCAGGTGGGGCAGGCCAGGCCAGGCACAGCAGCCCCGCCACCCTGTCCGTCAGTCTCAGTGGCGGCGTCACCACGGGGCCTCTGCCGTGGAGGGGGAGGTCCTAGGGTGGGTAGGGTGGGGAAGCCTGGCTCTCCCTCCCTGCCCACCACCGCTTCGGCCGCCACTGCCGCGGCCGCCTCCGCCGTGGCCGCCGGGGCTCTGGCCAGGTCTGAACGGGCTGAGTTCAGCAAGGTGAGGACATTTCTACCGCTGCTCTGGCCAGGTGCTGGCACGGCAGGGCTGTCCACCTGCCAGCCAGGCCTCAGCCTGGGAGCCAGCTCCACCCAGATACGGAGGCCCTGGGCTGGCCCCCTCCGTGTCCAGCCCCAGCCTCGGGGAAAACCTTCAGTGGGGTGGGCGCTGCCCGTGTGCATCCCTGCCTTCCAGGGCACCCGGGGCAAGTGCTGCCTTTTTGCCTCAGTTTTCCCATCTGCACTATATGGCCGCTGGGCAGGGTGCTGTGAGGGTCAGGGTCCCGAGGGGTGGACGGGGATATGGGGGCTCAGCTCCTACCGGATGGCCCGTGCTGACCCTCACAGGACGCTCAGGTGGCGGATGCCCCGGGTTGGGGGAAGGGCAGAGCCCAAGTCTGGCAACCAAGGCCTGAGCTCTTCTGGTCCCCTGTGCAGGAGGGAGGGGACGGCCTGGCCCTGCCGTCCCTGGCTGGTTACCCAGCAGCCTCAGCACCTGCTGTTGTTCGTCCTAGAGGAAGGTCCTGGGACTTTACTCAAATGGGTGGCAAGGCCCTGGGCAGAGGCGTTGAGGGTCCCTTAGTTTTCTTTTATCTTTGATGGGCGGGCGGTGGACGATGGCCGCGTAGCTGGTCTCTGGGCAGGGCACCCTGAGTCTCTGGGAAGAGGCCGCCCGGGAGGGCAGAAAACTGTGTGCAGCTCCTGGGCAGCCAGGACACATGGAGCCATTGCTTGGCTCCCTGGAGCAGGCTGGTCCTGGAGATAGGATGGAGGGAGCACTGGGGTGAGGGAGGATGGAGGGAGCACTGGGTGAGGGAGGATGGAGGGGAGCACTGGGGTGAGGGAGGATGGAGGGAGCACTGGGGTGAGGGAGGATGGAGGGAGCACTGGGGTGAGGGAGGATGTAGGGAGCATTGGGGTGAGGGAGGATGGAGGGGAGCACTGGGGTGAGGGAGGATGGAGGGGAGCACTGATGTGAGGGAGGATGGAGGGGGCACTGGGGTGAGGAACTGGGATGAGGGAGGATGGAGGGGAGCACTGGGGTGAGGGAGGATGGAGGGGAGCACTGGGATGAGGGAGGATGGAGGGAGCACTGGGGTGAGGGAGGATG
>NW_012267382.1:744248-757292 GCF_000151885.1 Dipodomys ordii
CACTGGGGTGAGGGAGGATGGAGGGAGCACTGATGTGAGGGAGGATGGAGGGAGCACTGGGGTGAGGGAGGATGGAGGGGGCACTGGGGTGAGGGGGGATGGAGGGAGCACTGATGTGAGGGAGGATGGAGGGGAGCACTGGGGTGAGGGAGGGTGGAGGGGAGCACTGGGGTGAGGGAGGATGGAGGGGAGCACCGGGGTGAGGAGCTGCCCCGGGGAACTGTTGCTTTTCCAGAGAGCTGGGGTGCAGTGGGTGTTGGGGAGCAGTTCTGATCAGCTTGGCCTCTGGCTCTTCTGAGTGGACACACACACCTTTTTTTCCCCCAGTCCTGGGGCTTGAACTCTGGGCCTGGGCGCTGTCCCTGAGCTTCTTTTGCTCAAGGCTAGCGCTCTTCCACTTGAGCCACAGTGCCACTTGTGGCTTTTTCTGTGTATGTGCTCCTGAGGAACTGAACTCAGGGCTTCATGCGTGCTAGACAAGCACTTGACCATGAAGCCACACCCCCAGCCCTGTATTCCATTTTGAAGTGGGCAAACTCACTCTGCTGAGCAGCCAGCACGCAGGCTCAGAGGCTGAGGGACACAGCCCTCCCTCCCCCAGGAGCCCAGCCCTCCCCGGCTGCGCCCTGAGCTTTGCAGCTTGAAGGGTAGGGGCAGAGGGTGGCCGGCACCCACCTTGGTGGTCTGGATACCTGTCCGCTGATGAGTGCCAGGCACCACATGGCTCATGGCATCTACCACCGAGCCTGAGGCCAACTAAAAGGGCAAGGAGGAAGAGGCCGGAGGCCGTGGCCCCCACAGGGCAAATGTCACACGGGGGAAGGGGAGAGGGCGCTGTCCAGAGTGGGGGCTGAGGCTGAGTGCAGGCTGGAGATCAGCCACAGGTGTAGGGTGAGGGCCAGGGAGTGGACGCACCCCACCCCGCCCCTGCCCAGGCCCCCTCGCCCCCTCCAGGCTGCTGCTGACTTCTCTGATTGCCGTGTGGCCCCGGGGAGGGGAGGGCGGTGGTGGGCATGGAGGCTCAGGGGCTGGGGAGCACTCCGGGTGCGCGAGGTCCAGGGACTCAGCCCTTGAGTTCTGCCTTTTGAGTCTGAGTCTGATGGGCCATGTTCTCTTGAGCCTGAGGCTGTAATTTTCCTGCCAAAATGTCTTAAAAGCTGCAAGTGTAAACAGTTTCAAAACTACAGGTATGGTGAATTTACGTAGCACAGGTGTGCATTTCATCCACACACCACGAGTGTGGCATTTCCTGGGAGAGTGTGCATTGTAGGGTGTGCTGGCTCCCATGTGCCCCTGCCGGCGATGGTGCGCCCCTGCCGGCGACGGTGCTGCCAGGGGGACAGGTCATCTGGGTGGTGGGGGGGATGGGTCGCCTGGGGGGGATGGGTCGTCTGGGGGGGGGACAGGTCTGGGTGGCTGGGGGGGACGGGCCGTCTGGGTGGGGGGGAGGGTCGGGCTGTCTGGGTGGGGGGAGGCCGTCTGGGTGGTGGGGGGGGACGGGTCATCTGGGTAGTGGGGGGGGACAGGTCTGGGTGGCTGGGGGGGACGGGCCGTCTGGGTGGGGGGGGAGGCCTGCCTCAGGGACTGTCCCCTGCTGGCCCTCTGGACGCAGGTGTGTCCCCAGTCCTGTGGAGCCAGCTGTTTTGCCCAGCTGTGCTGGTGGCCTCTGGTGACGTTTCTCTGGAGCCTCTCCTGGGCGTGGACCTGTCCTTGCCGCTGTGACTGCGGGGGCTGGGCGGGCGTCCCCGGGGAATGCCCCAGCTCTCAGGCGTGGGTGTGGGGGGTGGCCTGCCTCCCTCCTCCCTGGCCCTGTGGCTGTGACCCAGCCCCAGTGTCTCCTGTAGCTCCACCGTGGGGGCCCCACCAGGAACGCTGAGGTCAGTCCCATGCCAGGACCCCAAACCTGGCCCAAAGTAGGGGACCAATGCCTCTTCTGCACCGGGTCATCAGCACCTTCCAGCCTTTTCCTGTGTCTGGCCGCCTGTCCTTCCCCGAGTCCAGCCGCTCTCTGTGCCCCTTGCTCTCCGGGCACGGAACATGACTTCTCCCTTTTCACCCTCAGTGACCAAGACCCAAGTCGGTGGTCCACGGACCGGCTGAGCAGCCTGGTGTCCTGAGACTGGCTGTTCTATCAGGCAGGCCCAGCCTGAGCCCAGTGTCCCCCCCCCCCCCCGTGGTCTTTGTGAGGAGCTGTGCAGTGGAGCAGGTGCTCAGTGGCAGCCGAGGCTCCCCCTGCTCAGGTAGCACCGGCCAGGCCCACGGGGGCTGTCTGAGCTGTGGGGTGCTGCTGGCTTCACTCCCTGGCATTGGAGTCTAGAGCAGGTGGGCCCAGCCCCCAGCCTCCATGGTTGGCCCAGGCCTAGGGCGGCTCAGGGGGCCGCAGACTGGACAAGACTCGTCCCTACCCGTAGCGTGCGGCCGGGTGGCTGCTTCCTGCCCAGAGCCCATCACGACAGGCAGAGGAGGGGGGGGGAGAGCGGAGGCCCTGGGCGGCTGAGGGGGTCAGCGGGACCCACGGCGGCCCCCAAGGTGGACAGCGTGGCCCAAGGCGCGGCTGGCTGAGTCTCGTCCGCTCCCCTCCTGTGGGCGCTGTGTTTCCAGCTCGGAGGCTGCGGCGTCCTGGGCGTTGGCATCTGGCTGGCCGCCACCCAGGGGAACTTCGCCACGCTGTCGTCTTCCTTCCCGTCCTTGTCGGCCGCCAACCTGCTCATCATCACCGGCACCTTCGTCATGGCCATCGGCTTCGTGGGCTGCGTGGGGGCTCTCAAGGAGAACAAGTGCCTGCTGCTCACCGTGAGTGTCGCGTCCCCCCCAGGCGTCCAGCGCAGACCGCGAGGTCGGGCCTGCAGTGCGTTCCCCCCCCCCGGCGTCCAGCGCAGACCGCAAGGCCGCGTCCCCCCCGGGCGTCCAGCGCAGACCGCGAGGCCGCGTCCCCCCCCGGGCGTCCAGTGCAGACCGCGAGGTCGGGCCTGTAGTGTGTCCCCCTCCCCCCGCGTCCATCACAGACAGCAAGGCCGTGTCCCCCCTGGGCGTCCAGCGCAGACCGCGAGGCCGGGCAAGGGCTCCTGGATGACCCTCGTTGCTGTGGAGCTCCCTGTGGGGCTCTGGTCTGAGGAACCCACCATGGCGACCGCTCAGGTCTCCCAGCCCTGGCACAGGCCCCTTCTGCGCCCCTCAGGGAAGCATTTGGACCCCCGCTGGCCGCTGGCAGGCCGTGTGTGCGATCCGTTTCAAAGGTTCTGAGTAGAGGGGAAGGTGGAGCAGGGGAGGGCAGAGGCGGCCCCGTCGGGGCAGGCCCGGGGGGCGTCCCTGAGGTCCCCGCTGCCGGTCCTCTGACCGCCTGTCCTCCCTGCAGTTCTTCGTGCTGTTGCTGCTGGTGCTGCTTCTGGAGACCACCATTGCTGTGCTCTTCTTTGCCTACACGGACAAGGTAGGGCTGCCGGGCGCTTGGGCCCCCCTCTACGCACCCGCAGCCACCGGAGGCCAGGCCTGGGTGGTGGCTCCTTCCTCCTGCTCACTCAGGCCCACCCCGAAGCCTTCCTTCTGGCAGGGGTATTAAGTGGGTGTTAGTAATAAGTACGTGGTGTCTCCAGCATCTTGGAACGCCACACTGCGCCCAACTGGGCACCTCTGCCTCCAGTCCCCTCCCCTCCCCCCGTTTCTAGCAGATGCCTCACTGAGCCAGTGTCCTGTTGCCGAGCCCCTCGGAGTCCAGTCCCCTGTCCGGGCCTGCTCCACGCTCTCTGTGGAGCACTGCTGGAGGCCGCCCCGAAGCCAGCCTCCTCCCCAGGTCCCGGACTCCTTTACCGGAGCACGGCCCTGGAGACCAAGGTCTGGGGTGATGTTCACATCCGCACAGCACAGACTTGCTGCTGTGGTCAGTACTTGAGCCTCGGTGCCTTGTACCTGTGACCCCAGTCAGGAGCCTCCACCTGGCGTGGAAGGTTGGCATGGGTTTGGATGGGTCCCTGGATGGCACCCACCGGGGCCCGGCTGACCCTGCTGCAACCTCAGATCGACAGGTATGCCCAGCAAGACCTGAAAAAGGGCCTCCACCTGTACGGCACCCAGGGCAACGTGGGCCTCACCAACGCTTGGAGCATCATCCAGACGGACGTGAGGCCCTGGGGGTGGGGTGGGGGGGAGTGCCTGCCTGGGGGGCCGGGGCGGGACTGGGGGGCCACGGCAGGCCCCGCCTCTCTAGCCTCAGCCTAGGTCCTTTTTGCCTGCCCAGTTCCGCTGCTGTGGCGTCTCCAACTACACGGACTGGTTTGAAGTGTACAACGCCACGCGGGTGCCCGACTCCTGCTGCCTGGAGTTCAGCGACCGCTGTGGGCTGCACGCACCGGGCACCTGGTGGAAGGCGGTGAGCGGGCGCCCGGCCTGGCGGGGGGTGGGGGGCAGGAGGCGCCGGCTGAGCCGCTCCCCCGCTCTCCTGCAGCCGTGCTACGAGACCGTGAAGGCCTGGCTCCAGGAGAACCTGCTGGCCGTGGGCGTCTTTGGACTGTGCACCGCCCTGGTGCAGGTGCGCAGCAGGGGGCCTGAGGCTTCTGGGTCTAGGGAGCCACGGAAAAGGGCGGGCTGAGGAGGGGGCACGGGTCAGTCCACTGGGTGAGGTCAGAGGTCACCCGTGGCACAGCACCGCCTGGGCAGAGCGCAGGCGCAGCCCAGCCCCGGGCGCCCTGGTCCCCGCTCCCCCACCAGCGCCACAGCCTCTGTAGCCGTTCCGAGTGTCCGCAGTGGGGAAGCTGGTGCCCGGGGTGAGCGCAGGATCCGCGGCTACCGCAGGCACAGGGCTCCCCAGGACCTCAGATCAGACGGGACCCAGAGGCACAGAGCAGGTCTTGAGGCTGCTGTGTGGTGCCGCGGCCAGCGGGGCTCACGGGGCCCTGCTGCAATGGGCCTGGCTGGTGGTGGCAGGGGCCCTGGGCTGGGCTGAGGCTTCCTGCTGAGCCCCTTGTGTCTCTGCAGATTTTGGGCCTGACCTTCGCCATGACCATGTACTGTCAGGTGGTGAAGGCGGACACCTACTGTGCGTAGTCCACAGCCACCCGCCCCTCTCTGCCGAAGGACACTGCCACCAAGGAAATGACTGCCTCCGGCCCGCCGTGCCTGGGCTTGGAGACCTCAGAGCCCCGTCCCAGATCCAGTGGTTTGGCCTCAGTGACCACAGGGGAGAAAGTGGCCGGCTGCTGCCCACGGCACCTGTCATCCAGAGCCGGGTTCCTGCGGGGTGGGGACACAGGCAGCGAGCAGTCCCCAGCGCCCGGGGTGCCTCCTGGAGGCCCTCACTGGCCATGGTGCTCCGGCGGCCCCAACATCCACATTCCAGGTGCATTTTAATAAAGTGCACGAGCAGCGCTCGTGTCTTGCTGCACGTGTGTCGCCTGGAGAGCTGCCTTCTCCAGCAGGGGGGAGGGGGGGGCGATGACTGTCAATAGCCCCAGGACACAGCAGACGTTGGGGGCGGCCCTGGCCTGGGGAGGCTGAGGGAGTCTGGCCCGCCTCCCCCTCCTAACCGGTCCTGAGGCCCCAGCAGGCTCGGCAGTGCTCCACTCCTGACTACCTGGCCGCCCTTGCCCCTCACAGGACAGCCTGGAGAAACGGTTAACACGTATGACCTGGATCTGGACGGTGCCCTTGTCACCAGGGGTGGGGGCTCAGGTTGGGTGAGCACCCCCCAGGAGTCCAGGCCAGCGAGGTCCCAGGACGGGAGCCCGGGCGGGGATGGGCCAGCCCCATCAGGTCCCCTTTCTCCCAGGCTCAGCCTGCTGGTCACTGCCTGTGGCGGCCGCTGGAGCCCTGGTGTCCACCCTGGGGGCTGCACCTTCATGGCCCCAGTCCTTCCAGGCCCTGCCCCACAGCCTCTGAGCAGACTGGACCAGAGTGTTATGAAAGTGGGGTTCACAGCCGCGAGCCCAGGCCAGGCCCCATGGGGACACCACCCGCGGAGACCTTGCTGTGAGGACAGAAAAGCGTCCAGTTCCTAGGTGTACACAGATCTCTTCATTGGCTCAGGTGTTGCCAACCAGCCCAGGCCTCCAGGAGCAGCTGGGAGGCCTGAGCTCCGAGTGGCGCCCGGTGGAGTAGGGGCCATGGGTCCTGCCCACAGCAGGCAGGCAAGACGGGGTCCGGATTTCCATCTCAGGACTCCGGTGCACGCCCCCTCCCCCGGCCACAGCAGACACGTCACAGCAAATGGCAGCTCTGTATTTCACCAGTCATTCCGTGGCTTAGAAAAGTCCATCCGTGTCCATGTGAGGCCTGCCCAGCCTAAAGCAGGTCGTAGAAATAGTCCAGACCTTGGCCCAGCTCCCAGATGGAGACCCCAACGCCCAGCTCCCAGGCCAGCTCCAGCCGCATCTGCAGAGACTGTGGGCACAGACAGAGGGGTGGGCCCGGAGGTCTCCCCAGCAGCACACCCGAGTTGGGCTGCAGGCTGACTCGCACGGCCGAGGGCACAGGCTGTGGTGCAGCACGCTGACACCTGGCCTGACCCACACCACTGCCCGCGCCCCAGCGCCCCGGCCAGCACCCCGCGATGCACGTACCTTCAGAGTTGGGTAGAACACCAGGTGCCTCCCGCCGCGGCTCCTGCGGGGTAAGGGGGCGGTCTTAGCACGGGCCAGGCTCGGCGGGACGCAGGGGGCGGGCTCCCACCGCGATGGGGGCTCTGGACCCAGGCCCTGCAGTCCCCCACACCCGCACTCCCCCGGGGACCTGCTGCCACGGCTTGGAGAGCTGTGTGCACACATCACTCACTTCTTGTACTCGAAGAAGTGCTCTGCCGCCTGGCTGTGCCACACCATGCGGGGCTTGTGGTCCTTCAGCATCTGGATATACCTGGGGAGGCCGGGGGGTGGGTGTGGGGTGGGCTGGGCCCTGGGCCGGGGCTGCAGCCACCCCTGCACGTGGGGCAGAGTGGGGACCCACAGGACCAGCCAAGGGGGGCCAGGGAGCTATTCGTTTTTCACTCAAGGCTAGAGCTCTACCACGTGAGCCACAGCTCCACTTCTGGCTTTTTGTGGCTAACTGGAGATAAAGTCGTATGGACTTTACTGTTCAGGCCTGCTTTGACCCACAATGCTCAGATGTCAGCCTCCTGACAGGCGTGCTGAAGTCACCATCAGTGCCCAGCAAGAAATGGGGAATACTATGATACAATAATTATGTTGTCCTTCGAAGAATCGCAAGGGGGTAACAAGGTCGGCAAGAATGTACTCACTACCTTACTAATGCGACGCCTCTGTACATCACCTTGACAATTAAAAAGAGAAGAATCGCAAGATCTCACCTAGACCTGCCACAAACCTAGAGCCTCAGCGGCCAAGAGGGCATCCTGTGTATTTCCACGAGGACATGGAGCCTCACTCCGCAAAGACCTGTTTGGAAACCTCGTGGCTTTGGAAAGCTCAAGAAGAAAAGCAGGATGTGTGGGTAAGTGGAGCGCGTGGCCTAGAACTGGGGGACCCACCGAGGCTAGAGGCAGGGACAGATAACAAATCTGCCCGACTCACACTCCCAGAGTAAATCCACAGTGAGACCTCCAGCCCCCCTCCCCCAGCCCGCCACACGGCCCACAGAAGCCCTGGACCTAAGCTACAGTCCTCGAAACACCGGCTGAAGGACAGTCCTGACCCTTCCTGGCCGTGCTGCATCCAAAGGGTCTCCTCCATCCAACAGGCCTGGGGCCCACTGTGGAGCCACAGCCCGGCACAATGGCAAGACAGGCCAGAGCTGGGCTGGGGATGCATCTCCACAGCCGGACCACCCAGGGCCAGCTCTACACTCAGTCCGGTGGGCGCCCCGGTCACGTCAGGACTGCTGGCTCAGCCATGGGACGTTTTCCTCCTTGGGTCTGATGAGTAGGTTTTCCCAGAAGGTTTGGGGCAACACATGGGGAGGAAGGTGGAACAGGAGCGCAGTGGGAAGGGGGTGGGGGCCGCCCTGGGCCTCCCTGCCGCGGCTGATCTCAGGGTGGGAATCAATGGTCGCCAGGTGGAAGCTGTGCATTTGGCAACAGGACTGACTAGAAAGGCAGGCCACCTGGCCCCACTGGCCGGCCAACCCTCCTGGGTGCTCAGCACTGCCGTCTGTGGGAAGCGTCTGCCTGTGTTTGCAGGGCCGGGCTTCATCACGCAAGTCAGCAATGGCTCCTCACCAGGAGTGATTTTCCAGGCTGGCAGCGGGGCTGCGGGGCGGCAGCCCAGGGGGCCCACCAGGCCCCCACATGGAGGCCCAGTCACCAGCCGAGAGCGGGGACCATGGTGGACACCTGAGGCTCCTGCCAGAAAATTCCGAGGTCCGGTCCAAAACACTTGGGCCATGGGAAGACAGGGCTGTGTGGGGCTGAGCCTTGCAGTGGCCGCTCTCCGGCGTGGCCTGGGGGGCCCACCGGCAGAGCCGCATGGTGGGGGAGGGCAGAGAGCCCCCACTGGACTTGTGGCCCCTGGGCTGCAACACAGCTCCCAGACTTTTTTTCCCCCAGTCCTGGCTTGAACTCAGGCCTGGGCGCTGTCCCTGAGCATCTTGTGCTCAATGCTGGCGCTCTACCACATCAGCCACAGCACCACTTCCGGCCTTTTCTGTGTATGTGGTGCTAAGGAATCAAACACAGGCCCTCATGCATGCGAGGCCAGCACTCTACCACTGAGCCCCCTTCCCAGCCCCCTGCCAGGCGGCTTTGAAGGCAGAACTCCAGGGGCCAGCCGGAGCTCTAGATTGCACTGTGCAGACCACACCCTGGGCAGGATCAGATGGCCTGGCTCTGGGCTCCAACACAACGTGAGCCAGCCACCTGCCCACCCCAGGGTCTTGGCTGTGTGTATGGCTGGCAGATGGCAGAGCCACGGATGTCCTTCGACCCCCAGGAGGGTCTCGGGTCCAGCACTGGAGGCTGAGGCGGGCGTGAGAGACACTGCCAGGGCTCTTGCTAGCACAGTGGGTGTGTCTGGGCCTCAGAGAAGTCAAAGGGCCAGGCCTTGCTAAGATAGCAAGGGTTTGGTAAGGCCCTGGGTTCAGAGGGAGAGCAAGAAGCACACAGAGACACAAGAATCATCACCCATGGACAGAGGGAAAAGACACCATCTGCCCACATGCAGCCGAAGAGAGGCATCAGGAGCCAGCCCTTCCAGCCATCTAGACTGAATGAACACGGCTAACTTCAGTGTGTGCGGTGGCCGTGATGTCCTAAGAGGTGAGTGCAGAGGTCAGAACACTAAGATGAGAGACAGCAAACAGCTCAGACCTAGCAATGAGCATGACGCGAGGCTGGGCGATATGGACAGAGGAGAAGGGCTGGAGGCAGGTGAGGCACTAACTGAGCAACTCCAGGAAAGAAACACAACCAAGGTGAAGCGGTCAGACTAGCATAGTCACATGACCAGAGATGCTGCAGACCCTGGAGGAGAAAAACACTGGCAACAGAAGAGGAGGGGCCGTTCTAGCCAGTCTCACCTGCTGACCTGAGGAACCTGAAGCCTTGTCATACCAGCCCAGCACATGCTGCCCAGCTCCTGCACACACAAGCCAATGGGGCCCAGCTCCCATCCACCCCAAGCCAATGGGGCCCAGCTCCCATCCACCCCAAGCCAATGCTGCCCAGCTCCCATCCACCCCAAGCCAATGGGGCCCAGCTCCCATCCACCCCAAGCCAATGGGGCCCAGCTCCCATCCACCCCAAGCCAATGGGGCCCAGCTCCCATCCACCCCAAGCCAATGGGGCCCAGCTCCCATCCACCCCAAGCCAATGGGGCCCAGCTCCCATCCACCCCAAGCCAATGGGGCCCAGCTCCCATCCACCCCAAGCCAATGGGGCCCAGCTCCCATCCACACCCAAGCCAATGGGGCCCAGCTCCCATCCACCCCAAGCCAATGGGGCCCAGCTCCTGCACACACAAGCCAATGGGGCCCAGCTTCCATCCAACCCAAGCCAATGCTGCCCAGCTCCCATCCACCCCAAGCCAATGGGGCCCAGCTCCCATCCACCCCAAGCCAATGGGGCCCAGCTCCCATCCATACCCAAGACAATGGGGCCCAGCTTGCGGGGCACCGTGGATCACGCCTGTCATCCTAGTTACTCAAGAGGCTGAGATCTGAGGATTGCAGTTCAAAGCCAGCCTGGACAGGAAAGTCCATGAGACTCTTATCTCCAACGCCCAGCTTCCACACCTCCCAAGCCAATGGGGTCCTGCTTCTGTGCACATTCCCAATGGCAGGACAACTATTCCCAGAGACAGCGCCTCGGGCGGTGCTTTGGGGGGGGGCGGGGGGGGGCCTGAAGCAGGACAGAGGCTCCCACCCAGTCCCTAACTCTGACTGCACAACCTGTAAGTCCAGGGAGACCAGCCCACCCTCTCCACTTGCAGCTCTCCCTCTCCTGGGAGTGACAGCCCCTCAGCACCCATTACTGGAGGTCCTGTGAACTTGCTCCGAGGGCCCCGCTCACCTGGCCCCGATGACAGGCTCACGGGCGTCCTTGGAGGTTGCATAGTCCATGCCGTACAAGTTTAGCCCCAGCAGGATTTTGCTTCGCCACTGGGACTTGGGGTCCAGGACTTGGACACAGGCTCGAACCCACGAGAGTGGGGCATTAGGACCAGGCCTGCAGGGGCAGCGGGGGTGGGGGTGGGGATCCAGGAGGAGGAGGAAGCCCTGTGCCTGACAAACTCAGTCCTCCAGGACACCCACCACGGCCATTCTCCCTCTGTGACAAAAGGCAGGAGGAACCAGCAGCAACCCATCACCAGGGTGGCACTGGTAAGTAGGCCTGGGCCCAGGCAGGGGCAGGGGCAGAGCCTCCCCACCCCAGGCCCGCCGGGGGGCCTGAGGCACAGGGAAGGTCCTGGCTGGCAGATTCACAGTCCTCCCCAAAGGCCCAGAGACACAACTAAGGTTCTGACAATAGGGCTCTGCCCCAGGCGGCCCCTCCCCACTGACCATGCCTCCCACTGACCACGCCCCCCACTGACCACACCCCCACTGACCATGCCCCCACTGACCACCCCTCCCCACTGACCACGCCCCCACTGACCACCCCTCCCCACTGACCACGCCCCCACTGACCACCCCTCCCCACTGACCATGCCCCCCCTGACCACCCCTCCCCACTGACCACCCCTCCTGATCCTGAGCCCAGGGCAGGCACAGCACCACCAGGCAGTAGCCAGGCCCAGAGAAGGTGGCTGCCTGTCTATGCTGAACCCCAGAGCCCATAGGCAGGAGGGCGTCTGCTCTGAGGCCCGCGAGTGGGCCTGCAGCCCACAAGCCCACACTCACTGCTGAGACGTGGAGTAGTCATAGGTCATGAGGCTGAAGCCGTCCAGCACGGGGGCCAGCTGTCCAAACTCCTTGTGTGTGAACATGCCCAGCTGGTCAGTCCTGCAGAAGGCAAACACGTCCCCCTGAGCCTCCTGGACCCTCCCTGCTCTCAGCCCCATCAGTCCCGGGAGCATGCCGCCAGAGGGCACACGAGGGCCAGGCCAGCCTGGCCAGGGCCCAGATGCCCACAGGCCACGTCTTTCCCCATCTCACGCCTTCACTCAGCCCGACCCTGGAGCCTTTGCTCCTCAGGGGGGGCAGGCCGAGACCCAGGGAGTCCCACTGAGGACGTAGGTCTGGCCACCCCAGCCAGACCTGCTCGCGTCCCTCCAGAAGGCCATGGCTTGATCACAGCCTGCTGGAGCCTTTCAGGCCTCACCCTTCTACACTCCAGGAAGAGCTTCCATCGCTCCCCAGCCAGGCCCTGCTTTCCAGGATTCCCTGACTCCCAGAGGAAGTCGGGGGCCACGGCTGAGAGCTGGGGGTGACTCCTCTTAGTCTCATCCTGTGTGACTGGTGTCCCAGCGGCATTTGGCCACTGACACCCTCCTTGGGAATTGTCAGCTGCAGGGGGGTGGGGGGGGCTAGACAGGGAGAGAAATGTGGAGAGGGGACTCCCTGGGGTGGGAAGCCAGCTAGCTGATGGCCAGAGCTCAAGTCAGGTGCACAGGGACTGGAAGAGCGGGGTGGGGGAGACATGGGGCCTTGTTTACCTCATAATAAACAAGGCCTTCCAGGTGCTGTGCGTGCGTGCATGCCTGTGCTCGTTCTGGTCCTGGGGCTTGAACTCAGACCTGTGTGTTCCTGAGCTTTTTTGCTCAAGGCTAGCACTCTAGCCACAGGTCTACTTCCAGCTTTTTGGTGGTTAATAATAGATGAGTCTTATGGACCTTCCTCAGATCTCAGCCCCCTGGGCAGCTGGGATGACAGGTGTGCGCCTGTAAACTTCCTTTTAAACCTCCCTCCCTCCCTTCTTTCTTTCCCTGGTTTTGGCAGACAGGGGCTTGAACTCAGGGCCTGGGCACTGTACCTGAGCTTTTTAGCTCAAGGCTAGCACTCTACCACTTTGAGCCACAGCACTACTTTTGCTTTTCTAGTGGTTAATTGGAGATAAGAGTCTCTTGGACTTTCCCGCCCAGGCTGGCTTCAAATAGCAATCTTCAGACCTCAGCCTCCGAGTAGCTAGGATTACTGGTGTGAGTTACCAGTGCCCAGCTGTTTTAAAGCTTTCTTATTTTACAGTAGATCTGAAACAAGATAGCGATGTGTGCTAGTTCTGGGTTAGTGTGGACAGGGTGTTTTCTATAGTGATTTTGACTCCTGGCTGCCTTGTCCCATGCTAGGATTCCGTATCTCCCTGCAAGCAGGCTGTGGGTCTGCAAGAGCACAGCGTGGCTGTCGCTGAGTCTGCCCACCTCAGCCCAGGGGCACGTCCAGCCACGCCCACTAATGTCACTCCAGAGAGCGGAGGACTGCAGGGTTAACTAGACACAGAGGCATCTTTCTAGAACCCTATGCAGGCGGCTCAATAGCTATTTGCACACTGGACTGTTTGGATGCTCTGGGAAGTCAGCCGACACTGGGCAGCATTTAGGACTCCCACTCCAATGGGGGGATGTGCCCCCCCCGCCCGTGTGTGCGCCACGCCCCGCCCTGCCCCCCATCCCTGCCCTGTCCTCCCGCCCCCACCCCAGGTCTCTCTTCACAGCATGGGTCAGAGCTTTT
>NW_012267382.1:758932-770390 GCF_000151885.1 Dipodomys ordii
AGAAAACCAGAAGTGGCGTTGTGGCTCAAGTGGTAGAGCGCTCGCCTTGAGCTGAAGAGCTGAGGGATGGCACCCAGGCCCAGAGTTCAGGCCCTACAACCGAACCAAAAAAAAAAAACAAACAAACAAAATAAAAAAAAGCGAGGCGCAGCTCACGCTAACAAGAGGCCTGCACTCTTCAGCAGTGCCCAAGGGGCTGCCCATCCGCAGGAGGGGGACGGCACTTACCCCGGGAGGACGGCAGGGGGGATGACCAGGATGGCCAGCAGCTGGGCGTGGTGCAGGGCCTCCGCCATGTGGGTGAGCATGTGGATGAGACCCCTACAAGAACCAAAACACGGGGTTGGCCCAGAGCACCACCGGCTCTCCGGATCAACCCCGCGAGAGCAGAGCCAGGCCCGTCAACGGGGCTCCTTACCCCACCCCCGGGTGCAGCCCGGCCAGGGGCCTGGGGAGGGGCCAGGAGAGCGGGATCGGTGCCAGGCCTCAGCGTGCTGGGAAGCAGAGCGGGGACCCCGACATGGGCGCGGTCCCATCACCCCGCGTCTCCGCTCATCCTCAGCCTGTGCGACACCGCAGGGCGCACAGTCCACACCAGGCGGGGCTTTAGGCAGTGAGGGGAGGGTGCTGGTGCACCTCCAGGACTGATGCGGGCCTTGCGCCCTGTGGCCTGCCCATCCCGGGCTCCCGTCCCGGTGGGGAAAGG
Source organism: Dipodomys ordii (assembly GCF_000151885.1). Lineage (NCBI taxonomy): Eukaryota > Metazoa > Chordata > Mammalia > Rodentia > Heteromyidae > Dipodomys > Dipodomys ordii. The sequence continues at coordinate 759,639 of NW_012267382.1, forward strand.
TGGACCGCAACCGGGGTCCCGGCACCTTGGCTGCAAGGTCAGCTTTGGCATGCTACCTCCACGCTGGCCTCAGGAGCAGACCCACGGTGTCACCCCGTGCCAGGCCCGCCGCCCTGCCCTGCCCTAGCTCTGCAGAGCAGGGGCGAGGCCTGGGTCCCAGCGATGGCTGACCACTGCACAGGAGTGGCTGCTTTCTTTCTGATGTGGCCCAGATTAGGCTATCACTTTCCACCCTGAGGGTCTGTGGTTCCAGTGGGAGAACCCAGGCCACAAGGGATGGGGGGCGCCTGAGTTCCGCACACCGCCTTCCTTCCTTGGCCTGGTGTCTGTATGGCGAGTAGCTATACACACACGGACACACAGACACACACAGACAGACAGACAGACACACACACGGGCATGCCGAGCCGGCGGCGTGCCAGCTGGGGTACTGGGCCTTACAGGTGTCCAACCAGAGGTGGCCGCCACCCATCTGCTTCCCACCTCTAGGTAATGGGCAGGAAGGCCGCCCCTCCGGGGGAGGACCCTCCTGCCTGTGCTCGACAGTGGCGGGCCGCTTTCCCAGGCTGGAGCACACCGACGGCCACTTTTAGGGCCTCAGGAAACCGGGGCACTTCCCATGAGGAGTCCGACCTCATGAAGAGGCTGGAGCTGGCCTCCAGAGGACAGTGCTCTGGGACGGGGATTGCTGCGAGGGACCACTGAGGACTGTGTCCTCAGACCCTGGGTAAGCTGTCTCCGAGCCTGTGCCTGGCGGCCGGTGCACACAGCCAGAACCTGGAACGCAAACACGTGGGCCAGGGCTGCCAGCCCTCCCTCCCCCCACCAGCCCTCCCCCCCCCCACGGGCCCGGCCTCTCAGGGGTGGGTGAGGGTTAGCTGCCCCCCCTCCCCGCCACGGGCCTGGCCTCTCTCAGGGGTGGGTGAGGGTTAGCTGCCCCCCCACCCCCACCACGGCCCAGCCTCTCTCAGGAGTGGGTGAGGGTTAGCTGCCTCCCCGCCCCCACGGGCCCGGCCTCTCTCAGGGGTGGGTGAGGGTTAGCTGCCCCCCCACCCCCACCATGGCCCAGCCTCTCTCAGGAGTGGGTGAGGGTTAGCTGCCTCCCCACCCCCACGGGCCCGGCCTCTCTCAGGGGTGGGTGAGGGTTAGCTGGCCCCCCACCCCCACCACGGGCCGGCCTCTCTCAGGGGTGGGTGAGGGTTAGCTGCCTCCCCGCCCCCACGGGCCCGGCCTCTCTCAGGGGTGGGTGAGGGTTAGCTGCCCCCCTCCCCCCCCATGGGCCCGGCCTCTCTCAGGGGTGGGTGAGGGTTAGCTGCCCCCCTCCCCCTCCCCCCCCAGGGGCCTGGCCTCTCTCAGGGGTGGGTGAGGGTTAGCTGCCCCCCTCCCCCTCCCCCCCCAGGGGCCTGGCCTCTCTCAGGGGTGGGTGAGGGTTAGCTGAAGAGCAGATGCCCTCAGAGTCCGCTGCTTTGGGGAAAGCCCATCACACCACCGGCCTCTGGCGTGCTGGGAGGGCTACCACAGGACCTTGGCTGTCTGTTGGGATAAGACCAGGCCAGCTCTGCAAACCCGGGCACCACCCTCTCCAGGGGCTCCAGCCCTCTGCTGGGGGCTTCAGGGAGATAAAGGGCCCCCTCTCTCCCCTGGAGACTTTGGTGTGAGGTCAGGGGAGTCAGGAACTCCTGGGCAGCCTGGGCGGTCCAGTCCCCCCCCCTGCCTGTCCCGCCCCCCCTCCCATCCATCAGGTGTGGTGGTCTCCACGTGGGGCCAGATGCTAATCTGAAGCCCAGAGCTGTCAGACAGTTCTTGGGTGCCTCTCCACTCCCTGGGGGACGGAGGGGCCATGTGTCATGGAGACCCTAAGCCATTTCACTTTACCACCTGGACCAAGGACAAGTGTCCATATGGAGCACAGCGTTGCCAGAATGATCTGGCTTTGCAATCCAGGACAGATGTGGGGGGAGGGAGAGCCATAGAAGCCGGCAGGGCAGGAGCTCCCAACCACTGCTCTCATGGCTGACACAGCGGGGCTCACTGTGGAAGGCGGCCCCACGCCAACGCCGGACAGGCTGGCTTTTGGAGCTAGCAGTGTCTCCGTCACTAGGACCCCCTGCTGCGGCCTCTCACTTATCCAGGCTCCATGACTTCCTGCCCAGGCCTCAGCGCGGAGCCCAGACACCCACACAGGCTGCTCCCTGCATGGTTAATGCGCTGAGATGGAAGCGGATGCAGGCAGAGCTCAGATCAGTGGGCATGCAGTCCAGGATTGGCAGGAAGGCTGGCAGGTGGCGGAGCTGTCTCCATGGGGGACTCCCTCCCTGGGGAGTTTGTGGGGTGGGGAGGCAGGAGGAGGAGGACTCGGGGGTGGGCCTTGAGCAACTTGTGCCAGGGCCCTTGTTGACGGGAGCACTGTGCAGGGCTGGGATGCTGCCCCCACATGGCAGAGCTAAGATCTGCAAGTCTCCTGCCAGCCACAGGGATGCCAGGCGAGCCAGGACCTCATCTGGGGCCTCCTCTGCCAACCCTGAGCCGGAGAAAGAAAGCTGACTCCAAAGCGCTCAGCTATGGCTGAAGGGCCGGCTGGCCGGCTACAGGACTCTGCTGCCCCGGTACCTACAGTGGGCTGCGCCAGCCTCTACCAAGGACGCACCCGAGCCAGCACGTGCTCCACCCCGGCAGGAAGGTGCTCCTTTGCTGCGTTCTGTAGGCAGACCCCAAGTCTGGCACAGCTATGGAAGAAGGTCCTGCCTCCCTCCTGAGTCCCAGCCGCCCTGCCCTGCCCCTCCTCCCCACCCCTCCCCACCCTGCCCCTCCCCTCCCTGCCTTGCCCCTTCCTGCCCTGCCCCTCCCCCTCCCCGCCCCGCCCCGCCCTGCCCTGCCCTCCTCAGCTCCTGGGCCCTGTAGGCTTACTTCGCTGCCCCAGGCTCCTGCGGCTCACTGGAGCCTGTGACTCACCCCAACCCCAGCTGTGAACTACAGGAGCCCAGGGGAGGGTGGGCACCTCAGTGGCAGTGCATGGCGTGGCCCCACACACTCAACACTCTCGAGACAGCAGAGGAAAGAAAGAGGGGGTGGTGGGGGGAGGCTGGGACAGGATGTGAAGGGTAAACCAAAGGAGGAGGCTGCAATGCTTGGTAAGAAATGTATGCATTATCTTGCCCATGTAATTGTAACCCCTCTGTACAGTATGTTCACAAATAAAAAATAAATAAATAAAAAAGAAAGAGGGGGTGGTATGCCTCAGGGGCTGTGGGGGCCCATGGGGGGGACAGTGGCCGTGGGGCCAACGGGTGACGGTGTGACAGCTCCGGCCGGGCCAGCCCACCCTTCCCCGGAGAGCACTGGGACGGCCACACCTCAGGCCTGCACGGGTGACGGTGTGACAGCTCCGGCCGGGCCAGCCCACCCTTCCCCGGAGAACACTGGGACGGCCACACCTCAGGCCTGCACTTGCCCACCCGCCTCCTCTCAGCAGGCACACCTGTGCTCAGCTGGGAGGTGTCTGCTTTCCAGCAAGCTGGCCTCTTGCACAAGTCCACCCTCTCTTTACCAGACCGGGGTGTCCGGCTCGGCCATACCAGCTTCTAGGAGCAGGCAGGCCCCCTTCTCGGGTCCTGTCCCCCGCAGGAGCAGAGGCTGCTGGAGGAAGACCCCCCTCCCCACAGCCTCCCTCTCCTGAGGTCTCCCCGAAACTCTGCCAGCTCGGGACAGCCACCCGCTTCTCCACTCACACGTGCTTCTGCCTCAGCAGCTGGCTCCAGACCTCCACCACAAAGCCGTCAAAATGCTGGTTCTGCAAGGAACAGGAGCAGATGAGGAATCAGGTGCCCACAAGACGTGAGGAGGAGACAGCCACGGAGCTACCTCTGCCAAGGTCCTGCTCCAACCCTGCGGCACACACCAGAGGGAGGGCTCCGGCCGGGGCACTCCCGCATTCTGCCCACCCTTTTCCCTCCACCCCTGCAGCCAGGCACACCGTGCCAGCAGATGTGGGCTTCAAGCAGAACAGAAGAGGGGTCTGGTCAACAGAAACCCCCTGCTCCAGGCGGTAAGGGACCTCCCACCCCGAGGACTACTGCGGTCAGGAGCCATGCCGTGCCCTTCCAAGCCACCCTCTTGGAAGACAGAGCTGTAATGCAAATGCCAGCGCAGAAAGCCAGGCCACAGCAGCCAAGTACAGGCCCTGTGGGGCCCGAGAGCGTGGCGGGTGGCTGGAGAGCTGCAGTGACAGGTGTTAACTGCCAGGGCCGGGTGGCCTGAGCCCTGAGCCCTCCTGAGCTGGAGGCTGGGCCGGGTGGCCTGAGCCCTGAGCCCTCCTGAGCTGGAGGCCGGGGCAGGATGGCTGAGCCCTGAGCCCTCCTGAGCTGGAGGCCGGGCCGGGTGGCCTGAGCCCTGAGCCCTCCTGAGCTAGAGGCCGGGGCCGGGTGGCCTGAGCCCTGAGCCCTCCTGAGCTAGAGGCCGGGGCAGGGTGGCCTGTGCCCTGAGCCATCCTGAGCTGGAGGCCTCCTGAGCTGGAGGCCGGGGCAGGGTGGCCTGAGCCCTGAGCCCTCCTGAACTGGAGGCCGGGGCAGGGTGGCCTGAGCCCTCCTGAGCTAGAGGCTGGGGCAGGGTGGCCTGTGCCCTGAGCCCTCCTGAGCTAGAGGCCTCCTGAGCTGGAGGCTGGGCCGGGTGGCCTGAGCCCTCCTGAGCTGGAGGCCGGGGCCGGGTGGCTGTGCCCTGAGGCCGCCTGAGCCGGAGGCCGGGGCAGGGTGGCTGAGCCCTGAGCCCTCCTGAGCTGGAGGCCGGGGCAGGGTGGCTGAGCCCTGAGCCCTCCTGAGCTGGAGCCCTCCTGAGCTGGATGCCGCCTGAGCTAGAGGCCGGGGCCGGGTGGCCTGAGCTCTGAGCCCTCCTGAGCTGAGGCCTGGGACACCCACAGGCCTCACCTTTGCCACCTGGACCATAGTCTTGCTGAGCTCCTCTATCTCGTCCTCACTGTCGAAGACGCTCCGGAAGTCATCGAAGGTCCAGTCCTCAAACAGAAGCCGAGGCACTGAGGAGAGGACACAGGGAGTCGTCGTCCTCTGCTCGTTGCCCTTTGGCCCCAGAGCAGGCCGTGGTGACGGACAGAAAGGCCCCTGGACAGCCAGGGGTCCAGCATGACACCCACACCCCGGGCCCGGGAGGGAGCCCTCCCCCACCTCCCACCCCGCCCCCTCGGGACCAGGCTGCTGGCTGGTGTCTCTGGGGCTGTCACCAACCTGGCCTTGACCTGAGCGTTCCCAGCCCCTGCCAGGGTCCCCCGTGCCTCGCCCCGTGCCTCGCCCGCCTCTTCAGTGCAAGCTCGCAGTTCTGGCCCAACCCCCACGGTCACGCCCTCAGCCCGAGCTCCGCAGGCTCACTCTGCTGCCCAGGGGCACATGCCCACCCCGGGTGGTGAGCTCCAGGGTACACGTCAACCCTGGGCGGAACTCTGAGCGTGGTTCAGAGTGCATCATTGCTCATTGGACAGGTGAAGAGAGAAATGGAAGAAGATGATGCAGTCACTGTGGAGATGGTCCTGGTCTTGGTGGGTCACAGTCCAGGAGAGTGGAAGACCCTAGCACTAGGCTGGACCACGAGCCATGAATGCCAAGCGGGGGGGGGGGGGGCATCGGCTGTCTGGGCTCAGAGCAGTCAGAAGCACGGCCTACACTTGAGCAAGACAGCTACAAGCAGCAGCGGAGTGAGGGCTCGGGGCCAGACCACACACAGGCCCGCTGGACTCACCTATACGCAGCCCCTTGGCTTGCTTCCTGATGGTTCTCATCCACCCTGCGGGACATGGACGGGCAGTCAACACGGGCACACGCTTGCTTGGAAGGTTCAGAACATTCCAGAAGAAAAACAGCAGTGCGGAAGAGGTGAGGGAGCCCCAGGGAAAGAGGTCAGTGAGAACTGACCTCTGGGGCTGGGCAGGTGGCTCAGTGGCGGAGTCTGTCTCCCATGCGTGAGGCCCTGGGTTCGATTCCTCAGCACCACATAAGCAGAAAAAGCCAGAAGGGGTGCTGTGGCTTATGTGGTAGAGCGCTCACCTTGAGCTGAAGAGCTGAGGGACAGCGCCCAGGCCCAGAGTTCAGGCCCCGTGATGGAAAAAAAAAAAAAAAAAAGAACTGACCTCTACCCCAGCCCAGGGCAACCCTACTCTACCAAGTCTTACCCTTCCTCCTGGCCCACCCCGTCCCCTCCTCCTGGCCCCTCTTGGCTCCAGCACCCTCCTTCTGCTCCTACAAAGTGACTAAGCCTACTCCCCCTGCATGAGACAAGGGGACAGGTGACTAAACTCCAAGAACCTTGGAAAGGGCTGGGAAGGTGGCTCAGTGGTAGAGCGCTTGCCTTGCATGCTCAAGGCCCTGGTTTCGATTCCTTAGCACCACATAAGCAGAAAGTCAGCAGTGGCGCTGTGGCTCAAGTGGTAGAGCGCTAGCCTTGAGCTGAAGAGCTGAGGGACAGCGCCCAGGCCCAGAGTTCAGGCCCCATGACCAGACCCAAAAAAAAAAAAAAAAGAACCTTGGAAATATCAGAGCAGGTCCTCCAAGCTGAGGAATGGCCAGAGCCCACCAGACGCTCCATCACCTCCTCGAGTTCTCACAGCATCAGACGCCCCATCACCTCCTCTCGGTTCTCACAGTATAGGAGCCCACCAGACGCTCCATCACCTCCTCTCGGTTCTCACAGTATAGGAGCCCACCAGACGCTCCATCACCTCCTCTCGGTTCTCTCAGTATAGGAACCCACCAGACGCTCCATCACCTCCTCTCGGTTCTCACAGTATAGGAACCCACCAGACGCTCCATCACCTCCTCTCGGTTCTCACAGTATAGGAACCCACCAGACGCTCCATCACCTCCTCTGGTTCTCACAGTATAGGAACCCACCAGACGCCCCATCATCTCTTCACAGTTCTCCCAGAATCAAGGAAAACAGCTCTGCTCTCAGAACTCCAGTCGACTAACTCCTCTTTTGCCAATCATGTCAGAGCCCGATGCCGGTCAGCCACAGACATCAGGCCCCTTCTGATGGAGCTGCCCTCGGTGGAGCGTGGTCCCAAGCTCCACCTTCCTCCCTGGCTCTCAAGTGGAGACAGCTACCAGGAGGACAGACTCCATGGCCTGGGTCCTTCACTGCCTAGGGCCTGTGCAAGTCATGCCCTGCACACACTCGCACGCAGCCTGGGTGTGCAAGGGAAAGCCCATCCCACAGCCAGCCTGACCCCTGAGTCTGAAATAAGAGAGGTGAGAGCGCCCTAGAATTCCACGCTGTCAGCTCCAGGACAGCACCTTCCCCAGTATGGCCATCCAGACATTGATCAGCCTTGCAGAACACCGTGGCGGGGAGCACCGTGGCGGGGAGCACCGTGGCGGGGAGCCCCGTGGTGGGGAGCACCGTGGTGGGGAGCCCCGTGGTGGGGAGCCCCGTGGTGGGGAGCACCATGGTGGAGCACCATGGCAGGGAGCACCGTGGCGGGGAGCCCCGTGGTGGGGAGCCCCGTGGCGGGGAGCACCGTGGCGGGGAGCACCATGGCGGGGAGCACCATGGTGGAGCACCGTGGCAGGGAGCACCGTGGCGGGGAGCCCCGTGGCGGGGAGCCCCGTGGCGGGGAGCACCGTGGCGGGGAGCCCCGTGGCGGGGAGCACCATGGTGGGGAGCACCATGGCGGGGAGCACCGTGGCGGGGAGCCCCGTGGTGGGAGCACCATGGTGGAGCACCATGGCAGGGAGCACCGTGGTGGGGAGCCCCGTGGTGGAGCACCATGGTGGAGCACCGTGGTGGGGAGCACCGTAGTGGGGAGCACCGTGGCGGGGAGCACCGTGGTGGGGAGCACCGTGGTGGAACACCATGGCGGGGAGCACCGTGGCGGGGAGCACCGTGGCGGGGAGCCCCGTGGTGGGGAGCACCGTGGTGGGGAGCACCGTACAGGGGAGCCCCGTGGTGGGGAGCACCGTGGTGGAGCACCATGGCGGGGAGCACCGTGGTGGGGAGCCCCGTGGTGGGGAGCACCATGGTGGGGAGCACCATGGTGGAGCACCATGGCGGGGAGCACCGTGGCGGGGAGCCCCGTGGCGGGCAGCCCCGTGGCGGGGAGCACCGTGGCAGGGAGCACCGTGGTAGGCAGCCCCGTGGCAGGCAGCACCGTGGCGGGGAGCCCCGTGGCGGGGAGCACCGTGGCGGGGAGCACCGTGGTGGGCAGCCCCGTGGCGGGGAGCACCGTGGCGGGGAGCATCGTGGTGGGGAACACCATAGTGGGAGCACTGTGGGGCTTACGCTGCGGGCTGCTAGGCCCCACTCACACCTGGTCCACTCACACCTGGCCTGCACAACAGCCCACACACCAGCCCGCACACTAGCCTGCACTCTGGGCTCGGCTATGCAGCATGAGGGGTAGGCTAAATGTTCATCACCCTCAGACACGCACACCCACACGCACACCCTGACCTCAGCAGCCACCGACACACCCCAAGTCACATGTTCTGTCACACACACCCATGCACACTCTTCTCAGCCCCAAGGAAAAACAAAGGCAAAAGAGGAGACAGGAGGACCTTGGTCGACGTCGTGGAGGCCTGTGATCTCGAACATCTCCCGGCCACGTCTCTTCAGCTGCAGCCAGACCGGCGAGATCTGTGTGAACTTGTTCCCGAAGACCTTGGCGACATCGTAGCCATGGCTGTTCCACTGGCGGGGGGAGGGGTGAGCGCAGGTGAGTTCACACCTGCTGCCGCTCCTCGCTCCCTTGCTCCCTGGCTCTGGATAGCCCGGGGCGGAGCTTGAGTGACACCGGCTGGGCCGCCCTGCCACCCTCGAGCTGCTGGGACTGCGGCCACAGCCCAAGATCCTCGTTGGTGTCCCCTGCGCCCAGGGTGACAACCCTCCACCTAAACTAGTGCGTATGTACCTCTTGGGATGGCAGCTAGGTCCAGGACGCCCCAGGGCCCCTCTGGAGGCTCAGGGAGCTGTCCTTTATTCTGCCACCTCCAGGATGGCACTGCTCCCACGGCAGCCTTTCGGAAGCAACAGCCAAGAGAGCAGAGCCTAGGCTAGGAGGCAGTCAGCCAGTCCCGGGGGCTGGGAGGAGCCCAGGGTCGAAGCCTGTCCCTCCATACCACAGGGCCCCAACTTACTGGAGTAATGTAGCCTAGAACATCTCCAGCAAAATTTCTCTCCCGGGCTCTCGCCGAGCAGTAGCTGCGATGCTCCAGCACCACATCCTCTGCCTTGAGGTCTGTCACCACCAGACCTCGATCTTGGACAGGCTTATCTGAAAACTGAGTCTGCAACAGAAGGAGAGAAAGAGCCGTCGGTTAGCTGGCGTCAGTGTGAGCAGGGCACTGCGGGCAGCGGCAGCGCAGCCAGCCCACTCCACTCAGGATGGGCCGTCTCTGGATTAACACAGCACAGCGGACCTGGGAACTTCCAAGGCAGCCACGCAGGTGTCCTGGGTGACTCCGCTCTAGCTTTCGGTGAGCAGACAGTGTAGCTGTCAGGGGCCAGGCCTACCCTTGTTCTGGTCTGGAGGGCAGGCAGAGAATTATGGTGGCTCCCATTTTCCCACATGTGAAAATGGACAGTCGGTGGTCCCTGGGCGCTCCAGGGCCACACACATCCAGACCATGTGAGGAACATGCTGCCCCACTATTATCTCCCTGTGCCCCAATATGGATGCTCTTGTGCCTTATGAACAGACCTCTTACTCCACCTCTGTTTCTCAAAGTCCCCCATCTGTCTCTTGACTCAACGATTCTGCCATTGCTCTGGGGCTCAGCTCAGGCTCCCCTGGCCCCGTCTACTCCCTGAATGGCTGGCTCCACGAGGGACAGAGATGCCCACCGTTCTGGTTCTCTGTTCCCAGGTGGAGCGCATAGGCCAGACCCAACTGGGTCACAGGAATGGTCCCGCCACAGCAACCTCGCCAGCAGCATGGAGAGCTCTGGGACGGAGGGCGGGCATGTGGCGTGGCAATCCCCGGGTGCCTGTCAGCAGAGCAGCATGAAGGCTGTGACACAGGGAGCTGTGGGGGGAGGGAATGCCAGCGCGGTGGAGCAGGGGTGTGCAAGAAAAGCAGGAGGTGGAGGAAAGTTGGAACTGCCACAGAAAATATGTCCTGAACTGGGAAACAAAGCGTACCAAATAGCGGGCCCACCACCTGCAGACCTGTCGCCCTGACTCCCACCGCCCTGACTCCCGCCTGGCCACTCTGCTGCCCTGACTCCTGCCTGGCCACCCCGCCACCCTGACTCCTGCCTGGCCACCCCGCCACCCTGACTCCCGCCTGGCCATCCCGCCGCCCTGATTCCTGCTGCCCTGACTCCCGCCACCCTGACCCCGCCTGGCCACCCCGCCGCCCTGACTCCCGCCTGGCCACCCTGCTGCCCTGACTCCCACCGCCCTGACTCCCGCTTGGCCACCCTGCTGCCCTGACTCCCGCCGCCCTGACTCCCGCCACCCTGACTCTCGCCTGGCCACCCTGCCGCCCTGACTCCCCCCTGGCCACCCCGCCACCCTGACTCCCACCTGGCCACCCCGCCACCCTGACTCCCACCTGGCCACCCCGCCACCCTGACTCCCACCGCCCTAACTCCCGTTGTCCTGACTCCCGCCTGGCCACCCTGCTGCCCTGACTCCCGCTGCCCTGACCCCGCCTGGCCACCCCGCCACCCTGACTCCCGCCTGGCCACCCTGCTGCCCTGACTCCCGCCACCCTGACTCCCGCCTGGCCACCCTGCTGCCCTGACTCCCGCC
>NW_012267382.1:777023-778721 GCF_000151885.1 Dipodomys ordii
GGACGAACAGAACCCTCTCACACACTTGGTTGTAGAGTCAAGGTGATGAGACCCGCCTCCGCTGTCACACACTCTTAACTTCTGATTTGTTGTTGTTGTTTTGGTCATGGGGCCTGAACTCTGGGCCTGGGTGCTGTGCCTCAGCTCTTCAGCCTGAGCTGGCTTTGAACTGTGATCCTCATAGCTCAGCCTCCTGAATAGCTAGAATTACAGGCACCACCGGCACCCGGCCTTCTGATTTGTTTTTAAGAACTAGCCTCAGTCTCTCAGAACCGATCTCACTTCAGTACTGTGGAATGCTGACTGGTACTGATGGGGGTCACTGGGGCTTGAACTCAGGGCTGGGTGTTATCTCTGAGCTGCTTTTACTCAAGGCTAACACTCTTAAGCCACAGCTCTACTTCTGTCTTTTTTGGGTGGTTTATTGGAGGTAAGAGTTTCATGAACTCTCCTGCCTGGGCTGATTTCCAACGGTGATACTCAGATCGCAGGCTCCTGAGCAGCGAGGATTATGGGGTGAACCACCAGAGTCCCTTTTTGCTTTTTCAACGTGAAGGGATTGAACTCAGACCCTTGAACATGGTACACAAGCACTCTACTACTGAGCCATAAATTTCATTCACAGCTTTTTTTTAATGGAAATGATGCTTTTACACCAAGTAGAGGGGTCATCCTATGATTTCACCTTTGAGCATGAATTTTGTAGCTGTGTTCTTAGGTGAGAAGTGTTCATGCTTGGGAATAAAATTGGTGTAAGACTCAGGACAGACTGGGCACCCATAGCTCATGCCTATAATCCTAGCTACTCAGGAGATAGAGATCTGAGGATTGTGGTTTGAAGCCAGCCCTGATGGACAAATGTGAGATTCTTATCTTGAATTAACTAGCAAAAAAGCTGGAGGTTGAGGTGTGGTTCAAGGGGAAGAGCACTCATGGGAGAGAAAAAGCGAAAAGCCCCAGACCGATTTCAAGGTCCAATACTCACATACATATAATAAGCATATACATATAACGTACATATTCAGACACATACACACGAGTCAGGAAGATCACAAACCTGGGTGAACTTTATTGACCATATGTTACTCCACAGCCAAGTCACAGGCACCATTCACAGATGAGGAGACCCTGGGGCAGCCTGCTCAGAGCTGGGGGCCACAACCACAGGACACTAAATCCCCACACAATGGGACGGCACAAGGTCCAGTTTGGTCACTGATCTCTCCAAGCCTCTGTATAGAAACCTGTGAAGCAAGGAGCCCAGGAGCTACCCCTGCTTGCAGTTACCAGAGCTTTCAGCCTGGTCAAAGTTAGGGGGAATCCATACTTCCTGCCTGCCTGGCACAAATCGGAGACCTACTCCTGACCACTCAGCACAGACTGCGCTAGGTCTCTATGCCTAATAGCCACGCTGTCCTCCAGCTGTGACCAACCCCATGTGCACAGTCACACTCCTCCAGCTGTGACCCGCCCCGTGTGCACAGTCACACTCCTCCCATAGTCACCGCCCGCCCGCACGGTCACACTCCCGCTGTCACTGCCCTCGAACACAGTCACACTCCCTCAGCGCTCCACCCGTGCGCACGGTCACACTCCTCCCGCAGCGCTCCGCCCGCGCGCACGGTCACGCTCCTCCCGCCCGCTCCGCCCGCGCGCACGGTCACACTCCTCCCGCCCGCACCAACCACGCACGGTCAC
>NW_012267382.1:786103-787768 GCF_000151885.1 Dipodomys ordii
CACGGCGCGCCATGTCTCCTCTCCACGTCCCACGAGGGGTGTGCACGGCGCGCCATGTCTCCTCTCCACGTCCCACGAGGGGTGTGCACGGCGCGTCTCCTCTCCACGTCCCACGAAGGCTACAGGAGGGTTGCAGAGGCACACCACCCACCACTCTCTGCTTTCCTGACGTCCAGTCCCACGGGCCACCGTGACCAGGTGATCCAGATGCTGACCCCCAGATCCGGCAGAGCTCTGAACAAGGCCCCAGAGCTATGTAGGGAATTTTGGGGGTGGTGTAGTCCTGGCAGTACTAAGGAGGCCAAAGCTCCTTAGGACAGGATCCCAGTAGGGTCAGAGGTCTGCAAAATCATGAAGGGTTCACTGTGCTTGGGTGCTGTTCAGTAGCCTAGAACAGAAGGCAGGGAACTCTTCCCAGAGTCCAGCTGTACACATCTCTCAGGGGCCTGTTTAGTTGATTTTTTTTTTTTTTGTCGGTCATGGGTCTTGAACTCTGGGCCTGGGCGCTGTCCCTCAGCTCTGAAGCTCAGCAGCTTTTTAGCTAGTGCTCCACTGCTTGAGCCACAGAGCCACTTCCAGTTTTCTAGTGGTTTATTGGAGATAAGAGTCTCATGGACTTTCCTACTCCCACTGGCTTTGAACCAAGATCCTCAGATCTCAGCCTCCTGAATAGCTAGGATGACAGGTGTGAGCCACCAGTGCCCAATGGGTCTGTTTAGTTGTAGGTACACAGGAGTCAGTCCCCCAGCTGCCCAGACAGCACCAAGATGCTCTAGATCTACAGTAAAAATGGCTTAAAAATCACTTTTTATAGTCAGGTGCTGGTGGCTCACACCTATAATCCTAGCTACTCAGTAGGCTCAGATCTGAAGACTGCAGTTCAAAGCCAGCTTAGGCAGGAAAGTCCATGAGACTCTTTTCTCCAATTAACTACCAAAAAGTGGGAAGTAGCGCTGTGGCTCAAGTGGTAAAGTGCTAGCCTTGAGCAAAACAGTTCAGACCCAGGCCCTGAGTTCAAGCCCTAGGACCAGCATACACATATACACACACAAAAAATCATCCTTTGTGGTGCTGGGAATCAAACCCAGGGCCTCCCTAATGCTGAGCTATATCCCCATTACCAAAGGAACTTTTTGAAATGGTCATCCCTCTTTTGGGAGATGTAGAAAGAAGCAAAGAAGGGTCTAGGAGAATGAGGATAAGGCATTAGCATTCCTATATTAACTTGAACATACTTTGTGTTTAAAGTGATAGAGTGCCAGCCATGAACAGTCACAGGACAGTGAGAGGCCCTGAGCTCAAGCTCCCAAGCTGGCAAGAAAAGTTTCTGGGACATCTAAGCTAACTTGGCACCTACTACATTTAGAATTTGTTGCATGCTTTAGATTTCTGAGATTGTGTTGTCAATGTAGAGAACCTAAAGCACTTGTAGTGGGGTGGGGCAGTGAGGCCACTCAGTCCTCAGTGAAAATGTAAAAGATTTTATTTTTTTTAATTTTATTTTATTTGTGAACATACTGTACAGAGGGGTTACAATTACATGGGCAGGATACTGCGTACATTTCTTACCAAGCATTGCATCCTCCTCCTTTGTTTACCCTTCACATCCCTTCCCAGCCTCCCCCCTCCCCCCCACCCAATCCTTCTCCTTCCCCCCTCCCCCCC
>NW_012267382.1:788548-798519 GCF_000151885.1 Dipodomys ordii
CAAGGCTAGCGCTCTACCACTTGAGCCACAGCGCCACTTCCGGCTTTTTTCTTTTTGCTTATGTGGTGCTGAGGAATCGAACCCAGGGCCTCATGTGTACAAGGCAAGCACTGTACCACGGAGCCACCTTCCCAGCCCTACATTTATATCTTAAAATCATTCATTATCCATTTTACACAACCCAAGTCAACTATCATATTCCATCTTTACTTCCTCCACCATATCACACTAAAAAAGAATATTTCATTTATAAATTTATAAATTCAGCTTGAAATGTTAAAACCCTTAATTAACTGGATTTGTAGATGGTTCTAAATATCATGTGGAGGCTCTAATAGTGTCTATAGCCAAGCTGTGGTGATACATATAACCCCAGCTACACAAGAGACACAGGAGGATTGTAGGGAAAAGCACAACCATACCTGAAGCAAAAAGGCCTGGAGGTGTGGCTAAACTGGCAGAAAGAGGGCTTGCCTAGCAAGTTTGGGACCCTAAGTTCAAACAAGCCTAGTGGGGGGCTGGGAATGTGGCTTAGTGGTAGAGGGCTTGCCTAGCAAGCAGGAAGCCTGGGTTTTATTCCTCAGCACCACATACACAGAAAAAACCCAAAGTGGCACTGTGGCTCAAGTGGTAGAGTGCTAGCCTTGAGCAAAAGAAGCTCAGAGACAGTGTCCAGGCCCTGAGTTCAAGGCCAATGACCAAAAAAAAGAAAAAAAGAAAAAACAAAGACAGAAACAAACAAGCCTGGTGTGGTGGGGCATACCTGTAAACCCAGCACTGGGATTCAACAAAGTGAATTGAATCCTAAGCATTTAACTCTGAGTATACTCCCTCCCCTCCCCTTTGCCCAGCCCTCAATCCAGTTTCCTAGCTCTTCCTACCAGGTCAATGTGGGGTGCTCTTCCTGGCTGAAGGCCAAACCCTGAGGTTGAGCCTGGCGCTGGCCCCGTGGAGGCTGACCTGCTTGCTCCAGCCTAGGTGCAGTTGGCAGTGGAGAAGAGAGAGAGCCGAGGCAGGCACTGTGGACCAAGGGGCCTTTCTGCTCTCTGCAGACCCCTCACTCCTGCCCTGGGACTAGCCCTGGTGCACCTCACTGAGACTACTTCTTGGGGACAGTCTGGGGCAACTCTGCGGTGTGACTGGGAGTGCAGCGTGTGGCCCACACCTTGACCGCCCAGGGCCTGCGGTCGCTGGAGATGGCCGGTGGCTGTGGAGCCCCAGGTGAGGCTTTCATCTGGCCAGTGGCCCTGGATAGGAAGCCAGGGTAAAGGCCCGCCTTGCTGGTGGCTCTAGGCCAGTCCTCATTTGCCAAGTCAGCATAGGCTAGGTCCTTCCCGACAGTGTAGCCCGTGACTGCTTCCTGTTCCGTCCAGAACCCTGGCCTCGGTGACCCGGAGGGCAGGTTCAGTGTGGACAACATCCTGTCGTTTTGTTCCTGGGCCTGCAGATATCCCATTGTGGGGGCTGGGAGTCCCGGAGTGGGGACACACACCAGCAAGCCCTGCTGCAGAGATATCATTTCTGGGTGCTGGGATAAGCAAATCCAGGCAAGAGGGAAGGAGGAAGCAGGCTCAGTCACATGCAGCAGAAGCTTCCAGATGGAGCTCCAGGGCCAACACAGCAGATTCTGTCTGTATTCCACATGTGGGCCCTGCCGGCCTTGGCAAGGGTGATAGCTGGGTACAGACGTTGGGTCAGCAGCTGGGCAGGCATCTGCCATGTCACGTGATGGCATGCTTTGTGCATTTGGAATTTGCAAGGGGCTATATGCCTCCAGGCCTCTGTCAGGGGTTTCTCTGCTACTCTGTATCTCTTAAATGATCCAAAATGCCTGAAGACAAAGGGCAGAGGTCTGGGTGTGGTGTTGATAAGGAAGGTGAGGCAGCATTGCGTGGTGGCTGTTGTGGGTTCTCTAGTGCACTCTCTCCAAAAAGATTGAGAGAGTGTGGCCTTACTTGGACACAAGGGTCTCTGCAGATGTCATCAAGTTGTGGAGTTTGGATTAGGGTGAACCCTCAATCCAGTGACTCAGGTCCTTGTAAGGGGAAAGAGAGGCTGGGCTTTAGTGGCTCCCGTTATAATCCTAGCTACTCAGGAAGCTGATATTTAAGGATCCAGGTTTGAAGGTGGCCTAGGCAGAAAAGCCCTGAGACTCTTATCTCTAGTTAACCAGTAAAAAGCTGGAAGTGGAGATGTGGGTCAAGTCATAAGTGTCAGTCCTGGGTGAACAGGAGAGTTGAAGCGCTGTCATTGGAACAGGCACACGCACACAGAGACAAGGAGAATGAGCTTTTGTTATACCAAAATTCGGGGACCCCCAGAAGACCACCAGAAACCACGAACAATGTAAGCAACAAAGAGCCGGTTTATTGCAAGCTCGAGCTTGGTCCTCCTTGCACAAAGTAACTGGTGACGCTAAGAGGCCCTGAGCATAGAATCAGGGCCGTTTTTATAGTATTGAACAAACAACTTTAAGGAACTTTTACATAAGAAATTACATGATTGGTTAACATTTACATTTAAAGCAAGCTAAACTGGGCAAATAATGATTGGTTGATCTTTACAGAAAAAATGTCCTTGGTCCATAGCTTGACGGAAAAAGGTTATGAGTCACACCCAGACCAACAGAATACATGGCATGTCTCGCCCCGGGCTCTGAAGAATGGGTTGGTTAGAAACTTAGTCCTGCCGGGCGCTGGTGGCTCATGCCTGTAATCCTAGCTACTCAGGAGGCTGAGATCTGAGAATCACGGTTTAAAGCCAGCCCAGGCAGGAGAGACCTTGAGACTCCTATCTCCAATAAACCACCAGAAAACCAGAAGTGGCGCTGTAGCTCAAGTGGTAGAGTGCTCGCCTTGAGCTGAAGAGTTGAGGGACAGTGCCCAGGCCCAGAGTTCAAACCCACGACCAACAAAAAAAAAAAAAAAAAAAAGAAACTTAGTCCTATGTGGCTGGGGGACAACACCACTTGGGGGCTAACACCTGCCTTAAGCAAACGCCATCTATGGCTCCAAGAATTGTGCATGGCTTTCTGTCATAAATTCTTAGCATTGGGGCTAAAATGGATCACGAGTCAAGTCGCAGAACTGAGATGGAGTGTTAAACAAAAATGGAGTTGCTTAGGTTTCTCAAAACATTATATTTCTTCCCTAGGGCCTTACTGCCCTGGCCTCCGGGAAGGGCGTTGCAGCTGTGGGGATGATTCTGAGGACTTTGTGCCCTTGGTCAAGGCTGTAAACCCTTTGAAGTCTTTTACTAAGCAACTCTAGGCTCCCAGGCTGACATTCCACTACTAAGTAACTAAAACCAGTCACAGTTAAAATCATACAAAAACCATACAATCATCTAGCACAAAGCAATTCATACTGAAGCAAAAATGGCTGTTAGGTGCTGTCTTTACATGATTTTTTTTTTTACGTTCTTCACTTTGAGACAGAGACGTAAGAAGGCCATGTGCAAATGGGGGCAGGAAAGGGCCATAGCTGTAAGCCCAGGATCACTAGCACCTGGAGACTCCATCTCAGGACCTCTAGATGAACCCTACCCGGCTGATACCTTGATTTTGGACTTCTGGCCTCTAAAATTGTGAAGAAATAAGTTCCTGTTCTTTTTTTTTTTGCTTCTTTTTATTCATCAGTCTTGGGGCAGGAACTCATCCTAGGTACTGCCCCTGAGCTTTTTTCACTCAAGGCTAGCACTCTATTACTTTCAGCCACAGTTGTGCTTCTGGTGGTTAATTGGAGACAAGAGTTTCTCAAACTTACCTGCCCTGGTTGGCTTTGAACTGCAATCCTCAGATCTCAGCCTCTTGAACAGTTAGGATTGCAGGCGTGCATTGGGTCAGGTTCAAATATCAGAGCAGTCCTAGGAAAACCATTCTGTGGCATGGATAGAGCCTCGTGATTGTCTCAGTGTGTTTTCTTTCCTAAAGCTGTTTCAATTCGTGCTGGTTGGGCCTGGAGGAGAAGGAGCCAGGGCTTAATGCCTGAGGGGTGGGTGCTGGTCTGCACAGACCATTTGCTGTAAAATCCAGCCCATCAGCCAGCCCACTGGCAGGCCTGATGGGGAAGGTCCTTGGGAGTATTTCTTGACAGATATCTCAGGAGGTCAGAGGTCATGGGTTCCTGATGTGAGGGCAAAGAGGAGCTGCAGTGACAGCTTCATGGGGGAGGGGGTGTGTGTGTGTGTGTGTGTGTGTGTGTGTGATGGGTCTTGAACTCTGGGCCTGGGTGCTGTCCCTTAGCTTTTTAGCTCAAGGCTAGCGCTCTACCACTTGAGCCACAGTGCCACTTCCGGCTTTTTCTGCTTATGTGGTGGTGAGAAATCAAACCCAGGGCAAGCACTCTACCACTGAGCTACCCTCCCAGCCCCTGAGAGACTCTTATCTCTAAGTAACCAGCAAAAACCTGGAAGTGCAGCTGTGGCTCAAGTGGTAGAGTGCTAGCCTTGAGCAAAAAGCTAAGGGACAGGGGCTGGGAATGTGGCTTGGTGGTAGAGTGCTTGCCTAGCATGCATGAAGCCTGGGTTCCATTCCTTAGCACCACATAAACAGAAAAAGCCAGAAGTGGTGCTGTGGCTCAAGGCTCAAGTGGTAGAGCGCTAGCCTTGAGCAAAAGAAGCTCAGGGAGGGCTGGGATGTAGCTCAGTGGCAAAGCCCTTGCCTAGCAAGTGCAACGTCCTGGGTTCGATCCCCAGTACCAAAAAAGAAAAGACAAAAAAATACAGTTAAAAAAAAAACCCGCCGGGCGCTGGTGGCTCACGCCTGTAATCCTAGCTATTCAGGAGGCTGAGATCTGAGGATCGCAGTTCAAAGCCAGCCCGGGCAGGAAAGACTGTGAGACTCCTATCTCCAATAAACCACTAGAAAACCGGAAGTGGCGCTGTAGCTCAAGTGGTAGAGCGCTCGCCTTGAGCTGAAGAGCTGAGGGACAGCACCCAGGCCCAGAGTTCAAGCCCCACAACCGACAAAAAAAAAAAAAAAAACCCAAACAAAGAAGCTCAGGGACAGTGCCCAGTGCCCAGGCCAACTTCAAGCCCCAGGACTGGCAAAAAACAAAACAAAACAAAAAAACTAAGGGAGCTGAGCGCTGTTGGCTCACGCCTGTCATCCTAACTACTTAGGAGGCTAAGATCTGAGGATCATGGTTCAAAGCCAGCCCAGGAAAGAAAGTCCGTGAGACTCTTATCTCCAATAAACCACTCAGAAAACTTGAAGTGGTGCTGTGGCTCAAGTGATAGAGTGCTTGCCGTCAGCTGAAGAGCTGAGGGACAGCGTCCAGGCCCAGAGTTCAAGCCCTACAATTGAAAAAAAAAAAAAAAAAAAAGCTAAGGGACAGCATCCAGGCCCTGAGTTCAAGCTTCAGTATTGGCACAGAAGAAGTGGGGGCTGGTGTGTGTGTGTGTGTGGAGAACGAGGACTGACAGAACGGCTCCAGTAGCAGCGTGCCTGCCGGCCTCAGCAAGTTGAGGCCCATTAAAAATAGTGATTGGCTCACGCCTGTCAGCCTAGCCTGAGTGCAGGCTGAGATCTGAGGATCGCAGTTCAAAGCCAGCCTGGGCAGGAAAAGTCCATGAGACTCTTACCTCCAATTAACAACTCAGAAAACCAGAAGTGGCGCTGTGGCTCAAGTGGTAGAGCGCTAGCCTTGAGCTGAAGAGCTGAGGGACAGCGCCCAGACCCAGAGTTCAGGCCCCATGACCCACAAAAAAAAAAAAAGAAAGAAAGAAAAAAAGAAAAGAAAAAATGATTAGGACAGACACATCCAGTAGACAACGGGATGAGGGAGGACAAGGGGAGAAAGTGTCCTTTGGAAGTCAGGGAGAGGCCTCGGGTGAAGCCATCTCTAACACCTTAGACACAAGACTCCCAGATTTCAGGACAGTGAGAGAGTGAGTGTCACTGTGTGTGGCTGTGCATTTGTTCTGGTAGCCTCTAGTAATTCACACATCCTCCCTCCATGTTGTGTGGTTAGCTGGTGGTGCCTGGTGATACAGACTAGAAATAGTCTTTATTCTGCATGGTGCCGACTGAATTAAAAGTTCAGTTACTGAAGGAGTGGAGATTCTGTAAGAAGGAACAGCTTCAGACAGAGGAATTGGCCAGCAATCTGTGCCATGAGAGGGCCTGCATCTCCCCAGGCTCCAGGGTATGTGCTCCTTCCTGGTTAGCAGGTGTAATGACCTGGATGATGCAATGACCAAAGTCCTCAGGAATTAAGCCATGGCTGAGCGGCCTCTAGAGCGTTCTTATGTGACCCTGAAGGGACTTTTCCAGGTGTACTGCTTCTGTGAGCAACAGGCCAAAAGATCAGAGTTCCTGGCATTCTCTGCATATTTACTGTGGCACTGGCCAATCCTGTTTCTAGTTTCTCCGTTCTTTCTATATTCTTCAATTCTTACCTTTCTTTTTCCCCAGTAGGGAGGCAGCATCTGGATATGTAGCAAGGACTGGCCTTGAAATTGAGGTTCTTGTGCCTCAGCTTGAACTCAGGGCCTGAGAGCTGCCCCTTAGCTTTTTTGCTCAAGGCTATCGCTCTACCGTTTGAGCCACAGCCCCACTTCTAGACTTCTAGACTTAATTGGAGATACGAATTTCACAGACTTGCCTGCTGAGGCTGACTTCAAACCAGATCCTCAGATCTCAGCCTCCTGAGTAGCTAGGATTACAGGTATAGTGGCTAGAATCACAGTGAATAGTTTAACCACTAAATCTAGTGATGACAGACTCAGGCCTAGCTGGAGTTTATCTTGGTGACCCTTTGTCCCTAAGCCAACCCTCTGAGCAGTTAACTGATAGCAGCTGGGGTTCTAGGAATCAATGTGTCCAACCCAACATTCAGTAAACCCTGACCAGGGGATGGATGTCTCTTTCCCTAGTTTTGCCAGATCATCAGGAAGTAGGCCTTGGAAGATAGGGCTATGATGTTCTTTCGCGGCCTAACATCTTCATCGGGATACTGGCTTTTGGTCCCAACTTGCCTCTTAAAATCAAGTGAAGTTGACCAGGCCTGGAACCAAACTACTTTCCTTTCCTCCTTCCTTCCTTTCTTCTCTTTCCTTCCTTCCTTTGCCCCTACTCATTTCTTTTTGGTGGTTCTGGTGGTTTGTTTGTTTGTTTTTCCAGTCCTAGTGCTTGAACTCAGGGCCTGGGTACAGTCCTTGAGCTTCTTTTGCTCAAGACTAGCACTCTACCACTTAAGCCACAGCACTACCTCTGGCTTTTTCTGTGTATGTGGTACTGAGGAATCAATCCAGGGCTTCACACATTCTAGGCAAGCAATCTACCTCTAAGCCACATTCCCAGCCATTTGGTGTTTTTTAAATTTGTTTTTGTCAGTTACTCAGGGTCTGTGCGCTGTCCCTGAGCCTCTTTGTGCTCAAGGCTAGCGTGCTACTACTTGAGCCACAGCACCTCTTGTTTTGGGAGTGGTTAATTGGAGGTAAGTCTCACAGGGACTTTTCTGCCTGGGCTGGCTTCGAACAGCGGTCCTCGGATCTCAGCCTCCTGAGTAGTTGGGATTACAGGTGTGAGCCACTGGCACCCAGCTAGTTCCGGTGTTCTGATTTTTGAACTCCCGGCTTTGTGCTGGCCAGGTAGTAAAGTACCACCTGAGCCATGCCCTGGCCTTGAGTTTTCTTGACCAAGCAGGAGCAAAAGGGCCACCTCTAGGGTTCCTTGAACAGGTCCCATCTGAATTCCTTTTGTGTGTGTGTGTGTGTGTGTATATATATATATATATTTTTTTTTTTTTTTGGGTCCGGGCGTGGGGCCTGAACTCTGGGCTTGGGTGCTGTCCCTCAGCTCTTCAGCTCAAGGCTAGCGCTCTACCACTAGTGCCACAGCGCCAGTTCCGGCTTTTTTCTTTTTGCTTATGTGGTGCTGAGGAATTGAACCCAGGGCCTCAGGCATGCAAGGCAAGCACTCTACCACTGAGCCATCTTCCCAGCCCCTGCATTCCTTTTGTAACTTACACAGTTCCAGGCTTTGCTGGGAGGGGTCCCCTTGGGGATAGCCAGGCAGGATCAAACTTTGAAGCTAGCAAATTCCCCTCTCTGAATTTATGGTTCTAGAATTTCTGACATCTTAACTATGTTTTGACACCAGAGGTGAGAAGAGGGAGGGATGCACGATTGCTGGTGCTGGCTGGCAAAGGGCCGTTCTCTGGGCCTACTGTCTGCATTCACCTACAAACTGTAGAGTTTTGTCAGTGAGCTCAACTTCCTGAGGTCCACGAGGCCCATGTCTTCCCCCTCAGGGTGCGTGATTTTGGGACTTGACATCTAGGTCCCCAGGGTTAGGGGATGAGGAGGAGGCTGCTGGAAGTGAGGATGGGGCCTTTACTTCCCCCATTTCTCCCAGGCCAGCTCCCTTGGCCTCAAGGTGGCCCGTCCAGTGTGCAGCACCACTGGAGGACATCTGGGAGTCTGTTTATTCATTGCAGCAATTTTGCGACGGACGTGACATGCAGGGAAATTGAAGTGTTTCCAAGCACTGCATGGTATGAAGATGGCCTCTTCCTTGCTGACAGTAACTGTGGTCAGCGAAGACCGCAGGCTCCTACTCCAGATGGGAGGGGCAGGGAGGGGGCACAGGGCTTGGGGAGCAGCGGATGGCAGGATGTGTCTTTCCTGTGGTCATTTGTTGGGCTCTATAGGACCTCATGGCACACTTGTGTGACAGGATGACTGTGGGGCTCAGAGGCAGCGTCCACGAGGGTCTCTTCAAGGATGTGGTCTGAGAGGTGACCCCAAAGGTGCTTTTACTGGCCCTGTGAATTAACTAAAAGTAGGACACACAGCCCCCCAACACCTTGCATCTGTGCTCTTTGATCTGTGCCACTCCCTGTTGAAGTCACTTTACAATCACTGTGGGCTCCCTGTAAAGCAGGATTCACCAATAAACATCTTGTGGCAGAAGGCCAACTGCCCTCAGACCCTCTTGAGCCACAGCACTACCTCGGCTTTTTCTGTGAATGTGGTACTGAGGAATCAAACCCAGGGCTTCATGCATGCTAGGTAAGCAAGCACTCTACCACTTAGCCACATTCCCAGCCCCTGTTCCTGAGCTTTTTGTGTGCAAGGCTTGTTCTATCTTTTTTTTTTTGTCGGTCGTGGGGCTTGAACTCTGGGCCTGGGCACTGTCCCTCAGCTCAAGGCGAGCGCTCTGCCACTTGAGCTACAGCGCCACTTCTGGTTTTCTGGTGGTTTATTGGAGATAGGAATCTCACAGTCTCTCCTGCCCCGGCTGGCTTTGAACCGCGATCCTCAGATCTCAGCCTCCTGAGTAGCTAGGATTACAGGGGTGAGCCACCAGCGCCCGGCTAAGGCTTGTTCTATTATTTGCGCCACTGCTCCACTTCTGGTGGTTAACTGCAGCTAACGCTCAGGACTTTCCTTGAGCTGACTTTGAACTGCAATCCTCAGATCTCAGCCTCCCCCTTGCTAGGATTATAGACTTGAGCCACTGGTGCCTGACTTGGGCAATGCCTGTTATTTTTGTTGTCAGCTGTGGGGCTTGAACTCAGGGCCTGGGAGCTGTCTCTGGGATCTTTTGCTCAAAGCTAGCAGTGCTCTACCATTTTGAGACCCAGCGCCACTTCTGATTTTCTGGTGGTTCGTTGGAGGTAAGAGTCTCATGGACTTTCCAGCCCGGGCTGGCTTTGGACTGTGATCCTCAGATCTCAGCCTCCTGAGTGGCTGGGATGACAGGTGTGGGCCGCTAGTGCACGTGTAATGCTTTTCTTTAATCATCTTACAGAGCACAGCCTAAAACCTTCGGAGATCACCCACAGAGGAACTCCGGACTAAGAACTGGTTTTAGTGGGAGGCCTGCCCACCGGGGGCCGTTCCTCCAGGGACCTCGCAGCATCGCGGGCCCCAGCCGGCCTCCAGCCGGGGCTGGGACAGAGCGGGCCGCCGCCGAGCTGGGGCGTGGGGCCTGGCGAGGGTCCCCAGCTGCGGGCGACCCGGGG
>NW_012267382.1:799672-808748 GCF_000151885.1 Dipodomys ordii
CGCAGCGCTGGACACTGCGAGGTGGCAGAGTTGGCTCTGGCTGGCTGAGAACCCGCGAGGGGGCCAGCGCGCGGTCGGCAGCAGGCGACCCGGCCTTGCTGTTCCCACCTCCTGTCCCTGTGATGCCTCTCTTCTCCTTGGGTGGAGCCTTCTCCGCTAGGGCTGGGGGGGCCCTGCACGGTAAGCCCTGTAAGTGGGCGCTTGTGAATCTCGCTCTCTAGCACCGTCTGGCACGCACTCTGTGTGAGAGGTCAGCCCTGAGTGACCCTCAGAAGCCCTGAGTGATGAGCCAGAGGGAGCCTGGGCTTGACTCCCTGGTGGAGGTAAGAGGGTCCTTGTGCTTACTGGATTCCCATTGTAACAGTGGATGGTAGGAATCCTCAGGTCCTTGATCCTGACCCCAAAGTGCTGGGTCAGCCTGGCTCTTCTACCAGTCCTGTGACCAGAAGCCACCAGTAACTGAGCCTAAGTGTTGATGGGTGGGATTCAGCTGAAGTGTTGTCCCAGGTCTATTTCACCTCTGCCTTGTAGCTCCCTTCTTTCATGAAGACCTGTTTTTAGCATGGTGGGCATCAGGTAAAGGACAGATGAACACGTGAGCCATGCTGCCTGGCATCGGCTTGTAGGTCGGGTTAGTAGTCTGCTCTTGGCATCAGCAGCCATGAACCTGCTCCAGGATTGAAGAGGCACCACTGTGTTGTGGCTTAGGGAGCAGATAAGCTCATAAAATGAACTTGCTTCTTCCCAATCAGCTTCCCAATCAACTAAGACCAGTGAGTTTGGTAGTTAAGTGTATGGGAGTTAAAAAACTAGTTCTTTGAGCTGTCATTAAAAAAATTCTAGCCCTTTTTATTTTTATTTTTTTGTCAGTCGTGGGGCTTGAACTCTGGGCCTGGGCACTGTCCCTCAGCTCTTCAGCTCAAGGTGAGCGCTCTACCACTTGAGCTACAGCGCCACTTCCGGTTTTCTGGTGGTTTATTGGAGATAGGAGTCTCACGGTCTCTCTTGCCCGGGCTGGCTTTGAACCGCGATCCTCAGATCTCAGCCTCCTGAGTAGCTAGGATTACAGGCGTGAGCCACCAGCGCCCGGCTAGCCCTTTTTATTAAGTACTATTTTTTTTTCCTAAGCTGCTTTTATTTTTGTTAACATCAGCTGTTCAGGGGTTTTGTTTTAATGTGTCCCAATTATGAATAAATGCATTTTGATCAGTCATCCCAGACACCATTCTCCCTCCTCCTCCCCCATACCCTTTTATAATATCCTTTTTTTTTTTTTCCTTCCACTGTTAGGGCTTGAAGTTGGAAACCTTCAGTCCTTTGTTTTGGTCCTCTTGCTCAAGACTGGTGCTGTACCACTTGAGCTATGCCTCCAGCCTGGCTTTTTACTGGTTAATAGAAGATGAAGTTTTCTGGACTTTTCTGCCCAGGTTGTCTTCAAGCCTGGATCTTTCAGCTCTCAGCCTTCTGAGTAGCTAGAGTTATATGTGTGAGCCACTAGTATCCAGCAACTATATATTATTTTGACTGATTTTAGGTGTTTTATTTTGAAATAGTTACAGGAAGTTGTGAAGAAATACATAGGGAAGCCGGGTGTCAGTGGCTCATGCCTGTAATCCTAGCTACTCAGGAGGCTGAGATCTGAGGATTGCGGTTCAAAGCCAGTCCAGGCAGGAAAGTCCATGAAACTCTTATCTCCAATAAACCACTCAAAAAACGGGAAGTGGTGCTGTGGCTCAAGTGTATAGCACTCGCCTTGAGCTGAAGAGCTGAGGTACAGCGCCTACACCCACAACCAACAACAACAACAAAATACATAGGGAATTTCCTGGCATCCTTCATACAACCCCTCCTGCTGTAGACCTCTTACTTTCAGTGGGGTAAACTGTCACCGGTACAGATCACTGGCTGTTTAGATTTCATTATTTAGGGTGGCACATGGCAGGTCCAGCAGGTGCCAGGTGGCCTGAGCCTACCAGCCTCCTCTGCCCAGGGCCCAACCTGCTCTGGCCTGGCCTGGCCTGGGCTGGCTGGGTGCTTCCTGAGAGAGTGTCACTGCTGGGTGGTCAAGAGCGCAGGTCTGGCCATGGCCAGCTTCAAATCAGGCCTCCTGTGGGAAGACAGAACACATGCTGATAGATGAGCAAGACACCCCCTGGTGGAGAGCTACTCTTTCCAGGCTTGAGTGGAGGTGGAGGCTGATGGCAATGGTGCTAAGATAATTAGCATATGCCGTTGACAAAAATTGAGGCAGGGGGTCATGCAGGTTCCTCGGTGAGCTGCTGTGGGAGTGGCACTGGGGAGGTCCAGTTCCTGGGTTTCCAAGTGGTGCATCTCAGATGGCCTGCAGCTGGTACCCTGAGGCTGCCACCCAAAGCCAAAGAGACCTCCGGCCAAACGGGGCAGCAAGCACTTCAATGGGCTTGCAGTCCCACAGACCCCCCAGAGGAGCAATTCCCTGTCCTGACGTGGGGATGTGGTAGAGGGGAATTGCTGCACCTGATGTGAGTGGCATTATCCTCCTTGCACAGTAACTGAGAAGCAGCATCAGGAGTTCAGCATCTGGAGGCTTTGCCAGGTGGCCTGGTGGCTCCTGGGGCCACAGAGGGACTGGTCTGCCCACAAGAGGAGGGGTCCCTTCCAGCATGAGTTCGAGCCGGAGCAATGCCAGGCACCAGGGCCATTACTGTGGGTACAGCCGAAGTCAGACTAGCGGTTGAACCTGGAGGTGCCAAAGAAGCTAGCGGTGGCCCCGAACAAACCCCAGCCACGTGCTGTCTGTGGGGACAGCTCCCCTCAGTGTTATCTCCAGCAGAGAACGTTAATATGTTTGTAAATAAACCCTTGTACAGTTTAGGGTTTCTTGGGGGGAGGATGAGGAGGGTTAGAAACCACAAGTAGAATCATGTGCTGTAAAGTTCACAGGGCAAGCACTACACATCTAGAAACTGTCAGGTAGCCAAGTTTCTCTCCTGGGCCCCAAGAAGGGGCCTGTAGAGAGTTGTGTCTGAAAGGGCAGGGTAGAGGGGTGAAATCATTAAAAAAATATATTTTATCTCTTTACCTTTTCTTATGGTACTTGGATCATGCTAGGAAAGTGCTCTAAAGCCACGTCCCCAGGCCCTAGATCTTACTAGTTTACATATACTCACGTATGTGTGCATGTGTGTGATTGCACCATAGAGAGATACACAACTATCACATCGTCACAAAAGCTGCTTCCTGCCAGCCCTTGGAGCCACATGTGCTGCCCCCATTTTGGCAGCCACTAATGTGTTTTCCAGTTCTGTAATTTTGTCATCTCAGGGTTGTTGTGTAAATGGATGTGTACATGACCTCTGGAGACTGGCTGTTTTCTTGGTGGTCCGGTGAGATTCATATAGGCTGTTGTGTTAGTTGGCATTGTATTCAACAAGCAATGGATTTAAAGAAATAAAAGCATTGTTGATATTGGAAAATAACTATTGTTTATTATTTAGTTATTTTGGAACTTTTGTTTGCCTTTACACAGGGGACGTATGGAAGGAGAGTCACATAGAGCACTAACTCTGGGCCATACCCTCAGCCTTCATACCCTCTGTCTTCCTGCGTTGCTGTTGTCTTATCAGCACTAGACTCCATGGATGGGAGTACTGTATACAGATGATTTCCGACTTTGATGGTTACGCTTAATTTTTATTTTTTCCACTGTCAGGCTTGAACTCAGGGCCTGGGTGCTGTCCCTGAGTCTCTGTGCTCAAGGCTAGACCCACAGTGCCATTGCCAGCTTTTGAGTGGTTAATTGGACATGAAAGTCTCATGCCTGGGTTAGCTTCAAACTGTGATCCCCAGGGGCTGGGAAGGTGGCTCAGTGGTAGAGCACTTGCCTTGCATGCCTGAGGCCCTGGGTTCGATTCCTCAGCACCACATAAGCAAAAAGAAAAAAGCCAGAAGTGGCGCCGTGGCTCAAGTGGTAGAGCGCTAGCCTTGAGCTGAAGAGCTGAGGGACAGCGCCCAGGCCCAGAGTTCAGGCCCCACGACGAGACCAAAAAAAAAAAAACAAAAAAAACCCTAAAAAAACTAAAAAATGGGGCTGGGAAGGTGGCTCAGTGGTGGAGCGCTTGCCTTGCATGCCTGAGGCCCTGGGTTCGATTCCTCAGCACCACATAAGAAGAAAAAAAGCTGGAAGTGGTGCTGTGGCTCAAGTGGTAGAGTGCTAGCCTTGAGCTGAAGAGCTGAGGGACAGCGCCCAGACCCAGAGTTCAGGCACCATGACTGGCAACAAACAAACTAAAAAATGAACTGTGATCCTCAGATCTCAGCCTCCTGAGTAGTTAGTATTACAGGCCTGATCCACTGGTACCTAGCTTAATTGTATTCTTGCATGAAAGTTACATGCTTTTGGTAGAAGCCCTACGTGTTTTTTTTTGGGTCCGGTCGTGGGCCTGAACTCTGGGCCTGGGCATTGTCCCTCAGCTCTTCAGCTCAAGGCTAGCGCTCTAACACTTGAGCCACAGCGCCACTTCCGGCTTTTTTCTTTTTGCTTATGTGGTGCTAAGGAATCGAACTCAGGGCCTCAGGCATGAAAGGCAAGCGCTCTACCACTGAGCCACCTTCCCAGCCCTATTTTTTATTTTATTTTACTTTTTTTTTGCTGGCCATGAGGCTGTGGGCTCTTGAGCTCTTCAGATCAAGGCTAGCACTTTACCACTTCAGCCACAGCATCCACTTCTGGCTTTTTCAGTTTATGTGGTGCTAAGGAATGGAACCCAGGGCCTCATGCATGTAAGGCAAACACTCTTATCACTGAGCCACCTTTCCAGCCCCAGAAGCCCTACTTTAAAATTTGAAGTTTTTTTCCTTTGCTCTGTGTGTGTGTGTGTGTGTGCGCACGCGCGCGTGCGTGTGTGTGTGCATGTGTGTGTGTCTGTGCGTGCGTGCACACGTGTGTGCTGGTACTAGGGATTGAACTCATGCTTGTTAGACAAACTATCCCTGATCTGTGTCCCCAGTATTGGATTTTTAAAATAGCAATTGTTCAAAGTTAAAGGTCCATTTTGTCTTTTCTGTCCATTTAAAAAGTGCTGACTTTGAGAAAAGAATGCTCTCCTTGCATATTTCCTCTTGCACTCTTCTGCGTAATTCATGTTTCTTAGAAACTGATTTGGGAAATGTGTGGGCAGAGCAAGGAGAGGGATGAGGAAGGAAGTCTGTGCTCCGGTTGCTCCCTCAGCTGGCCCCATGGTTGCAGCTTCCCAGAAGTGCTCCGCTCTTCAGCTTTCCCCACTCCCCCAAAGCGTGGGGTCTCTGTTTCTTTGGTGTCAAGTCAGACTTCCCTGTGGTAGCATATTCCAGCGTCAGGTACTTAGTCAGGTACTTAGCATGGCTTCTCTTTCCTCTTAGAATGGTTTCCACTCTGATACTTTTGGCAGCAGTATGCATGGGAGGTTGTAGTCATGGTTCTTGGAAAGGGCGTTTATTGGATTAGATGATCTTTCTTTGGTTCTTCAAAAATCAGATGAGTCAGTTCAGAAGGGATAATTAGAAGCATGATACAGAAAACAGTATTTTGAAAAGGCCTTGCACTATTATGAGTAGAGATTATTGTGTAGTATGAACTAGCAAGGAAGGCCTTGAGTCCCTTAGAACCAAACATGTCTGCTGCAGGTTCTTGAGCATGAGGCCAACCTCCCTAAGCACAAACTTCAGAATTAATAAGGTTCTAAAATAAGTCTTAAGTTTGTAATAGATTTACTTTGCAAAAATACCAGACCTGAAGAGGCAGCGAGGGGGGGAGGAGTTCAAAGCCAGCCTGGGCTACATAACAAGACCCTGTCAAAACCAACAAAATACAAATAAAAATACAATATCAAAAAACAAAAATACTGTGGACTCCAGTGCCTCGTGCCTGTAATCCTACCTACACTCAGGAGGCTGAGATCTGAGGATCAAAGTTTGAAGCCAACTGGGGCAGAAAAGTGTTTGAAACTCTTCTCTCTAATCAAAAAGCTGAAAGTGGTGGGTTTGGCTCAAGTGGTAGAGTGCTAGCCTTGAGCAAAAAAGGTAAGGTAGAGGAGCTGGGAAGGTGGCTCAATAGTAGAGTGCTTGCCTTGCATGCATGAGGCCCTGGGTTCGATTCCTCAGCACCACATAAGCAGAAAAAGCCAGAAGTAGTGCTGTGGATCAAGTGATAGAGAGCTCGCTTTGAGCTGAAGAGCTGAGGGACAGCACCCAGGCCCAGAGTTTAGGCCCACGACGGACCAAAAAAAAAAAAAAAAAAGTAAGGTAGAATACCCTAGCCCTGGGTTCAAACCTTATTATGAGGTGCATGCCTGCATGCACACACAGACACACACGCTTCCAGTCATTACAGGAAACTGACCCAGAGTGGAGGCCAGGTATTACACATGCCATGTGCTGGCATCCTCATAGAGAGAGGCTTTGGTCTCAGATTTCAGAAAGGGCATGGGCAGTCTGGGCCTGTTGGGGAAATGCTTATAGGCTTCCAAGAGGCAGAGCACATCTCTAGTTCCCTGAGGTGCCCGGTCCGGATTCCCCAGTGTCCTCTGTCTAGAATACCTTATGCACTCAAAACTAGGTGCATGGGGGGCTGGGAAGGTGGCTCAGTGGTAGATAGCTTGCCTTGCATGCCTAAGGCCCTGGGGTCGATTCCTCAGCACCACATAAGCAAAAAGAAAAAAAGCCAGAAGTGGCGCTGTGGCTCAAGTGGTAGAGCGCTAGCCTTGAGCTGAAGAGCTGAGGGACAGTGCCCAGGCCCAGAGTTCAGGCCGCATGACCGGACCCAAAAAACAAAAACAAAAACTAGGTGCATGGGCGCCTCAGGACATGGGAATGGAGGACATGGCCCCAGCTCTGAGGGACTTCTCTGGAGGGGGTTGGCCCAGGGGACAGCAGAGTAGAACAGGAGAGGAGAGCACAAAAGCCCACTCCAAGTTAAACTCAGGAATGCCTTTTGTTTGTGTATGCCCTTGTTGAGTCCACGTTCTCTTTCTGTGAAAGTGTGTCTGATGCAGTCCCTAACTTCAGGAAGATAAAACGAGTGCAAAGCAAGTAGGAATGCTGCCCTCACCCCTTTCTCAGCGGTCATCTGTGTAAGTGCTTAACCTGATGTAAACACACCAGGGTTTGATGTTAAAGCTACAGGTTTGGGAATTAGAAAGTTGACTATAGCTGTGTAGTTATTTTCCTGGGTCTTCTGTATTATTGCTCTTCAGGTCCTTTTTTTTTTGTTTTAAATCTCAGTACAAATCTGTTTTAATGACTATGGCTTTGTAGAATCATTGAAGTCTTGTGACACTTCCAATAATGTTCTTTTTGCTATTCAGGGTCTCTTATACCTTCATATGAGGTTTTGGCTTTATTTCTGTAATTTTGTGAGGAATAATACTGAGATTTTGATGGTTATTGCATTGAATCTCTAGGTTGCTTTTGTCAATATGGGCATTTTTCATGGTTTTAATTCTAATCCATGAATGTGAGAAGTCCTTCAATCTTCTGATGTCTTCAAGGTTTTATTTATTTAGTTGGTTGGGGGTTTGAACTCATGGCCTGGACTGACCCGCTTTGTGTTCAAGGCTAGTGGTCTGCCACTTGGGCCACAGTACCATTTCCAGTTTTTGAGTGGTTAATTGGAGATAAGAATCTCAGTGAGATTGTTCTGCCTGGGCTGGCTCCGAACTGTGATCCTCAGATCTCAGCCTCCTGAATAGCTAGGATCACAGGCATGAGCCACCAGTGCCTGGATCTTCAAAGTTTTATAGTTTTCATTGTAGAGGTCTTTCACTGCTTTGATTAAGTCAGTGTCTAGGCATCTTATTGTTTTGAATGTTCATGTAAGTGAGTGTTTTCCTGATTTCTTTTTTTTTGTCAGTCTTGGGGCTTGAACTCTGGGCCTGGGCGTTGTCTGTCCCTCAGCTCTTCAGCTTAAAGCGAGCGTTGTACCACTGGAGCCACAGCACCACTTCCGGTTTTCTGGTCGTTTATTGGAGATGAGTCTCATGGACTTTCTGCCTGGGCTGGCTTTGAACTGTGATCCTCAGGTCTCAGCCTTCTGCGTAGCTAGGATTACTGGTGTGAGCCACTGGTGCCCGGCTTAATTTCTTTTTTACCCCGTTCATTGTTGGTATATAGAAAAGCAGTATTGCTTTTGTACCCTGCTATCTTTCCAAGGTACTTACCAGTTCTAGAAGTACTTTTGGTCAAATTTTTAGTTCTGTTACATACAGGATCATAGCATCAGTAAATAGGGATAATTTGATTTCTTCTTTCCCTGTTGTAATCACTTTTATTTCTTTTTCCTGCTTTATTGCTCTAGCTAGGAATTCTAGTACTGTATTGAGTGAGAATGGGGAAAGTGGACATTCTTGTCTCTTTCCTGACTTTGGAGGAAATGGCTTCAGTTTTTTTCCATTTAATATGGTGTTATCTATTATTTTGTCATAGATAATCTTTATGAAGTTCAGGTGTATATATCCTTTTGATTCTTAGCATTTTTAGAGCTTCTATCATGAAAGGATGTTGCATTTGTCAAAGGATTTTTCTGTATTAATTGAGATAATCATGTGATTTTTGTTCTTGGTTTTGTTTCTATGAAGTATTATATTTATTGATATGCATATGTTGAATCATACTTTCAGCCCTGGGATGAAACCAACTTGATCATATTTTGCAGTTTTTTGATGTGTTGTTGAATTTTGTTTGCAAGGTTTTTTTTTTTTTTGGTACTGTCCTAGGGCTTGAACTCAGGACCTAGGGCGCTGTCCCTGAGCTTTTGTGCTCAAGGCTAGTGCTCTACCACCTGAGCCACAGTTCCATTTCTGACTTTTGGTGCTTAATTAGAGATAAGAGTCTCATGGAGCCGGGTGCCGATGGCTCATGCCAAGAGGCTGAGATCTGAGGATCACAGTTCAAAGCCAGCCCGGGTGGGAAAGTCCATGAGACTCTTTTTTTTTTGGTCAGTCGTGGGGCTTAAACTCTGGGCCTGAGCGCTGTCCTTCAGCTCTTCAGCTCAAGGCTAGCACTCCACCACTTGAGCTACAGGGCCACTTCCGATTATCTGGTGGTTTATTGGAGATAAGAG
>NW_012267382.1:812663-820454 GCF_000151885.1 Dipodomys ordii
TTGTTTTGATTTGCATTTCTTTTATGGCTAGAGAGGTTAAACATTTCTTCATGTGTCTATTGGCCATCCTTCTTTCCTCTTCAGAGAAGTTTCTCATTAAGTCTTTAGCCCACTTATTTATTGGGCTGTTGTTTCTTTGGAGGTTTGTTTTTGGGAGATTTAATTTTTTAAGTTCCAGGTATATTTTAGATATGAGATCTTGTCCGTTGTACGGCTAGTGAAGATCTTCTCCGGATCCGGGGCTTTCTATTGATCTTGCGAGCTATGTCTTTTGCCATGCAGAAGCTCTGCAGGAGATTCTTATTTCCAATAAACCACCAGAAAACTGCAAGTGGCACTGTGGCTCAAGTGGTAGAGTGCTCACCTTAAGCTGAAGATCTCAGAGACAATGCCCAGGCCCAGAATTCAAGCCCCATGACCGACCAAAAAAAAGAAAAAGTAAATGCTAATATTGAAGTATGTCATATTTCTGATCACTTTGTTATTTTTTTTTTTTTGGGTCCGGTCATGGGGTCTGAACTCTGGGCCTGGGCACTGTCCCTCAGCTCTTCAGCTCAAGGCTAGCGCTCTACCACTTGAGCCACAGCGCCACTTCCGGCTTTTTTCTTTTTGCTTATGTGGTGCTGAGGAATCGAACCCAGGGCCTCGAGCATGCAAGGCAAGCGCTCTACCACTGAGCCACCTTCCCAGCCCCTCACTTGGTTATTTTTGTGATACTTCTCTACTCTTCCTGCTTTGTGAATCGACTGTTCTAGTGGGGCTTATTTCTTGTGTTTTTCTGTTTTCTATTCTTCTTTTTTTTTTTGTCGGTCATGGGGCTTGAATTCTGAGCCTAGGCACTGTCCCTCAGCTCTTCAGCTCAAGCTGAACTCTCTATCACTTGAGCCACAGTGTTACTTCTGGCTTTTCTGTTTATGTGGTACTGAGGAAACGAACCTAAGCCTTCACACATGCGAGGCAAACGCTCTACCACTGAGCTACGTTCCCAGCCCCTTAAGTATTTTTTTGCAGCACTAGTTTAATAGTCATTAATTCCTTTGGTATTTGTTTAGCATGGAAGGTTTTTATTTTGCTGTCAATTTTGCTGGATACAATAGTCTGGCAGCTGTCTCATAACTCATAATTGTTGGTTTAGTCTTTCTGTGCCCTCCTTGCTTTAATGTGTATGTCAGGAAATGCGCTGTTACTCTAATGGGTTGACATTGTACTTGTCTGCTTTCTTTTCAGCTCTCAGTAGTCTTTCTTCATTCTGCGTGATTAGTGTTTTTACTATAATGTGTCTAGGGGTGTTTCTTGTCTGATCTTGCCTGTTTGGAACCTCAGTAACATGACTGATGCTTTTTTTTGAGGTTGGGAAAGGTGTTTTTTTTTTTTGCCATAATTTTGTTGAATAGGATTTTTTTTTTTTGTCAGTCATGGGGCTTGAACTCTGGTCCTAGGCACTGTCTCTCAACTCTTCAAGGCGAGCGCTCTACCGCTTGAGCCACAGCGCTACTTCCAGTTTTCTGAGTGGTTTATAGGAGATGAGTCTCACAGAGTTTCCTTCCCCAGGCTGGCTTTGAACCTCGATTGTCAGATCTCAGCTTCTTGAGTAGCTACGATTACAGGCATGAGCCACTGATGCCTGGTGAATAGGGTCTTTAAGCCTTTAGTTTTTATTTCTTCCTGGTCTATCAAAGGTTTGATCATTTGACAGTATTTTCTGGCCGCTTTTTTTTTTTTTTTGCCAGTCATGGGGCCTGAACTCTGGGCTGGGTGCCGTCCCTCAGCTCTTCAGCTCAAGGCTAGCACTCTACCACTGGAGCCACAGCACCACTTCCAGCTTTTTCTGCTTATGTGGTGCTGAGGAATCGAACCCAGGGCCTCATGCATGGGAGGCAAGCACTCTACCACTGAGCCACCTTCCCAGCCCCTTTTCTGGCTTTTTTTTTTTCAGTGTTTTTGATGTTTGGTCTGTTTGATCTCATTCCTCTGCTTTATTTTCAACCTCTGATATCCTCTTCTCGACTCTATTCTATTGCCTAGGCTTTTTTTTTTTTTTTTGTCGGTTGTGGGCTTGAACTCTGGCCTGGGCGCTGTCAGTGCGCTCTTCAGCTCAAGGCGAGCACTCTACCGCTTGAGCCACAGCGCCACTTCTGGTTTTCTAGTGGTTTATTGGAGAGTTCTCACGGAGTTTCCTGCCTGGGCTGGCTTTGAACCGTGATCCTCAGACCTCAGCCTCCTGAGTAGCTAGGATGACAGGTGTGAGCCACTGGCGCCCGGCTTATCACCTAGGCTTTTGAGTTTGTTTGTTTTTTTCAGTTGTGCTCTTCATTTCCAGAATTTCAATTTGATTTTTGTTCAAGGTTTCCATCTCTTTATTAAATTTCTCTCTTATATCCTACATTGCCTTCTTTAGTTCATTCGGCTGTGTATATTTTCTTGTTGTATGATTTTTCTTGTAGTTTGTCCAATACATCTTATTTGTTTGAATTTTTTTGAATTTATCCAGTTTTTTATTTTTTATTTTTATTTTTTGGGTCCGGTCGTGGGGCCTGAACTCTAGGCCTGGGCGCTGTCCCTCAGCTCTTCAGCTCAAGGCTAGTGCTCTACCACTTGAGCCACAGCACCACTGCCAGCTTTTTCCTTTTTGCTTATGTGGTGCTGAGGAATCGAACCCAGGGTCTCAGGCATGCAAGGCAAGCGCTCTACCGCTGAGCCACCTTCCCAGCCCCTTATCCAGGCTTTTAAATATCTGTTCTTTTATGTCATTAACTAACTGTATCATTGTTTTACTGATCTCATTATTTGAACTTTTTCTCTTTTCACTATCACTTAATTTCTTCATTGTGGCTTTTTTTTTTTTGAGGGAGACAGGTTGCTCTGTTTGTTCATGATTTTTGTGATTTTTCTCTGAGATTTATGAATCTGTGTTCTGAGTTTGTTGAGATTTCAATCTCTTGTATATGTTCACTGTTGGTGGTTTCTTTCAGATAGAATAATACACCGTAAGACCAAGGGAGGCGGGAACAAAGGCGCAGTGAAATGAGCTCTAGGAAATGGAATTAAGAGGGTTTTCTTTTTTGTTTTTTCTTTTGCCAGTCCTGGGGCTTGAACTCAGGGCCTGGGAACTGTCCCTGAGCTTTTTTTTTTGCTCAAGGCTAGCACTCGACCACTTGAGCCACAGTACTACTTCCAGCTTTTTCTGTGTATGTGGTACTGAGGACTCAAACCCAGGGCTTCTTGCATGGTAGGCAAGCACTGTACCACTGAGCCACCTTTCCAAGAGTTTTTTTTTCCTTTAAAAAAAAAGTGTCGGGTGCTGGTGGCTCACGCCCTTCATCCTAGCTACTCAGGAGGCTGAGATCTGAGGATCATGGTTCAAAGCCAGCCTAGGCAGGAAAGTCTGTGAGACTCTTATCTTCAATAAACCACTAGAAAACCGGAAGTGGCGCTGTGGCTCAAGCAGTAGAGCGCTAGCCTGAGGACACATAGACCCAGGGATATTGCCCTGAGTTACAGCCCTGGGACGGGGGATGGCTGGGTAGACGTTGCTCATGGGCGGCTGGGAGGGTTTCAGAGCTGGGGTGTGGGGGAGGGCTCCTCTCCACTCCCTGTGAGGACACTCGCCACACAGGCTCTTGAGGGTGGTAAGCCGCAGCTCCATGCTTGTGCTGTGTGCTCATGGAGACCTGTCACTGCCACTGCTCTGTTCCTTTCTAGGAACGCTTGGTGAAGCTGGGACCCTCTTCCCTCAGTCTGACAGGCTTTCTTGTTCCTGGGAAGGTTAGCATTTGGTGGCGCCCCTCTCCCCCCCCATTGCACCCAGCCTTCTGCCCCTCAGTCCTCAGTTCAAGGAGACCCAGGCCAGAATCCCTTCTCTCAGGCAGGCAGGGCGCTGCTGTATTTTGGTCTGTATGTAGGTTCTCAGTTGTCTGAGGGGAGAAGGAATATCTGGCCCCTGGTTAGGGCCTGTAGATTTTGGGGAGAGATGTAGAACTGCAGTTAGGAAATTGAGGGAGATGGGGCTCTGTAAAGGTGATGCTAGAGCCTAGGGCTCAGTGAGCAAGGTGAGAAGATGCAGGCGCAGGTGCAGGTGGCACTCACTGTCTCTGGGGGTACAACTGGCAGCAGGCTCTCTCTCCCCATCCCGCGGGCGGAGATCTGAGGCCAGTGATGCTCCTGAGCACCGAGGCCTGGCAGGCAGACCAGGCACACACTGCATGGGCACGAGCTCTCCAGAGGAGCTGTCTGGAGGCGTTCTGCGCTGAGTGGTTGGGGAGTGGGGGACTTGGCCCCAGGAGAAGCACCACCAGTGAGCCCGACCACGTCCCTGGGGGGGGGCTGGCTTGGGCCCCTGGAGGGCCTTGCTGTGAGAGCAGCAAGCTTGGGGTGCTGACTGCAGGACAGGTGCAACTCATCTGCCTGTCCTGTGCAGCCACAAGCGCAGGCACAGCGTGAGCCACAGCTCCTCCACGGGGGTCTCTGGCTGGGGTGGAGAGGTCTAACTCATCTGCCTGTCCTGTGCAGCCACAAGCGCAGGCGCAGTGTGAGCCACAGCTCCTCCACGGGTTGGAGAGCGGTGTCTGCAGGACTTGCATGGTGAGTCTTGTTCGTCACTTAATCAGGCCACAGCTGAACACAGATCCTGCGTGGCAGAGCTTAGGTCTCCTCCTTGCCTTCTTAGCCCAGAATGTTCTTTGGCCGCAGAGCCTGCCTGAATTCCTCCTTGTTTTTTCCATTGGCCCTGGCAAGGTCAGTCTAGGCTTGGCTTCTGGCTCCTTCCTTCTTCACACACCCTTGGGTTCAGCAGGACTCCTGTTTCTCCATTTGGCGTGTGCAGCATCTCTCCTGCAGGGTTCTTTCTGCCTGTAAGGAAGCACATAGGAGCCAGTAGCAGAACAGGGAGGTGAAGTCTCTGGGGACATTCTACATATCTGCAGGGTCAGGAGGGCTTTGCACTCAGGGCCTGGGCATTGTCCCTGAGCTTCTTTTGCTCAAGGTTGGCACTTGACCACTTGCGCCATGGTGCTACTTCCAGCTTTTTCTGTTTATGTGGTACTGAAGAATCGAACCTAGGGCTTCATGAGTACTGGGCCAGTACTCTACCACTGAGCCACCTTCCCAGCCCTTATTGTTATTTTTTCCAGTACTTGAGTTTGAACTCAAGCCTGCTCAGCTTACTTATTTAGCTGGTGCTCTACCATTCACACCATGCCTTTGCCAGCCTTTCTTTTGGTGCTGGTCTTGGGGTTTTTACTCAGGGTCTGGGTCTGTCCCTGAGCTATTTTTGCTCAAGGCTAGCTCCCTAGCACTTGTGCAACAGGTCTACTTCCAGCTCTTCGGAGGCTAATTGGAGATAAGAGTAGTCTCAAGGACTTTCTTTTTTTTTTTTTTAAATTTATTTTTATTTATTTATTTTATTTATTTTTTGGTCCGGTCGTGGGCCTGAACTCTGGGCCTGGGCGCTGTTCCTCAGCTCTTCAGCTCAAGGCTAGCGCTCTACCACTTGAGCCACAGCGCCACTTCTGGCTTTTTTCTTTTTGCTTATGTGGTACTGAGGAATTGAACCCAGGGCCTCAGGCATGCAAGGCAAGCGCTCTACCACTGAGCCACCTTCCCAGCCTCAAGGACTTTCCTACTCAGGCTAGCTTCAAATTGAATTGTGATCCTCAGATCTCAGCCCCTGAATAGCAGGGATTACAGATGTGAACAGACACCTGGCTTCAGCCAGCTCTTTACTGGTTATTTTGGAAATGAAGTCTCATGGACTTTTCTAGCTGGGCTGGCTTTAAATCACGATCTTCCATATCTCAAGCTCCTGAATAGCATGGGTTACCACAGGTGTCCATTTTTAAACAGGGTTGTCTTGCTGTGAGGGTGACAGTTGAGCAGAGACTTGAGTTGTGTGACACACTGGGCCAGCAGAAGCTGGGGAAGGAGCAGCAAGCTCAGGACTATGTGGGGAGAGTGCCTGGGGTTGGAGGAAGCCGCCAGAGGCTCACCTGGCGTTGTGAGTATGAGAGCAGGCCTGGAGAAGACGTATGGTTAAGGTAACCCTGAGCATCTTTGAGTAGGTGGTGGTACGAAGCAAAGGGTGCAGATAAGCCATGGCCATGGGCAGCATAGCAGAAGGCCAGGCAGGGAGTGTGGGGTGGATCTCAGCCAGTTCTGACAGGGCTGATGTGGTGTAGGGGTGATCCAGGAAAAGGTGCCGTGTGCCAAGCCGAGGGACACGAGCAGCCATGGTGAACATAGGTCCTTCATGATTTCAGCGTGACTAGTGCCTGGTGGGCATGGGCAGAGCCAGGGTAGAAGCAGATGGGGAAAGCCAAAACCAGGTTGAGGAACTCCATTGTGAGATGTGGGCTTTGGGGCATTTCAGGCAGGCTGAATGGCTGTATTTATTTGTTTGTTTGTTTTTGGCTGTGGGGCTTGAACTCTGGGCCTGGGTGCTGTCCCTTAGCTCTTCTGCTCAAGGCGAGGGTTCTATGAGCCACAGCACCACTTCTGGTTTTCTGAGTGGTTTATTGGAGATAAGAGTCTCAGGGATTTTCCTGCCTGGGCTGGCTTTGAATTGTGATCTTCAGATTTCAGCTTCCTGAATAGCTAGGATTACAGGCGTGAGCCACAGACACCCAGCTTGAATGGCTGTATTTATTAGTGAAGTTATTTTAGATGTAGAGAATTGTGTGTGTGTGCGCGCGCGCGTGCGTGCATGCACGCAAGTGCATGGGTGTGTGTGCACGTGTGCTGTTACTGGGCTTTGAACACAGGGACTTTTCCTTTTTTTTTTTTTTTTTTTTGGGGTCCGGTCGTGGGGCCTGGGTGCTGTCCCTCAGCTCTTCAGCTCAAGGCTAGCGCTCTACCACTTGAGCCACAGCGCCACTTCCAGCTTTTTTCTTTTTGCTTATGTGGTGCTGAGGAATCGAACCCAGGGCCTCGAGCATGCAGGGCAAGAGCTCTACCACTGAGCCACCTTCCCAGCCCTCCTTTTTTTTTTTTTTTTTGGTCAGTCGTGGGACTTGAATGCAAGGCCTGGGTAACTGTCCTTTCTGTCCTTTAGTGTCTTTTGCTCATATTGCTCTACTACTTGACATACAGTGCCAATTCCGGTTTTCTGAGTAGTTTATTGAAGGTAAGAGTATCATGGATTTTCCTGCTTGAGCTGGCCTTGAACCACCATCCTCCGATCTCAGCCTCCTGAGTAGCTAGGATTACGGGCAACCTGGCTTGCTTGGTCTTTTTGCTTGTGGTAGATGCTGTACCACTAGAAACACAACTCCACTTCTGACATTTTCTGGTTATTGGGATAAGAATCTCTCCAGTTTGTCCTGGCTGGCTTTAAACTTTGTTCCTCAGATCAGCCTCCTGGTTAGCTAAGATTACAGGCAGTAGCTACCAGCCTAGCTGAGAGAATGTTTTTTCAGACTAGGCATGTATATAGGTATTTAAGAAAAAATTGATTGTCCTGCTGGAGAAGATGTGAAAGAAGACTTTATTACTGACCTTCAGAAATGAAAAAGACCTTAAGTGAATACTGTGGATAATTGGGCACCAAAAGGTTAGGTATTTTAGATGAAATTAGCAAATTTCTAGAAATACAACTAATGAAACTAGCTGTAGAAGAATGTGTAAATTACTAATTTAAATTAGTAATTAAAAAATTCAGAAAATCTAAATTAATAATTTAAAGTCTTACTATAAGAACAAGCCCTGGGGGCTGGGAAGTTGGCTCAGTGGTAGAGCGCTTGCCTTGCATGCATGAGGCCCTGGGTTCGATTCCTCAGCACCACATAAGCAAAAAGAAAA